>NC_091983.1:237824662-238178336 GCF_044704955.1 Pristiophorus japonicus
CCCAACAATACACTTCCTTTCAACAAACAAAACCAGCGGCCCAGCAAGCTCAGAGCTCAACATTCCTCTAAATTCAAATCTGTTCCAGTAACAAACCCTTTCATAAAGTCGTATTACGGCCCTGATTAAACCTGTCAGCCTCTTAATTACACCCGGCCTTCCACACACCAGGCAATTAACCAAATGGGCTGTACAGTTCTAGTTATTAGAATGAAGATTATTTTAATACAAGGATCAGCCCGGGAATGAACTCCTAGAGGCCCCACTGACTGACGGTGTAGCTGAATGGGATCGCACTGTGTAATGTGAAAGTGGCCTCTCCTTATAGTGAAGCTCAGCCCTTCAGTGCTGCAGGGAGAGGGTGAGAGAGATGGAGAGGAAGCAGGGAGCCAGTCACAGGGATATTCATTACTGTCCGCACCCTTCCCTTAATTACACTTTGTGAAGAGAGCTCATTCTGATTGAGCCACTATTTCCACTGAGTCTGATCAACCTGTTATCAGCATTGCACCTATCAGTCTGTCCCTTGAGCTGATAAGCTGCATTATAGTTACCAGTTCCTCAGTTCCCTATGTGCTCACGATCGTCCCAGTGGTCCACTGCCGTGTCGTGATGCACGTCTTCTGATGACTGACCAGGTCACCCTTCCTTGACTGCAGCCGTGTTCCCACTCGTCTTTACTGAGTCTTTGCCTCAGTTTCCCTGCACACTCACGATCGACCCGGTGGTCTGACGGGTTTGTGGAGCACAACTTCTGATGACTGACCGGGTCACCCTTCTCTGACTACTACAGGCTGCTGTTCCGTGGTCTGTGAGCGCATGTCCCTGCCTTTACTCCTGTGTTGTTTCCATGGCTACCTGCCGCTCATTGAATCCTTCCTTTGATCCATTGATGATCTATCTTCTTTGAGCATGCATTTAGCACTTCGATAACTGGTCTATTGTCTATAGTCTACGCTATCATGGACCTCACTGTGTCTCATTATAGTTCTTACATAGTCGGTATCGGTGTTTACATTTCTACAAAGGATTAGTCAGTATTGGTGTTTACATCTCCACAAAGGATTCTTATAGATGTATCGGTTCTATTGTGTTGGGGTTTCTCTTCTGATTACAGTTTGTGTGGTTTTACATTTCCACAAAATGTTTCTTACAGGGGTTTCTCATTGTTTAGCACAGATTAACATTAAACATTCCAAACAGGAGTCTCCAGGAGTTCTTACAGATTACAGGAAATCAGTATTTACATCTTTAGGGAAGGAAACTTGCCGTCATTACCCGGTTTGGGCCTATCATAGAATCATAGAATGGTTACAGCACGGAAGAAGGCCATTCAGCCCAAGCAGCACGGTCCAGCTCCCAGCTAGTCCCCCTCCCCCACCCTTTCCCCATAGCCCTGCAATTATTGTTCCCTTCAGATACTCACCCAACTCCCTTTTGAAAGATAAGATTGAGTCTGTCTCCACCACCCTTTCAGACAGTGCATTCCAGAACCCAACCACTCGCTGTGTAATAAAAAAAATCATAGATGGCCTTTGGTTCTTTTGCCAATCACCTTAAATCTGTGTCCTCTTGTTCTCGACCCTTCTATCAATGGGAACAGTTTCTCTCTATGTACTCTGTCCAGACCCCTCATGGTTTTGTACACCTCCATCAAATCTCCTCTCAATCTTCTCTGCTCATAGGAGAACAACCCCAGCTTCTCCATCGACCCACGTAACTGAAGTCCCTCATTCCTGGAATCATTCTCAGGAATCTTTTCTACACCTTCTCGAAGGCCTTCATATCCTTCCTAAAGTGTGGTGCCCAGAATTGGACACAGTCTCTAGTTGGGGCCGAACCAATGTTTTATACAGGGTCATCATAATTTCCACACTTTTGTACACTATACCTCTATTTATGCAGCCCAGGATCCCACAAGCCTTTTTAACTGCTTTCTCAAACTGCCCATCCATCTTCAATGATTTATGCACACATATACCCAGGTCTCTCTGTTCCTGCACCCCCTTTCGGATTGTACCTAAACTTCACGAGTTTCTGCGTTAAATTTCACCTGCTACGTGTCCACCCATTTTACCAGTCTGGCTATGTCTTCCTGAAATCTATCACTCTCCCCGTCACTGTTCACTATACTTCCAAGTTTTGTGTCATCTGCAAGTTTTGAAATTGTGCCCTGTACACCAACGTCCAAGTCATTAATATATATCAAGAAAAGCAGTGGTCCGAGTACCGACCCCTGGGGAACACCACTGTGTACCTTCCTCCAGTCCGAAAAACAACCATTCACCACGACTCTCTGTTTCCTGTCACTGAGCCCATTCCGTATCCATGCTGCAACTGTCCCTTTTATTCCATGGGCTTTAACTTCACTGGTAAACCTATGATGTGGCAATTTATCAAACACCTTTTGGAACACCATGTACACCACCTCAACCGCATTGCCCTTATCAACCCTCTCTGTTACCTCATCAAAATCGTTGATCAATTTGGTTAAACACGATTTGCCTTTAACAAATCTGTGCTGCCTTTCCTTTACTAATCCACACTTGTCCAAGTGACTATTAGTTTTGTCCCTGATCACTGTTTCTATAAGCTTCCCCACTACCGAGGTTAAACTGACCAGTCTGTAGTTGCTGGGTTTATCGTTACACTAGTTTTTTGAACAATGATGTAACATTTACAATTCTCCAGTCCTCTGGCACCACCCCAGCATCTAAAAAGAATTGGAATACTATGGTCAGTACCTCCACGATCTCTAATCTTCAATTCCCTCAGCATCCGAGGATGCATCCCTTCCTGTCCTGGTGATTTATCTACTTTAAATACAGTCAGCTGTTCAAGTACCTCCACTTTATCAATTTTTAGCCCATCCAGTATCTCCTCTACCTCCTCCTTCACTACGTCTATGGCAGCATCCTCTTCCTTGGTGAACACAGATGCAAAGTACTCATTTAGTACCTCAGCCATACATACTCTCGGCCTCCATGCATAGGTCACCTTTTTGGTCCCGAATTGGCCCCACCCCTCCTCTTACAACCCGTTTACTATTTATATGCCGATAGAAGACTTTTGTATAATAAACATAAGAACATAAGAACATAAGAACATAAGAATTAGGAACAGGAGTAGGCCATCTAGCCCCTCGAGCCTGCTCCGCCATTTAATAAGATCATGGCTGATCTGGCCGTGGAAACAGCTCCACTGGCCCGCCCTCTCCCCGTAACCCTCAATTACCTTATTGGTTAAAAATCTATCTATCTGTGACTTGAATACATTCAATGAGCTAGCCTCAACTGCTTCCTTGGGCAGAGAATTCCACAGATTCACAACCCTCTGGGTGAAAAAATTCCTTCTCAACTCGGTTTTAAATTGGCTCGCCCGTATTTTGAGGCTGTGCCCCCTGGTTCTAGTCTCCCCTACCAGTGGAAACAACCTCTCTGCCTCTATCTTGTCTATCCCTTTCATGATTTTAAATGTTTTTATAAGATCACCCCTTATCCTTCTGAACTCCAAAGAGTAAAGACCCAGTCTACTCAATCTATCATCATAAGGTAGCCCCCTCATCTCCAGAATCAGCCTAGTGAATCGTCTCTGTACCCCCTCCAAAGCCAGTATATCCTTCCTGAAGTAAGGTGACCAAAACTGCACGCAGTACTCCAGGTGCGGCCTTACCAATACCCTACACAGTTGCAGCAGGACCTCCCCGCTTTTGTATTCCATCCCTCTCGCAATGAAGGCCAACATTCGATTCGCCTTCCTGACTACCTGCTGCACCTGCAAACTAACTTTTTGGGATTCATGTACAAGGACCCCCGGGTCCCTCTGCACCTCAGCATGTTGTAATTTCTCCCCATTCAAATAATATTCCCTTTTACTGTTTTTTTTCCCCAAGGTGGATGACCTCACATTTTCCGACATTGTATTCCATCTGCCAAACCTTAGCCCATTCACTTAACCTATTCAAATCTCTTTGCAGCCTCTCTGTGTCCTCTACACAACCCGCTTTCCCACTAATCTTTGTGTCATCTGCAAATTTTGTTACACGACACTCTGTCCCCTCTTCCAGGTCATCTATGTATATTGTAAACAGTTGTGGTCCCAGCACCGATCCCTGTGGCACACCACTAACCACCGATTTCCAACCCAAAAAGGGCCCATTTATCCTGACTCTCTGCTTTCTGTTCACCAGCCAATTCTCTATCCATGCCAATACATTTCCTCTGACTCCGCGTACCTCTATCTTCTGCAGTAACCTTTTGTGTGGCACCTTATCGAATGCATTTTGGAAATCTAAATATACCACATCCATCGGTACACCTCTATCCACCATGCTCGTTATATCCTCAAAGAATTCCAGTAAATTAGTTAAACATGGTTTCCCCTTCATGAATCCATGCTGCGTACGCTTGATTGCACTATTCCTATCTAGATGTCCCGCTATTTCTTCCTTAATGATAGTTTCAAGCATTTTCCCCACTGCAGATGTTAAACTAACCAGCTTATAGTTACCTGCCTTTTGTCTGCCCCCTTTTTTAAACAGAGGCGTTACATTAACTGCTTTCCAATCCGCTGGTACCTCCCCAGAGTCCAGAGAACTTTGGTAGATTATAACGAATGCATCTGCTATAACTTCCGCCATCTCTTTTAATACCCCGGGATGCATTTCAGCAGGACCAGGGGACTTGTCTACCTTGAGTCCCATTAGCCTGTCCAGCACTACCCCCCTAGTGATAGTGATTGTCTCAAGGTCCTCCCTTCCCACATTTCTGTGACCAGCAATTTTTTGCATGGTTTCTGTGTCTTCCACTGTGAAGACCGAAGCAAAATAATTGTTTAAGGTCTCAGCCATTTTCACATTTTCCATTATTGAATCCCCCTTCTCATCTTCTAAGGGACCAACATTTACTTTAGTCACTCTTTTCTGTTTTATATATCTGTAAAAGCTTTTACTATCTGTTTTTATGTTTTGCTGTAAAAGCTGTTAATATCTGTTTTTATGTTTTGCTTGTATGTTGGCTGCCATTTTATTCTCATACCCACTCTTTGGCTCTCTTATTTTATTTTTCACTTGTCCTCTGACCTATATGTGACTCCAGTCCCACACCAATGTGGTTGACTATTAATGACCCTCTGAAGTGGCCGAGCGAGACACTCAGTTTATATCAAACCCGCTCCCAGCGGATCAAGAAGCCGGCCCACTCCCACCTTCTCAGGGCAACTGGGGATGGGCAATAAATACCGGCCGTGCCAGCGATGACCACATCCCCCGAATGAATGAAAGAAATGAAATCAACTCCCATGAGCTCCTTCTCTGTCTGAGGGGCCTTTGATCAGTAAACCTCCTCTCGTCCACCTGCAATTGGGAAACATGGGAATTTGGGATTACGGAGAACAGCGACTGTTATGAACAAAAGTACAAGAATATTTATGTTGAATGAGAATCAAAGATTATCACAAATGAAATAAAATAACATTTAAACCTTGTTAGAGAAATCCCAGCACTGAAACTGAACAGCTTCATTAAATTCAAGTAACAATCTTAATTCACTGAGGGTTAAGTTGACTAATTTATACAATAATGTCTTCAGGGGCAGAATCTGTTATCCTGAGCTTTTTATAGATCGCACAGAAATCCATAAACTACATTATCCCCTCATCGAATTCCTGTAATTATTTCATCATGGTCATTATTCTCGGGAGAAGCTTTAAATTATTAATGAAGGTGATCTATTCATGAGACGTCCCACTCCTGAATCAACAGGTGGAAACCAAGCTCCTTCCAAGGCTGATTTCCAGCTCGCTGAACTGTTTGACGGGTCGTTGAGAGACGATTGAGGGGTCGTTGAGGGAAGATTGAGGGGTCGTTGAGGGAAGATTGAGGGGTCGTTGAGGGAAGATTGAGGGGTCGTTGAGGGAAGATTGAGGGGTCGTTGAGGGAAGATTGAGGGGTCGTTGAGGGAAGATTGAGGGGTCGTTGAGGGAAGATTGAGGGGTCGTTGAGGGAAGATTGAGGGGTCGTTGAGGGAAGATTGAGGGGTCGTTGAGGGAAGATTGAGGGGTCGTTGAGGGAAGATTGAGGGGTCGTTGAGGAAGATTGAGGGGTCGTTGAGGGAAGATTGAGGGGTCGTTGAGGGAAGATTGAGGGGTCGTTGAGGGAAGATTGAGGGGTCGTTGAGGGAAGATTGAGGGGTCGTTGAGGGAAGATTGAGGGGTCGTTGAGGGAAGATTGAGGGGTCGTTGAGGGGAGATTGAGGGGTCGTTGAGGGGAGATTGAGGGGTCGTTGAGGGGAGATTGAGGGGTCGTTGAGGGAAGATTGAGGGGTCGTTGAGGGAAGATTGAGGGGTCGTTGAGGGAAGATTGAGGGGTCGTTGAGGGAAGATTGAGGGGTCGTTGAGGGAAGATTGAGGGGTCGTTGAGGGAAGATTGAGGGGTCGTTGAGGGAAGATTGAGGGGTCGTTGAGGGAAGATTGAGGGGTCGTTGAGGGAAGATTGAGGGGTCGTTGAGGGAAGATTGAGGGGTCGTTGAGGGAAGATTGAGGGGTCGTTGAGGGAAGATTGAGGGGTCGTTGAGGGAAGATTGAGGGGTCGTTGAGGGAAGATTGAGGGGTCGTTGAGGGAAGATTGAGGGGTCGTTGAGGGAAGATTGAGGGGTCGTTGAGGGAAGATTGAGGGGTCGTTGAGGGAAGATTGAGGGGTCGTTGAGGGAAGATTGAGGGGTCGTTGAGGGAAGATTGAGGGGTCGTTGAGGGAAGATTGAGGGGTCGTTGAGGGAAGATTGAGGGGTCGTTGAGGGAAGATTGAGGGGTCGTTGAGGGAAGATTGAGGGGTCGTTGAGGGAAGATTGAGGGGTCGTTGAGGGAAGATTGAGGGGTCGTTGAGGGAAGATTGAGGGGTCGTTGAGGGAAGATTGAGGGGTCGTTGAGGGAAGATTGAGGGGTCGTTGAGGGAAGATTGAGGGGTCGTTGAGGGAAGATTGAGGGGTCGTTGAGGGAAGATTGAGGGGTCGTTGAGGGAAGATTGAGGGGTCGTTGAGGGAAGATTGAGGGGTCGTTGAGGGAAGATTGAGGGGTCGTTGAGGGAAGATTGAGGGGTCGTTGAGGGAAGATTGAGGGGTCGTTGAGGGAAGATTGAGGGGTCGTTGAGGGAAGATTGAGGGGTCGTTGAGGGAAGATTGAGGGGTCGTTGAGGGAAGATTGAGGGGTCGTTGAGGGAAGATTGAGGGGTCGTTGAGGGAAGATTGAGGGGTCGTTGAGGGAAGATTGAGGGGTCGTTGAGGGAAGATTGAGGGGTCGTTGAGGGAAGATTGAGGGGTCGTTGAGGGAAGATTGAGGGGTCGTTGAGGGAAGATTGAGGGGTCGTTGAGGGAAGATTGAGGGGTCGTTGAGGGAAGATTGAGGGGTCGTTGAGGGAAGATTGAGGGGTCGTTGAGGGAAGATTGAGGGGTCGTTGAGGGAAGATTGAGGGGTCGTTGAGGGAAGATTGAGGGGTCGTTGAGGGAAGATTGAGGGGTCGTTGAGGGAAGATTGAGGGTCGTTGAGGGAAGATTGAGGGGTCGTTGAGGGAAGATTGAGGGGTCGTTGAGGGAAGATTGAGGGGTCGTTGAGGGAAGATTGAGGGGTCGTTGAGGGAAGATTGAGGGGTCGTTGAGGGAAGATTGAGGGGTCGTTGAGGGAAGATTGAGGGGTCGTTGAGGGAAGATTGAGGGGTCGTTGAGGGAAGATTGAGGGCTCGTTGAGGGAAGATTGAGGGCTCGTTGAGGGAAGATTGAGGGCTCGTTGAGGGAAGATTGAGGGCTCGTTGAGGGAAGATTGAGGGCTCGTTGAGGGAAGATTGAGGGCTCGTTGAGGGAAGATTGAGGGCTCGTTGAGGGAAGATTGAGGGCTCGTTGAGGGAAGATTGAGGGGTCGTTGAGGGAAGATTGAGGGCTCGTTGAGGGAAGATTGAGGGCTCGTTGAGGGAAGATTGAGGGCTCGTTGAGGGAAGATTGAGGGCTCGTTGAGGGAAGATTGAGGGCTCGTTGAGGGAAGATTGAGGGCTCGTTGAGGGAAGATTGAGGGCTCGTTGAGGGAAGATTGAGGGCTCGTTGAGGGAAGATTGAGGGCTCGTTGAGGGAAGATTGAGGGCTCGTTGAGGGAAGATTGAGGGCTCGTTGAGGGAAGATTGAGGGCTCGTTGAGGGAAGATTGAGGGCTCGTTGAGGGAAGATTGAGGGCTCGTTGAGGGAAGATTGAGGGCTCGTTGAGGGAAGATTGAGGGCACGTTGAGGGAAGATTGAGGGCTCGTTGAGGGAAGATTGAGGGCTCGTTGAGGGAAGATTGAGGGGTCGTTGAGGGAAGATTGAGGGGTCGTTGAGGGAAGATTGAGGGGTCGTTGAGGGAAGATTGAGGGGTCGTTGAGGGAAGATTGAGGGGTCGTTGAGGGGAGATTGAGGGGTCGTTGAGGGGAGATTGAGGGGTCGTTGAGGGAAGATTGAGGGGTCGTTGAGGGAAGATTGAGGGGTCGTTGAGGGAAGATTGAGGGGTCGTTGAGGGAAGATTGAGGGGTCGTTGAGGGAAGATTGAGGGGTCGTTGAGGGAAGATTGAGGGGTCGTTGAGGAAGATTGAGGGGTCGTTGAGGGAAGATTGAGGGGTCGTTGAGGGAAGATTGAGGGGTCGTTGAGGGAAGATTGAGGGGTCGTTGAGGGAAGATTGAGGGGTCGTTGAGGGAAGATTGAGGGGTCGTTGAGGGAAGATTGAGGGGTCGTTGAGGGAAGATTGAGGGGTCGTTGAGGGAAGATTGAGGGGTCGTTGAGGGAAGATTGAGGGGTCGTTGAGGGAAGATTGAGGGGTCGTTGAGGGAAGATTGAGGGGTCGTTGAGGGAAGATTGAGGGGTCGTTGAGGGAAGATTGAGGGGTCGTTGAGGGAAGATTGAGGGGTCGTTGAGGGAAGATTGAGGGGTCGTTGAGGGAAGATTGAGGGGTCGTTGAGGGAAGATTGAGGGGTCGTTGAGGGAAGATTGAGGGGTCGTTGAGGGAAGATTGAGGGGTCGTTGAGGGAAGATTGAGGGGTCGTTGAGGGAAGATTGAGGGGTCGTTGAGGGAAGATTGAGGGGTCGTTGAGGGAAGATTGAGGGGTCGTTGAGGGAAGATTGAGGGGTCGTTGAGGGAAGATTGAGGGGTCGTTGAGGGAAGATTGAGGGGTCGTTGAGGGAAGATTGAGGGGTCGTTGAGGGAAGATTGAGGGGTCGTTGAGGGAAGATTGAGGGGTCGTTGAGGGAAGATTGAGGGGTCGTTGAGGGAAGATTGAGGGGTCGTTGAGGGAAGATTGAGGGGTCGTTGAGGGAAGATTGAGGGGTCGTTGAGGGAAGATTGAGGGGTCGTTGAGGGAAGATTGAGGGGTCGTTGAGGGAAGATTGAGGGGTCGTTGAGGGAAGATTGAGGGGTCGTTGAGGGAAGATTGAGGGGTCGTTGAGGGAAGATTGAGGGGTCGTTGAGGGAAGATTGAGGGGTCGTTGAGGGAAGATTGAGGGGTCGTTGAGGGAAGATTGAGGGGTCGTTGAGGGAAGATTGAGGGGTCGTTGAGGGAAGATTGAGGGGTCGTTGAGGGAAGATTGAGGGGTCGTTGAGGGAAGATTGAGGGGTCGTTGAGGGAAGATTGAGGGGTCGTTGAGGGAAGATTGAGGGGTCGTTGAGGGAAGATTGAGGGGTCGTTGAGGGAAGATTGAGGGGTCGTTGAGGGAAGATTGAGGGGTCGTTGAGGGAAGATTGAGGGGTCGTTGAGGGAAGATTGAGGGGTCGTTGAGGGAAGATTGAGGGGTCGTTGAGGGAAGATTGAGGGGTCGTTGAGGGAAGATTGAGGGGTCGTTGAGGGAAGATTGAGGGGTCGTTGAGGGAAGATTGAGGGGTCGTTGAGGGAAGATTGAGGGGTCGTTGAGGGAAGATTGAGGGGTCGTTGAGGGAAGATTGAGGGGTCGTTGAGGGAAGATTGAGGGGTCGTTGAGGGAAGATTGAGGGCTCGTTGAGGGAAGATTGAGGGCTCGTTGAGGGAAGATTGAGGGCTCGTTGAGGGAAGATTGAGGGCTCGTTGAGGGAAGATTGAGGGCTCGTTGAGGGAAGATTGAGGGCTCGTTGAGGGAAGATTGAGGGCTCGTTGAGGGAAGATTGAGGGGTCGTTGAGGGAAGATTGAGGGCTCGTTGAGGGAAGATTGAGGGCTCGTTGAGGGAAGATTGAGGGCTCGTTGAGGGAAGATTGAGGGCTCGTTGAGGGAAGATTGAGGGCTCGTTGAGGGAAGATTGAGGGCTCGTTGAGGGAAGATTGAGGGCTCGTTGAGGGAAGATTGAGGGCTCGTTGAGGGAAGATTGAGGGCTCGTTGAGGGAAGATTGAGGGCTCGTTGAGGGAAGATTGAGGGCTCGTTGAGGGAAGATTGAGGGCTCGTTGAGGGAAGATTGAGGGCTCGTTGAGGGAAGATTGAGGGCACGTTGAGGGAAGATTGAGGGCTCGTTGAGGGAAGATTGAGGGCTCGTTGAGGGAAGATTGAGGGCTCGTTGAGGGAAGATTGAGGGCTCGTTGAGGGAAGATTGAGGGCTCGTTGAGGGAAGATTGAGGGCTCGTTGAGGGAAGATTGAGGGGTCGTTGAGGGAAGATTGAGGGCTCGTTGAGGGAAGATTGAGGGGTCGTTGAGGGAAGATTGAGGGGTCGTTGAGGGAAGATTGACGGGTCGTTGAGGGAAGATTGACGGGTCGTTGAGGGAAGATGGACGGGTCGTTGAGGGAAGATGGACGGGTCATAAGAACATAAGAATTAGGAACAGGAGTAGGCCACCTAGCCCCTCGAGCCTGCTCCGCCTTTCAACAAGATCATGGCTGATCTGGCATTGGACTCAGCTCCACTTACCCAGCCGCTCACCGTAACCCTTAATTACCTTATTGGTTAAAAATCTATCGATCTGTGATTTGAATACGTTCAATGAGCTAGCCTCAACTGCTTCCTTGGGCAGAGAATTCCACAGATTCACAACCCTCTGGGAGAAGAAATTCCTTCTCAACTCGGTTTTAAATTGGCTCCCCCATATTTTGAGGCTGTGCCCCCTGGTTCTAGTCTCCCTGGCCAGTGGAAACAACCTGTCTGCCTCTATCTTGTCTATCCCTTTCAGTATTTTAAATGTTTCTATAAAATCACCCTCATCTTTCTGAAATCCAAAGAGTAAAGACCCAGTCTGCTCAATCTAGCATCATAAGGTAACCCCCTCATCTTCCGAATCAGCCTAGTGAATCGTCTCTGTAGCCCCTCCAAAGCTAGTATATCCTTCCTTAATAAGGTGACCAAAACCGCACGCAGTACTCCAGGTGTCGCCTCACCAATACCCGGTACAGTTGCAGCAGGACCTCCCTGCTTTTGTACTCCATCCCTCTCGCAATGAAGGCCAACATTCCATTCACCTTCCTGATTACCTGCTGCACCTGCAAACTAACTTTTTTTGGGATTCATGCACAAGGAGGGTGACATGGTTTTAATGTTTTATGTTTTGCAGGTAAACTCAAAAGAGTTTCATGCACAAGGACCCCCAGGTCCCTCTGCACCGCAGCATGTTGTAATTTCTCCCCATTCAAATAATATTCCCTTTTACTGTTTATTTTTTCCATAGTGGATGACCTCACATTTTCCGACATTGTATTCCATCTGCCAAACCTTAGCCCATTCGCTTAACCTATCTAAATCTCTTTGCAGCCTCTGTGTCCTCTACACAACTCACTTTCCCACTAAACTTTGTCTCATCTGCAAATTTTGTTACACTTCACTCTGTCCCCTCTTCCAGGTTATCTATGTATATTGTAAACGGTTGTGGTCCCAGCACTGATCCCTGTGGCACACCACTAACCACCGATTTCCAACCCAAAAAGGACCCATTTATTCCAACTCTCTGCTTTCTGTTAGCCAGCCAATTCTCGATCCATGCTAATACATTTTCTCTGACTCCACGTACCTTTATCTTCTGCAGTAACCTTTTGTGTGGCACCTTATCGAATGCCTTTTGGAAATCTAAATGCACCACATCTATCAGTACACCTCTATCCACCATGCTCGTTATATCCTCAAAGAATTCCAGTAAATTAGTTAAACATGATTTCCCCTTCATGAATCCATGTTGCGTAGACTTGATTGCACTATTCCTATCTAGATGTCCCGCTATTTCTTCCTTAATGAAAGCTTCAAGCATTTTCCCCACTACAGATGTTAAACTAACCGACCTATTGTTACCTGCCTTTTGTCTGTCCCCTTTTTTAAACAGAGGCATTACATTAGCTGCTTTTCAATCCGCTGGTACTTCCCCAGAGTCCAGAGAATTTTGGTAGATTATAACGAATGCATCTACTATAACTTCCGCCATCTCTTTTAACACCCTGGGATGCATTTCATCTGGACCAGGGGACTTGTCTACCTTGAGTCCCATTAGCCTATCCAGCACTACCCGCCTCGTGATAGTGTTATCTCAAGGTCCTCCCTTCTCACATTTCTGTGACCAGCAATTTTTGGCATGGTTTTTGTGTCTTGCACTGTGAAGACCGAAGCATAATAATTGTTTAAAGTCTCTGCCATTTCCACATTTCCCATTATTAACTCCCCCTTCTCATCTTCTAAGGAACCAACATTTACTTTAATCACTGTTTTCCGTTTTATATATCGGTAAAAGCTTTTACTATTTGTTTTTATGTTTTGCGCCAGTTTACTTTTGTAATCTATCTTTCCTTTCTTTATTGCTTTCTTAATCATTCTTTGCTGTCGTTTATAATTTTCCCAATCTTCTAGTTTCCCACTAACCTTGGCCACCTTATACGCATTGGTTTTTAATTTGATACTCTCCCTTATTTCCTTGGTTATCCACGGCTGGTTAACCCTTCTCTTACCGCCCTTCTTTTTCACTGGAATATATTTTTGCATGAAAGAGCTCCTTAAAAGTCCTCCACTGTTCCTCAATTGTGCCACTGTTTAGTCTTTGTTTCCAGTCTACTTTAGCCAACTCTGCCCTCATCCCACTGTAGTCCCCTTTGTTTAAGCATAGTATGCTCGTTTGAGACACGACTTCCTCACCCTCAATCTGTATTACAAATTCAATCATACTGTGATCACTCATTCCGAGCGGATCTTTTGCTAGGAGATCGTTTATTATTCCTGTCTCATTACACAGGACCAGATCTAAGATAGCTTGCTCCCTTGTAGGCTCTGTAACATACTGTTCTAAGAAACAATCCCGTATGCATTCTATGAATTCCTCCTCAAGGCTATCCCATGCGATTTGATTTGACCAATCGATATATAGGTTAAAATCACCCATGATTACCTCCGTTCCTTTTTCACATAATTCCATTATTCCCTTGATTATTGTCCGCCCCACCATGAAGTTATTATTTGGGGGGCCTATAAACTATGCCCACCAGTGACTTTTTCCCCTTACTATCTCTAATCTCCACCCACAATGATTCAACATTTTGTTCATTAGAGCCAATATCATCTCTCACAACTGCCCTGATATCATCCTTTATTAACAGAGCTACCCCACCTCCTTTCCCTTCATGTCTATCTGTCCGAATTGTCAGATACCCCTGTATGTTTAATTCCCAGTCTTGGCCCCCCTGCAACCACGTTTCTGTAATGGCCACCAAATCATACCCATTTGTAATGATTTGTGCCGTCAACTCATTTACTTTATTTCGACTGCTGCGTGCGTTTAGGTAGAGTGTTTTAATACTAGTTTTTAAACCATGATTTTTAGTTTTGACCCCTCCTGCAGCCCCTTTATATTCATACATGTTGTCCCTTCCTGTCACTTTCTGGTTTAGACTTACCCCAGTGCTACTCTGCTCTGTTGCATCCTGCCTTTTGCATTCTTTCTTGGGGTCCTGTTCATCTGAGTTCTCACCCAATCTAACTAGCTCAGAGCCCTCTCCTGGGTTCCGAATACTCCTTGCATTGAGGCACCGAGCTTTCATGCTTGCCTTTTTATTACACTTTGATCATCATTGGGAGAAGATTGATAGTAATTGAGAGAATGTTGATGGTTATTGAGGGAAGATTGATGGTCATTGAGGGAAGATTGATGGTCATTGAGGGAAGATTGATAGTCATTGAGGGAAGATTGATGTTCATTGAGAGAAGATTGATGGGTCATTGAGGGAAGATTGATGGTAATTGAGAGAAGATTGATGGTCATTGAGAGAAGATTGATAGGTCATTGAGAGAAGATTGATGGGTCATTGAGAGAATATTGATGGGCCATCGAGAGAAGATTGATAGTCATTGAGGGAAGATTGATCGTCATTGGGAGAAGATTGATGGTCATTGAGAG
The DNA here is from genome assembly GCF_044704955.1 of Pristiophorus japonicus. Taxonomy (NCBI): domain Eukaryota; kingdom Metazoa; phylum Chordata; class Chondrichthyes; family Pristiophoridae; genus Pristiophorus; species Pristiophorus japonicus. The sequence continues at coordinate 237,838,988 of NC_091983.1, forward strand.
AAGATTGCTGGTCATTGGGAGAAGATTGATGGTTATTGAGAGAAGATTGCTGGTCATTGGGAGAAGATTGATGGTTATTGAGAGAAGATTGATGGTCATTGAGAGAAGATTGACGGGTCATTGGGAGAAGATTAATGGGTTTTTCCACAACCCAACAGCTTCATGGTCAACTTTTCTGATCCCAGATTTTTATTGAGCCCATATTCCAGGCTGACACTCCCAGTGCAATACTGAGTCAGAGCCATGCCATTCGGGAGAGAAGTTAGGAAACACTGCTTCATGCAAAGGGTGGTAGAAGTGTGGAACTCTCCCACAGAAAGCTGTAGTTGCTCGCTCAATTAATAATGTTAAACCTGAGTCAATAGATTTTTGCAATACCAGAGTATTAAGGGATATGGAGCCAAGGCAGGTAAATGGGGTTAGGATACAGATCAGCCATGATCTCATTGAAAACCAGAGCAGGTTCGAGGGGCTGAATGGCCTCCGATTGTTCCTATGTTCCTATGACAGAGCACTGCACTGTCGGAGATACCGTCTTTCAGATGAGATGTGAAACCGAGACCCCGGTAAATGTAAAAGATCGCATGGGACTATTTGGGAGAAGAGCAGGGAAGTTCTCCCTTATGTCCTGGGCCAATATTTTTCCCCAAACCAATATCAGTAAAACAGTTATCTGTCAATATCACATTGCTGTTTCTGGGAGCTTACTGTGCACAAATTTGCAACTGCATTTCTTAAATTACAACAGTGACTACATTCCAAAAATACGACATTGGCTGTGAAGCACTTTGGGACGTCCTGAGGTGGTGAAAGGCGCTATAGAAATGCAAGGTATTTGTTTCTCAGCTGAACATGTTGGTCATTTCTCACAAACTCTCCCTGTTGTGATTTCAGGCTCTGCGTCCTGAGCAGGGCAAAAAATTGGCGATTGGAAGCTCTAGTGAAAGGTTTGAGAGAAATCCTCAGAGAGTGTAGCGCTGATCTGAAGGTCAAACACACCCGTCATTCTGCACACACTTTATTCATTATTTATATCTGGGCCTGACGTCGCCTGTTTAAATGTTAATAAAGTGGAATTGTTTCCACTTGACTCCCCAATCATTTCACTTTACTCATCCTTGGACTGATTGTTTAGTAATTTGCAGAGTGGGACATTTCCGACTGCCCCAGTACTCGGGACGGACCCAACATTTCCAAATGTCTCTCTCGCTGCTCCACAGATTCTCACTCCGCTAATTTCCCTCCTGTTCCCACGGCACTTTGCTTGTTTCATCCTGGAGCTTTGATTTGGTTGGATCTGATCGCAGTGTTGCTCACACTGAACATCCTGGGTCTTGTGTGTGTTCCAAGGTCTGGGCTGTTGTGACTTTCACACTCGCTGTTTTTAGCATTCTAAAGGGACTGGATAATGTCAACCGTGACCAGCTGTCTCACCTTGTCCAGAACAGTAGACCCAGAGGACATGGCCTGCGCTTGAAGGGCAAATTCAAAACTAATCTGGGGAAATAATATTTCAGTGAGTGTGGTCAGTCTATGGAACAGGCTCCCTAGGGAGACAGTGGGAGCAGTTTGTATTGATTCATTCAAAGGTAAATGAGATAGACTTCCTCCAGAAAATCACATTGTGTGCTCCAGTGTCTGAGTAATTTGGGACGTGCCTTGTGGTGAGTGTAGCGAGCTCGGGGGGAACAGGTGACTTTGGGCCTATGGTTCCCAAAACTCTCCACCCCGGGGTTTTCCTTCACCTCATGTCTGGGTCAGTTGTAGACTCATTGATTGAGATCGATCGCTGTGATTGGTCAATAACTCCATTATCATTGGATCATGTGACTACCAGGATGGTAGAAGGTGAACTCGATGGACCTGGGTCTGTTTAACAAATCCTATGTTCCTGAATCTGGGCCTGAAATTGATCCCCCGACAATGTAAATTTTTAGCGAGAGACCCATTTCTCCCGGGGGTTCTGTTGTGAATGGCTCAGTTCGACGCTACCTGAGATCAGTGGCACCTGTCTGGCCTCCTGCTCATCCCACTACTTTCATCACCCGCCATTGGCGGCCGTACCTTCAGCTGCCTGGGCCCTAAGCTCTGGAATTCCCCCCGAAACCGCTCTGCCTCTCCACCTCCATCTCCTTCTTTAAGAGGCTCCTTCAAACCTAATTCCTGGGCAAAGCTTTTGGTCACCTGTCCTAATACTGCCTTATGTGGCTCGATGTCAGATTGTGTCTGATTTAAGCTCCTGTGGAGCACCATTTTACTCTGTGAAAGGCGCTATATAATTGCAAGTTGTCGTTGTTGTTGATCACAGTTTTATTGTTGAAAGCCCAGCTCTGGTTCACTAAAGAGTGGCCGACGTCTGTGGGGAATCAGTGAGGAGGGAGCTGGTGATGGGGGGGTGGAGAGGGGCAGACACAGAGATGGTGATGGGGGGGAGAGGGGGGTGGGGAGCTGGGTGATTGGGGGAGAGGGGTTGGGAGCTGGGTGATGGGGGGAGAGGGGCAGTGAGCTGGGTGATGGGGGGAGAGGGGTGGGGAGCTGGGTGATGGGGGAGAGGGGCGGGGAGCTGGGTGATGGGGGGAGAGGGGCGGGGGGCTGGGTGATGGGGAGAGGGGCAGGGAGCTGGGTGATGGGGGAGAGGGGCAGGGAGCTAGGTGATGGGGGGAGAGGGGCGGGGGGCTGGGTGATGGGGTGAGAGGGCCGGGGAGCTGGGTGATGGGGGGAGAGGGGCGGGGGGCTGGGTAATGGGGTGAGAGGGCCGGGGAGCTGGGTGATGCGGGCAGAGGGCCGGAGAGCTGGATCATGGGGGGAGAGGGGCGGGGGGCTGGGTGATGGGGGAGAGGGGCGGGGAGCTGGGTGATGGGGTGAGAGGAGTGAGAGGGGTGGGGAGCTGGGTGATGTGCGGGAGAGGGGTGGGGAGCTGGGTGATGTGCGGGAGAGGGGTGGGGAGCTGGGTGATGGGGGAGAGGGGCGGGGAGCTGGGTGATGGGGGAGAGGGGCGGGGGGCTGGGTGATGGGGTGAGAGGGCCGGGGAGCTGGGTGATGGGGGGAGAGGGACGGGGGGCTGGGTGATGGGGTGAGAGGGCCGGGGAGCTGGGTGATGCGGGCAGAGGGCCGGGGAGCTGGATCATGGGGGGAGAGGGACGGGGGGCTGGGTGATGGGGGAGAGGGGCGGGGAGCTGGGTGATGGGGTGAGAGGGGTGAGAGGGGTGGGGAGCTGGGTGATGTGCGGGAGAGGGTTGGGGAGCTGGGTGATGGGGGGAGAGGGTGGGGAGCTGGGTGATGGTGGGGGGGTGGGGAGCTGGGTGATGCGGGGGGGGGTGGGGAGCTGGGTGATGGAGGGAGAGGGGTGGAGAGCTGAGTGATGGGGGAGAGGGGCGGGGAGCTGGGTGATGGTGGGGGGATGGGGAGCTGGGTGATGGGGGGGTGGTGGGGAGCTGGCTGATGGAGGGAGAGGGGCGGGGAGCTGGGTGATCTCAGGGTGCCCTGGTGTTGGGCAAGGGACAGACATGGAGATCAGTGACACCCACAGACTGTCTGGGACTTTGCTGTCACTACAGCTGATGGAGATTCCAGATCGAGCTGGGATCTGTGCAGAGTAATAACGGTTCAGTGATGTTAAAGACAAGACTGACAGAAACATTGCACAGAGTGTCAAACACTGATAATATCTCACAAATCAACTCGCGCTCTGAATGGTAAAATAAATCCTGTTTTATTCCCACCGATTCTACAGAAATGAAAGAACTTGTATTTCTATAGCACCTTTCACGACCTCAGGATGTCCCAAAGTGCTTCACAGCCAATGAAGACCCTGTCAGTGACGCACACATTCTGAGAATGTATCAATAACACAGCCCGGGTCGGGAACTTTATATTGTTCTGGTCACTGCTTCCTGAACCGATTGGAAAACATGAAGATAAAGTGTGAAGAGATGCGGGATTCAGTTATGTGGAGAGACTGGAGAAGCTGGGATTGTTCTCCTTAGAGCAGAGAAGGTGAAGGGGAGATTTAAATTTTACGCAGTGAGTTGTTGTGATCCGGAATGCGCTGCCGGAAAGGGTGGTGGGAGCAGATTCAACAGTAACTTTCAAAAGTGATCTGGATAAATACCTGAAAAGGAGAAGTTTGCAGGTCTGTGGGGAAAGGGCGGGAGTGGGACTAATTGAATCGCTCTTTCAAAGAGCCGGCACAGGCACGATGGGCCGAATGGCCTCCTTCTCTGCTGTCTGATTCTATGACTCTATGAGATACAGGGAGGGCCCAATGATCAGGATGGAGGCAGGAAATGGGTTGATATTTTTTCGATCCAGCTGCAATCAGGGCAGGTCGGAATCTGTCCCAAGAGTTCGTAGTTCAAAGGGCATGGGCAGGATGACAGGCTTCACATTTCCAAAATGCAAATCCCATCACATTGGGTTGGCAAGCCTCCCAGTAATTAGTGGGCCGCGTACTATCGAAGAGTGAAAAGAGCAGGAAGAATATTTCCCTTCCTTCATTACCTGCCCAGCAGACAGAAACATCAATATCAGGTCATCAGTGTTCCAACCTCACTCTGACAGCAGCTCCCTGGTGACTCACACCCCGTTACTGATGGGCTTGCACTTTACTCCCAACAACACACAGATGTCAAGAAGATTTTCTTCCACTCCTCTCGCCCGCCTGCCTCGATCAGCGAGCAATTCACAAACTTAGCTTCACATCTTCATTTGGCCACTCTCCCCTCCTCCCCTCCTCAGCCCTTCCGCATCTCTTTCTCTCGCTCCCTCACTCCATCCACTCACGGGGCAGGTTCCAAGTCTGCTTCCCCTTTAATATTTCAGTAAAAGGCTCCTGAAATCCACCGACTGTCCCCGGGGAAGCTCCTGAACCTTTTCATCCTGGTTACACAGCAGACAAGGAGGGACATCTTCTGTCACAGTCAACACACACACCATCCCAGGACAGCGCAGGAACAAATCTGGAAACAGCTGCTCCCAACACATTGGGAAGAGGATTGTGTCGATGGAATTGAAGCAAAAATCCAGCCTAGTCCCCGAGTTTGTCTCCCCATAAATGAGAGCAAATGTCCCGGAGCTGATTCCTGATCCTCACTGGGAGAAGGTGCAGACACGTAATATTAGTGACATTCCAGTTATTCTGCACGTCCTCATTCCCAGTCTTGGAGCAAGTGTCACAAACTGAACCACAGCTCATCGATTCATCCCTAATCACCCGGCTTAATGAAAACTCCAAACCCGACCCTTCATAAACACATCATTCATTGTGTGAATCATTCACTCACACATCCTCATCCCTGAGAGTGGGCACCATAAACCACATCGCACTCTATATTATGGGCTGTGTCTAGTTTCAGTGCATTGTGTGTCAGCCGTGGCTCATTGGGCAGCACTCTCACCTCTGAGTCAGAAGGTCGTGGGTTCAAGACCCCCACCAGAGACTTGACACAAAATCCAGGCTGACACTCTCAGCGCAATATTGAGGGAACGCTGCACTGTCGGAGGGGCAGTACTGAGGGAGTGCTGCATTGTTGGAGGGGCAGTACGGAGGGAGTGCCGCAGGATTGCACCTTTGGAATATGGTGATGTTATACCTGGGGATTATGGTGGTATTATACCTGGGGAATATGGTGATGTGATACCTGGGGAATATGGTGATGTTATACCTGGGGAATATGGTGGTGTTGTACCTGGGAATTATGGGATGTCCATGTCCTGGGTGTGAACAATCTAGGTCCAGTCAAGTTTGATACAGATGCTGATTCTTCAGTAATTTCTTGTTGCGGTCACACCGTTTAGCTCAGATTGTGATGCCAGAGACATCCTGATAATCTCCCTGATTGGAGCCTGTCCCTCTAATTATCCCTCAAGTGCCCAGAGGAACAGAAGGAGCTCACAATCTGCCAACACTCTTATTCCCCGCTCGATGTATAATTAGACCCGTCGCCTCTGTTGAACCAGCAGAGATTTTCTCCAGTGAGAAGTCTGATTTCCAGCCATTGCCCTGAAGTGAAGACTTGATTTGATTTGAGATTGTTCTGCATTTCACCGGTTTCTGAGCTTCGCAGAGAATGGGTTACGGGGAGTTTGTCTGCTATGCACAGTGTGTGTTGACTCAGCTCCAATCTGGTGAGGTCAGTGTTGCTTTAATGAGCCTGGTAATTAAATATTCTCCTCCCAGTTACAAGGAATTAATTCCACTCAAATTGGAATAAAACATTTGCAATCTTACAGTGCCTTTCACTCCCTCAGGACATCCCAAAGTACATTACAGATTTTTTTTTTTTTTTTAAATTCGTAGCCAATCGTTCCAATTCTTTGTCAAATCACAAACGCCAGAGGTCACCTTGGGCCCATTCAAGGATCACTCTGCGCCAATGCTCTTAGCCAAAAGGCCTAGAGCCACTGCACCGTTCCTGGAAGTACTGCAATTCCAGGTTCGTGCCATGGAGGTGGATGGGTTAATGAAGAACATATAAAGTGTTGTCTTTAGTGCAATGTAGACACACGGCAGCCAATTTGAGCACAACAAGATCAGACAAACAGCAATGTGATAATGGCCAGAAAACATGCCTCATCACTGCTGCTTGAGGGATAAATATTTACCAGGACAGCTGGGAGAGTTACCCCGCTTTTCTTTGAAACAGTGCCATGGGATTTTTTTACATTCAACTGAGATGAAACCTTGGTTTAATCATAGAATTATAAAAAGTTACAGCACGGAAGGAGGCCAATTAAACCCACCGTGTCTGTGTCAGCCGACAAAGAGCTATCCAGCTTAATCTCACTTTCCATCTCTTAGTCCGTAGATCTGTAGATTATGACACTTCAAGTGCACATCAAGCACTTTTTAAATGTCGTGAGCATTTCTGCCTCTACCACCCTTTCATGCAGTGAATTCCAGACGTAAGAACATAAGAAAATAAGAAATAGGAGCTGGAGTAGGCCATTTGGCCCCTCGAGCCTGCTCTGCATTCAATAAGATCATGGCTGATCTGATCCAGGCCTCAACTCCACTTCCCTGCCCAATCCCCATAACCCCTTGACTCCCTTATCGTTCAAAAATCTCTCTAACTCCACCTTAAATACATTCAGTGACTCAGCCTCCACAGCTCTCTGAGGTAGACAATTCCAAAGATTCACAACCCTCTGAGAGAAGAAATTCCTCCTCATTTCCATTTTAAATGGGCGTCCCCTTATTCTGAATCTATGCCCCCTAGTTCTAGATTCTCCCACTTGGAAAAATATCTACTCTGTCAAGCCCCCTCAGAATCTTAGATGTTTCAGTAAGATCACCTCTCAGTCTACTAAACTCCAATGACTATACACCCAACCTGCTCAATCTTTCTTCATATGACAACCCATTCGTCTCAGGAATCCATCTCGTGAACCTTCTCTGAACTGCCTCCAATGCAAGTATATCCTTCCTTTAAATACTGAGACCAAAACTGCATGCAGTACTCCAGGTGTGGCCTTACCAATGCCCCGTACAGTTGGAGCAGGACTTCCCTACTTTTATACTCCATCCCCCTTGCAATAAAGTCCAACATTCTACCCTCTATCTTCACCCAGACACCCACCACCCTCGCATTGAAGACATTTCCCCTCAGATGTCCTCTGAACCGCCTACCAATTACTTTAAATCTACGTCCTCTGGTTGTTGACCCTGCTGCTAAGGGAAATCTATCCTTCCTATACACTTTATCCAGGCCCCTCAAATTTTAAACAGCTCAATAAGGTTTCCACTCAGCCTCCTCTGTTCCAAAGAAAATAAACCCAGCCTATCCAATCTTTCCTCATAACTAAAATTCTCCAGTCCAGGCAACATCCTCATGAATATTGCATGTACGCTCTCTCGTGCAATCACATCTTTCCTGTAATGTGGTGACCAGAACGGCATGCAATACTCTAGCTGTGGCCCAACTAGTGTTTTATACAGTTCAAACAAAACCTCCCTGCTCTTGTATTCTCTGTCTTGGCTAGTAAAAGCAAGTACTCCGTATGCCTTCTTAGCCACCTTATCTACCTGGCCTGCTACCTTCAGGGATATGTGGACCTGAACTCCAAGGTCCCTTTGTTCCTCTGCACTTTTCAGTGGCCTACTATTTAATGTGTATTCCCTTGCCTTGTCAGCCCTCCTCAAATGCATTATCTCACACTTCTCTGGATTGAATTCCATTTGCCACTGTTCTCCCCACCTGACCAGTTGATTGATATCGTCCTGCAGTCTACAGCTTTCTTCTTCATTATCAATCACACAGCAAATTTAGTATCATCTGCAAACTTCTTCATCATACCCCCTACATTCAAGTCTAAGTCATTGATATATACCACAAAAAGCATGATCTTATTAAATGGTGGAGCAGGCTCGAGGGGCCAATGGCCAAATCCTGCTCCTATTTATTATGTTCTTATGAACCACCCCCTCCCTTGTTGGGCTTGTTACATACTGGCTAAAAAAGTTCTGCTGAATTCATTTTAGGAATTCCGCACACTCTATTCCATTCACACTAATTTTATCCCAGTTAACATTCGAGTAGTTGACATCCCCTACTATTACTGCCCTATAGTTTTTGCACTCAGAAATTTGCCTTCATATTTGCTCTTCTATCTCCTCTGACTGGTTGGGGGTCTATAGTACACTCCCAGCAGTCTGATCGCCCATTTTCTGTTCTTCAATTCAAACCATATGGCCTCATTTGTTAATCCTTCCAACATATCAATCCTCCTCACAGCTGCAATTGTTTCTTTATTCAATACTGTGATCTCTTTTTTTTTACCCTGCTCTCTATCCCATCTGATAACCCTGTAACCAGGAATGTTGAGCTGCCACACCTGCCCTTCTTTCAGCCATGCCTCAATAATAGCTATAATATGACAACCCGTTCGTCTCAGGAATCCATCTCGTGAACCTTCTCTGAACTGCCTCCAATGCAAGTATATCCTTCCTTTAAATACTGAGACCAAAACTGCATGCAGTACTCCAGGTGTGGCCTTACCAATGCCCCGAACAGTTGGAGCAGGACTTCCCTACTTTTATACTCCATCCCCCTTGCAATAAAGTCCAACATTCTACCCTCTATCTTCACCCAGACACCCACCACCCTCGCATTGAAGACATTTCCCTTCAGATCTCCTCTGAACCGCCTACCAATTACTTTAAATCTACGTCCCCTGGTTGTTGACCCTGCTGCTAAGGGAAATCTATCCTTCCTATACACTTTATCCAGGCCCCTCAAATTTTAAACAGCTCAATAAGGTTTCCACTCAGCCTCCTCTGTTCCAAAGAAAATAAACCCAGCCTATCCAATCTTTCCTCATAACTAAAATTCTCCAGTCCAGGCAACATCCTCATGAATATTGCATGTACCCTCTCTCGTGCAATCACATCTTTCCTGTAATGTGGTGACCAGAACGGCATGCAATACTCTAGCTGTGGCCCAACTAGTGTTTTATACAGTTCAAGCAAAACCTTCCTGCTCTCGTATTCTATGTCTTGGCTAGTAAAAGCAAGTACTCCATATGCCTTCTTAACCACCTTATCTACCTGGCCTGCTACCTTCAGGGATATGTGGACCTGAACTCCAAGGTCCCTTTGTTCCTCTGCACTTTTCAGTGGCCTACTATTTAATGTGTATTCCCTTGCCTTGTCAGCCCTCCTCAAATGCATTATCTCACACTTCTCTGGATTGAATTCCATTTGCCACTGTTCTGCCCACCTGACCAGTTGATTGATATCGTCCTGCAGTCTACAGCTTTCTTCTTCATTATCAATCACACAGCAAATTTAGTATCATCTGCAAACTTCTTCATCATACCCCCTACATTCAAGTCTAAGTCATTGATATATACCACAAAAAGCATGATCTTATTAAATGGTGGAGCAGGCTCGAGGGGCCAATGGCCAAATCCTGCTCCTATTTATTATGTTCTTATGAACCGCCCCCTCCCTTGTTGGGCTTGTTACATACTGGCTAAAAAAGTTCTGCTGAATTCATTTTAAGAATTCCGCACACTCTATTCCATTCACACTAATTTTATCCCAGTTAACATTCGAGTAGTTGACATCCCCTACTATTACTGCCCTATAGTTTTTGCACTCAGAAATTTGCCTTCATATTTGCTCTTCTATCTCCCTCTGACTGGTTGGGGGTCTATAGTACACTCCCAGCAGTCTGATCGCCCATTTTTTGTTCTTCAATTCAAACCATATGGCCTCATTTGTTAATCCTTCCAACATATCAATCCTCCTCACAGCTGCAATTGTTTCTTTATTCAATACTGCGATCCCTTTTTTTTTACCCTCCTCTCTATTCCATCTGATAACCCTGTAACCAGGAATGTTGAGCTGCCACACCTGCCCTTCTTTCAGCCATGCCTCAATAATAGCTATAATATCGTACTCCCAACTGTCTATCTGTGCTCTCTGCTCACCTGCCTTATTCCCGAGACGCCTTGCTTTGAAGTATACACCATTTAGCACTGCCAAGCTCCCTTGTTGTCTATTTTCTAGCCCTTGTTTCGTCTGTCTTCCAAATTCACTTTCTACTTTTTTGCTTTCCAATTTCAGCTTTGCTTCTTTGCCTTCTGGATCTATTCTCAGGTTCCCATTCCCCTGCCAAGCTAATGTAACCCTCACAAACAGCACTTGGAAACCTCCCCGCTAGGATATTGGTCCCGGTTTTTAAGGTTCAACCCGGCCGGCTTGTACAGTTTCCACCTCCCCCAGAAATGGTCCCAATGCCTCAGAAATCTAAAGCCCTTCCACCTGCACCATCTCTCCAGCCATGTATACATCTTCTCTATGTTCTGATTTCTGTACTCACTTGCACATGGTACCAGGAGTAAGCTGGAGATTACTACTTTTGAGGTCCTGCTCTTTAATCTCTTTCCTAGTTCCCTAAACTCTGCCTGCAGGACTTCATCCTGCTTTCTACCTATATCATTGGTATTGATATGAACCACGACCTCTGGCTGTTCACCATCTCCCCCATAATGCCCTGCAGCCGCTCGGTGACATCCTTGACTCTGGCAACAGGGAGGCAACATACCATCCTGGAGTCACGTCTGTGGCTGCAGAAACGCCTGTCTGCTCCCCTAACTATCGAAGCCCCTATCACTGTTGCTCTTCTACTCTTCTTCCTTCCCTCTGTGCAGCTGAGCCACCCGTGGTGCCGTGGACTTGGCTCTGGCTGCACATCCCAGAGGAACTATCGTCCCCACTAATATCCAGAACAGAATACTGGTTGGAGAGCGAGATGCACTCAGGGGATTCCTGCCCTACCTGCCTGGTCCTCCTCTTCTGTCTGGCAATCACCCACTTCCTCTCTGCCTGCACACTCTTAAGCTGCGGGGAGGCCACCTCTCGAAACGTTCTGTCCACGAAGTTCTCAGCCTCGTGGATGCACCGCAGTGACTCCAGCTGCCGCTCCAGCTCCAAAACCCGGATCTCGAGCTGCCGTAGTTGGTGACACTTCCTGCACATGTGGTCGTCCAGGCCATGAGAAGCTTCCAGAACTTCCCACATGGCCCAGGATGTGCACCCCACCGGACTGAGTTGCCCTGCCTGCCTATATTTAATAGACTAAGAACTAACTTAACAGAAATAAACTTAAAACTTAAAAAAAACTCTCACCAGCTACCCACCAATCAGCTCCTTCCCTTGTGCCGACGTCACATTTTTTACTCTGACTTCACTTTCGAATCCTGCATCTGTTGAATTGTTCCCAGCTCAGCCTGCACTCCGCGCTCATTTTATCGCCACTGCCGCTCTCGCTCTGCTCCCACTCAGATCTCGACCAGATCCACTGCCTCCTATCCAAAACACAGTACCTCCGACATTGCAGCACTCACTCAGTACTGCCCCTCTGACAGTGCAGCACTCCATCAGTACTGCCCCTCCTATAGTGCACCACTCCCTCAGTACTGCCCCTCCTACAGTGCAGCACTCCCTCAGTACTGCCCCTCCTACAGTGCAGCACTCCCTCAGTACTGCCCCTCCTACAGTGCAGCACTCCCTTAGTACTGCCCCTCCTACAGTGCAGCACTCCCTTAGTACTGCCCCTCTGACAGTGCAGCACTCCCTCAGTACTGCCCCTCCTACAGTGCAGCACTCCCTCAGTACTGCCCCTCCTACAGTGCAGCACTCCCTCAGTACTGCACCTCCGACAGTGCAGCACTCCCTTAGTACTGCCCCTCCTACAGTGCAGCACTCCCTCAGTACTGCCCCTCCTACAGTGCAGCACTCCCTCAGTACTGCCCCTCCTACAGTGCAGCACTCCCTTAGTACTGCCCCTCTGACAGTGCAGCACTCCAGTGGCAGGAGGGTCGGTAACCAGTGGACACAGATTGAAGGTAATTGGCAAAAGAGCCAGAGGGGAGATGAGGAAACATTTTGTACGTAGTGAGTTTTTATGATCTGCGTGAAAGGGCGGTGGAAGCAGATTCAAAAGTAATTTTCGAAAGGGAATTGGATAAATACTTGATGGGAGAGAATTTATAGGGTTACGGAGAACGAGCAGGTGAGACTATTTGGAACGCAGTTTCAAAGAGCCGGCACAGGCACGATGGGCTGAATGGCCTCCTTCTGGGCTGTATTATTCTATGATTCTAACCTCGTTACATTTCTGTTCTAATGAATTCTTTCCTCTTTGTTTAGTTCAGGGCACAATTTCAGGCCGATTATTCAGTATTTAAATGATATTGAATGAAGCATTCTATTGCTGTAGTATTATCAATGCTTTGTAAAATGTCTGAATCAAGTTCAATGTGACTCTCAGCAAGAGCCAGGCATCCGATAAATAATGTAGGTCCTTCACCCAGTGAGAGACAGAGACAGACAATGAGCAGCTCACTCTCCCAGTGAGAGACAGAGACACACAATGAGCTGCTCATTCTCCCAGTGAGAGACAGAGACACACAATGAGCAGCTCATTCTCCCAGTGAGAGACAGACAGACAATGAGCTGCTCATTCTCCCAGTGAGAGACAGAGACACACAATGAGCAGCTCATTCTCCCAGTGAGAGACAGAGACACAATGAGCAGCTCATTCTCCCAGTGAGAGACAGAGACACACAATGAGCAGCTCATTCTCCCAGTGAGAGACAGAGACACACAATGAGCTGCTCATTCTCCCAGTGAGAGACAGACACACAATGAGCAGCTCATTCTCCCAGTGAGAGACAGAGACACACAATGAGCAGCTCATTCTCCCAGTGAGAGACAGAGACACACAATGAGCAGCTCATTCTCCCAGTGAGAGACAGAGACACACAATGAGTAGCTCATTCTCCCAGTGAGAGACAGAGACACACAATGAGCAGCTCATTCTCCCAGTGAGAGACAGAGACACACAATGAGCAGCTCGTTCTCCCAGTGAGAGACAGAGACACACAATGAGCAGCTCGTTCTCCCAGTGAGAGACAGAGACACACAATGAGCAGCTCGTTCTCCCAGTGAGAGACAGAGACACACAATGAGCAGCTCATTCTCCCAGTGAGAGACAGAGACACACAATGAGCAGCTCATTCTCCCAGTGAGAGACAGAGACACACAATGAGCAGCTCGTTCTCCCAGTGAGAGACAGAGACACACAATGAGCAGCTCATTCTCCCAGTGAGAGACAGAGACACACAATGAGCAGCTCGTTCTCCCAGTGAGACTCAGAGACACACAATGAGCAGCTCATTCTCCCAGTGAGAGACAGAGACACACAATGAGCAGCTCATTCTCCCAGTGAGAGGCAGAGACACACAATGAGCAGCTCATTCTCCCAGTGAGAGACAGAGACACACAATGAGCAGCTCGTTCTCCCAGTGAGAGACAGAGACACACAATGAGCAGTTCCTCATCCCGATATCATTCATCTCCATTCCTGCTCGTTAAAGGTGACACCCAGTGAGATTTACCCACATTTTATTCTTATGTATATCATAAAATTGATTGATGAATGAAAAATACTGAAGGTGATATTTTAAATTGGGAAGAATTTACTTTCACTGGAGAGAATCAGACTGAAACAGTGGATGCATTGGTGATCATTTTCCAACAGTCTATCGACTCTGGATCAGTTCCTATGGACTGGAGGGTAGCTAATGTAGCACCACTTTTTAAAAAAGGAGGGAGAGAGAAAACAGGGAATTATAGACCGGTTAGCCTGACATCGGTTGTGGGGAAAATGTTGGAATCAATTATTAAAGATGTAATAGCAGTGCATTTGGAAAGCAGTGACAGGATCGGTCCAAGTCACCATGGATTTATGAAAGGGAAATCATACTTGACAAATCTTCTATAATTTTTTGAGGATGTAACAAGTAGAGTGGACAAGGGAGAACCAGTGAATGTGGTGTATTTGGACTTTCAAAAGGCTTTTGACAAGGTCCCACACAAGAGATTGGTGTGCAAAATTAAAGCACATGGTATTAGGGGTAATGTATTGACATGGATAGAGAACTGGTTGGCAGACAGGAAGCAGAGAGTTGGGATAAATGGGTTCTTCTCAAAATGGCAGGCAGTGACTAGTAGGATGCTGCTGGACTCAGTGCTGAGACCTCAGTTATTTACAATATACTTCAATGATTTACATGAAGGAATTGAGTGTAATATCTTGACGTTTGCAGATGACACTAAGCTGGGTGGCAGTGTGAACTGTGAGGAGGCTGCAGGGTGACTTGAACAGGTTAGCTGAGTGGGCAATTGCATAGCAGATGCAGTATAATGTGGATAAATGTGAGGTTATCCACTTTGGTGGCAAAAACATGAAGGCAGAATATTATCTGAATGGCAGCAGATTAGGAAAAGGGGAGGTGCAATGAGACTTGGGTGTCATGGTACATCAGTCATTGAAATTTGGCATACAGGTACAGGAGGCTCGGGGATTTGAGTATAGGAGCAGGGAGGACTTAATGCAGTTGGACAGGGCCTTGTTGAGGCCTCACCTGGAATTTTGTGTTCAGTTTTGGTTTCCTAATCTGAGGAAGGATGTTCTTACTTTTGAGGGAGTGCAGGGAAGGTTCACCAGACTGATTCCCGGGATGGCAGGACTGACATATGAGGAGTGACTGGATGACTGGGCCTGTATTCACTGGAGTTTAGAAGAATGAGCAGGGATCTCATAGAAACATTAAAAATTCTGACAGGATTGGACAGGTTAGATGCAGGAAGAATGTTCCCGATGTTGGGGAAGTCCAGAACGAGGAGTCACAGTCTAAGGATAAGGGGTAAGCAATTTGGGCCGAGATGAGGAGAAACTTCTTCACTCAGAGAGTTGTTCACCTGTGGAATTCTCTACCGCAGAGAGTTGTTGATGCCAGTTCATTGGATATAGTCAAGAGGAGAGTTAGATATGGCCCATACGGCTAAAGGGATCAAGGGGTATGGAGAGAAAGCAGGAAAGGGGTACTGAGGTAAATGATCAGCCATGATCTTATTGAATGGTGGTGCAGGCTCGAAGGGCTGAATGGCCTACTCCTGCACCTATTTTCTATGTTTCTCCGAGAGATGATCTGATACACGTTTTTAAAGGTCTCGATAAGCATCATAGAATCTTACAGCTCAGAAGGAGGCCATTCGGCCCATCGTGCCTGAACTGGCTCTTTGAAAGAGCGATCCAATTAGACCCATTCCCTGCTCTTTCCCCATAGCCCTGTAAATTGTTCCTGGTTACTTCAGTAACTTCATTGGCTGAAAAGCGCTTTGGGACATCATGAGGTGGTGAAAGGGGCTCGTGTGCAAGCACTGAGCCACGGCTGACATACAAAAGACTATTGAAGTCTCAGAGAACACTGCCCGATAAGCAGATCCATACCTCAGCCAGGCTCATTAACACCACAACCATTGGGAACTGTTCCACAATATAAATCCTGGGTAATGTGGAACGAGAAAGAAGGCAATCCATTTCTCAATCAGCTCGCAGCACATTATTGCCTCCTCAGCGTGTGTGAGAGGGAATGTTCATTTGTAGATTAAAAGCTGAAAACCAATTCCCACTTAAACACAATTCAATAGGAGGACAGAACGAGGCCAGAGATGGGCAGAGTGAGCTTGTAAATGGAAAAAAGGTACTGATTGATCGACAGACACACTGTTTTCCTTCTGGGAACATTATCTTCACCCATTACATTCCCCACTTCTGATGTTTGGGCAATGATTTATTTACAATAAACCCGTGATGGGGAATTGAACCCGATTGGTCAGTTGTCCAGTTGCAGATGATTGGCTGAAACCCTGGACTTCCAAAATAGGCATTGAGTTGGGATCCTGTTATTGGGACCATTCAGTAATTTCCAGCAGCCCCGAGGGTGGGATTGCTGTAGGAAGGGTCTCTTTAAAAGCAGCAATTCTGGGAGACACGGAATTAATCAGGGCTGCAGTCGATGTTCAGAGAGTCTCACAGCACAATAGGAGGCCTTTCGCTCTTTTTTCTTTCTTTCTTTTTTTGTTTGTTTGTTTCTTTCTTTCTCTTTCTCTCCTTCTCTCTTTCTCTTGTTCTCTTATTCTCTTTTTCTCTTTTCTTGTATGTGATTTGGTGATTCTGCAGGATGCCCTTTCAACAGACTCTCGGAGATCAAAACCTCTCCCTTCCCAGCAATCGATGCAAAATCTCTCAGTGAAAGTTTTCTGTTGTCAGGATTTGTACACCGAGGATGATAAAGTTCTTTGTAGACACAGAAACAAAGCTCTCTCCTCTCTCTAGTGCCCTGACATGCCCAGATTACAGATCATATATTCAGAAATGATGACGGTTTAATACCTTGGTCATGGAGGAAGCAGGGATAGAAAGGTTGCTCCTGTAAATGTCCCAGGCACAGAGTTTAATGTTTCTATTCACTCCAAGCTGCTATTTTATCCTCGCAACCTAATTACCCGTTGGCTGGGGTCAGGGGTCAGTGTGTTGCAAACGGGGCTAATAAATGAAAACAATCTCAGTGACTGAGACACAAATGTATATTCAGTCTGTGCCCTACCTGGGAGAGAATCCAACCTCCACTGAATCTACTCATGGCAGATCTGAAGCTAAGGATTGAAACCAAGTGATTTGACAGCTCCTTACTAACCAGGACACCTTGTCCGAGGGGAGATTGGGAGCTAACATCACTCTCTGCCAGCAATTTAAGAACATAAGAAATAGGAGCTGGAGTAGGCCATTCGGCCCCTGGAGCCTGCTCCACCATTCAATAAGATCATGGCTGATCTGATTATGGACTCAGCTCCACTTCCCTGTTCGCTCCCCATCACCCTTTATTCCCTATTGCACAAAAATCTGTCTATCTCCGCCTTAAATATATTCAATGATCCAGCCTCCACAATAATCTGGGGCAGATAATTCCACAGATTTACAACCCTCTGAGAGAAGAAATTTCTCCTCATCTCAGTTTTAAATGGGCGGTCCCTTATTCTAAGACTATGTCCCCTAGTTTTAGTTTCCCCAATGAGTGGAAATATCCTCTCTGCATCTGCCTTGTCGAGCCCTCTGATTATCATATACGTTTCAATAAGATCACCTCTCATTCTTCTGAACTCCAATATGTATAGGTCCAACCTACTCAATATTTCCTCATAATTCAAACCCCTCATCTCTGGAATCAACCTAATGAACCTTCTCTGAACAGCCTCCAATACAAGTACATCCTTCTTTAAATACGGAGACCAAAACTGTAAGCAGTACTCTAGGTGTGGTCTCACCAATACCCTGTACATTTGTAGCAATCTGAACTGATAGGGTAGAAATATTACATAATTCTCAACAAAAATACATTCCATGGAGAAACAAAAACTCCACGGCAAAAGTGATCCATCTGTGGTTAACTAAACATGTTATGGAAAGCATTAGATTGAAAGAAGAAGCTTATAATGTTGCAAAGAATAGTAGTAAGCCTGAGGATTGGGAGTGTCAAAAACCAGCAAAGGATGATCAAATCATTGATAAGATGGAAAAATGGAATATGAGAGAAAACTCGCACAAAGTATAAAAACAGATTGTAAGAGGTTCTACAAGTATGTAAAAAAGAAGAGAGTAGCAAAAGTAAGCGCTGGTCCCTTAGAGGCGGAGACAGGAGAAATTATAATGGGGAACAAGCAAATGGCATAAATGTTAAACAAATATTTTATATCTGTCTTCACAGCAGAAGACACAAAAAGCATAACAAAAATGGTGGGGAACCAAGGGTCTAATGAGAGTGAGGAACTTAACATATAATATAAATAGAGAAAAGGAACTAGAGAATCGAATGAGTCTAAAAGCCGACAAATCCCCTGGACCAGACGGCCTATATATTAGGGTTCTAAGAGATGGCTGCAATGATAGTGGATGCAATGGTTTTGGTCTTCAAACATTTCCTAGATTCTAGACAGTCCCAGTGGATTGGAAGGGAGCAAATATAACACTGCTATTCAAGAAAGGAGGGAGATAGAAAACAGGGAACTACAGGCCAGTTAGCTTGACGTCAGTCGTCGGGAAAATGCTGGAATCCATTGTTAAGGAAGTGGTATCCAGGCACTCAGAAAATCATAAAATTATTAGGTAGAGTCAACACGGTTTATGAAAGGGAAATTGTGTTTGACAAATTTATCAGAGTTTTTGAGAATGTAACTAGTGGGGCAGATAAAGGGGAACCTGTTGAAGGAGTATATTTAGATTTCCAAAATGCATTTGATAAGGTGCCACACAATAGGTTATTACACAAGATAAGGGATAATGGGATTGGAGGTAATGTATTAGTATAGATAGAGGATTGGTTAACAAACTGAAAGCAGAGAGTAAGGATAAACGTGTCTTTTTCAGGTTGGCAGGATGTAAGTACTGGGGTGCCGCAAGGATCAGTGCTGGGGCCTCAGCTATATCTTCTTCTTAGGCAGTCCTCCAGAGTCGAGGATGACTGGCTCCCACACTAAAATGAGTTCTAAGGTGACTGATGAGACCAATGCAGGATCCACAGTCCCTGTCACAGGAGGGGCAGATGGTGGTTGGAGGGACGGGTGGGTGGGGTGCTTGATTTGTCGTACACTCCTTCCACTGTTTGTACAATCTGTATTAATGACCGAGATGATGGGGCCGAGTGTAATGTATCCAAGTTTGGTGACAATACAAAGCTAGGTGGGACAGCAAGCTGTGAGGAGAACACAAAGCGATATAGATAGATTAAGTGAGTAAGCAGTAAGGTGGCAGATGGAGTATAATGTAGGGAAATATGAGATTATTCACTTTGGTAGGAAGAATAGAAACACAATATTTTTTAAATGGTGAAAAACTTTTAAATGTTGTTGTTCAGAGAGAGTTGGGTGAGCACAAAAAATCTAAGCTGACAGTCCAGTGCAGTACTGAGTGAGTGCTGCACTGTCGGAGGTGCCATCTTTCAGATGAGATGTTAAACCAGGGCCCCGTCTGCTCTCTCAGGTGGATGTAAAAGATCCCATGGCACTATTTCGAAGAAGAGCAGGGGAATTCTCCCCGGTGTCCTGGCCAATATTTATCCCTCAATCAACATAACAAAAATCAGATGATTTGGTCATTATCACATTGCTGTTTGTGGGAGCTTGCTGTTCGCAAATTGGCTGCTGCATTTCCCACATTACAACAGTGACTACACTTACAAAGTACTTCACTGGCTGTAAACCGCTGTGAGACATCTGGTGTTTGTGAAAGGCTCGATATGAATCCAAGTCTTTCTTTCCTCATGCAAGAAACAGAGAAACATAGAAACATAGAAAATAGGTGCAGGAGTAGGCCATTCGGCCCTTCTAGCCTGCACCGGCATTCAATGAATTCATGGCTGAACATTCAACTTTAGTACCCCAATCCTGCTTTCTCGCCATACCCCTTGATCCCCCTAGTAGTAAGGACCTCATCTAACTCCTTTTTGAATATATTTAGTGAATTGGCCTCAACAACTTTCTGTGGTAGAGAATTCCACAGTTTCACCACTCTCTGGGTGAAGAAGTTCCTCCGCATCTCGGTGCTAAATGGCTTACCCCTTATCCTTAGACTGTGACCTCTGGTTCTGGACTTCCTCAACATTGGGAACATTTAATCCCCTTGTCTAAATCATTTATGTACAGTGTAAACAGCTGGGGCCCCAGCACAGAACCTTGCGGTACTCCACTAGTCACTGCCTGCCATTCTGAAAAGTATCCATTTACGCCTACTCTTTGCTTCCTGTCTGACAACCAGTTCTCAATCCATGTCAGCACACTACCCCCAATCCTATGTGCTTTAACTTTGCACATTGATCTCTTGTGTGGGACCTTGTCGAAAGCCTTCTGAAATTCTAAATATAGCACATCAACTGGTTCTCCCTTGTCCACTCTACTGGAAAAATCCTCAAAATATTCCAGAAGATTTGTCAAACATGATTTGCCTTTCACAAATCCATGCTGACTTGGACCTATCATGTCACCTCTTTCCAAATGTGCAACTATGACATCCTTAATAATTGATTCCATCATTTTACCCACTACCGATGTCAGGCTGACCGGTCTATAATTCCCTGGTTTCTCTCCCTCCTTTTTTAAAAAGTGGGGTTACATTGGCTACCCTCCACTCAATAGGAACTGATCCAGAGTCAATGGAATGTTGGAAAATGACCGTCAATGCATCCGCTATTTCCAAGGCCACCTCTTTAAGTACTCTGGGATGCAGTCCATCAGGCCCTGGGGATTTATCGGCCTTCAATCCCATCAATTTCCCCAACACAATTTCCCAATTAATAAGGATTTCCCTCAGCTCCTCCTCCTTACTGGAACCTCTGACCCCTTTTATATCCGGAAGTTTGTTTGTGTCCTCCTTAGTGAATACCGAACCGAAGTACTTGTTCAATTGGTCCGCCATTTCTTTGTTCCCCGTTATGACTTCCCCTGATTCTGGCTGCAGGGGACCTCCGTTTGCCTTTACTAACCTTTTTCTCTTTACATATCTATAGAAACTTTTGAAATCCGTCTTAATGTTCCCTGCAAGCTTCTTCTCGTACTCCATTTTCCCTGCCCTAATCAAACCCTTTGTCCTCCTCTGCTGAGTTCTAAATTTCTCCCAGTCCCCGGGTTCGCTGCTATTTCTGGCCAATTTGTATGCCACTTCCTTGGATTTAATACTATCCCTGATTTCCCTTGATAGCCACGGTTGAGCCACCTTCTCTTTTTTATTTTTACGCCAGACAGGAATGTACACTTGTTGTAATTCATCCATGCGGTCTCTAAATGTCTGCCATTGCCCATCCACAGTCAACCCCTTAAGTATCATTAGCCAATCTATCCTAGCCAATTCATGCCTCATACCTTCAAAGTTAGCCTTCTTTAAGTTCTGGACCATGGTCTCTGAATTAACTGTTTCATTCTCCATCCTAATGCAGAATTCCACCATATTATGGTCACTCTGCCCCAAGGGGCCTCGGACAACGAGATTTCTAATTAATCCTCTCTCATTACACAACACCCAGTCTAATATGGCCTCCCCCCTAGTTGGTTCCTCAACATATTGGTCTAGAAAACCATCCCTTATGCACTCCAGGAAATCCTCCTCCACCATATTGCTTCCAGTTTGGTTAGCCCAATCTATATGCATATTAAAGTCACCCATGATAACTGCTACACCTTTATTGCATGCACTCCTAATTTCCTGTTTGATGCCCTCCCCAACATCACTACTACTGTTTGGAGCTCTGTACACAACTCCCACTAACGTTTTTTGCCCTTTGGTGTTCTGCAGCTCTACCCATATAGATTCCACATCATCCAAGCTAATGTCTTTCCTAACTATTGCATTAATCTCCTCTTTAAACAGCAATGCTACCCCACCTGCTTTTCCTTTTATTCTATCCTTCCTGAATGTTGAATACCCCTGGATGTTGAGTTCCCAGCCCTGATCATCCTGGAGCCACGTTTCTGTAATCCCAATCACATCATATTTGTTAACATCTATTTGCACAGTTAATTCATCCACCTGACGTAAGAGTCTTGCAGCTATGTAGCCACCACGGGCCCTTTCCTCCAGTCTGTCGTGGGGTGTGGGCATGGTTGCATAGTCAGCCTGATTGTCTGGCCCTAGGTCAGCGTCCAGCCCCTCATCATCCTCTTCTTCTCTCTCCTGAGGTGGAGCATCAGTCCCTTCTGGCAATTCTTGGTCCCTCCTGAGAGCCAGTTTGTGCAGCATGGAGCACACGACCACGAATTTAGCTACTTGCTCAGGGTTGTATTGTAGCTCCCCTCCTGAGTGGTCCAGGCATCTAAAGTGCTGCTTAAGCACAGTTATTGTTTTCTGAACTACATTGCCTGTGTCTCTGTGGCTCTGGTTGTATCGCTTCTCGGCCTCGGTGTGGGTGTCATGCAGGGGGGGGTCATCAGCCAGGTGGCTAGGCCATATCGGTTGTCACCAAGCATCCAGCATTGTCCTTGTGGCCGACTCTTAAACATGTCAGAGATAGCGCTCTCATGTCGGATGTGAGCCTCATCGAAGCTGCCCGGACATTTGGCATTCACTGCCATGACGATCTGGTTGTGGTCGACAACTAGTTGGACCTTCAGGGAGTGAAATCCTTTTCTGTTACGAGAAAGCTCTGGGTCCTGAGAAGGTACCCGCATGGCGATGTGAGTGCACTGTATTGCTCCCTGCACCCTGGGGAACTTAGCAATGCGGTAGAATGCTCCAGCCCTGTCAGTCTAAGCCTCCGTGGTCACGGGGAAGCTGATAAAGACCATCCTTTGCGTGTACAGGGCCTCTGCGACCTGTCTAATGCAGCGATGGGTGACATGGTGAGACAGAGGGGAAATCTCGACCGCGGAGGTCCAAAAGGAACCAGACATGTAGAAAGACAGTGCCGCGGTGACCTTGACCTTGACTGACACTGATGTCCTGATGGCAGGCTGCATACGTGGCCTGATGAGCTCACACATTTCATTGATCACCACCTTGTGGAAGCTCAGTCTCCGAAGGCAGGTGTGCTCGGGCACGTCGAGGTAAGACCTCTTCGCCCTGTAAGTGCGGGGTGTGTATGGTCTGGACCTCCTCCCCATTCTGGCATGTCTTAAATTGGGCACATAATGGTGTGCATCAGACATTGAGCCATTTGCACTCGGCAGCATCTGCGTATAAATCGATGCAGGCTGAGAAATGTCTGGCTCCATTGCAATGAAAGTATAATAGCAATTGATCAGAAGCAATAATTTCCTCACTAAAATACACCTGCAGTAAACCCCCAATCATCCAGAGTCTAAAAATATGTCTATTGAGATGGTCACTTCACCTGAGAAGAACTCCAGAGTCAATCCAAACTCCCCTGAATTTGAAGCAGCCTTTTGAATGAAGCGACCTGCGATTTTAAAAATGGCGCCCACACCGCTGTGATTTGTTCAGAACCGTTCCACTTTTTCCGAGCGGTGTTTTGGGCGAGCGATATTGTGGGCGATATGTGTGCGAGGTGGTGAAAGTGACGCTGGGCGATCTCCTGGGCGTTAGTTTCGGCAAATGTGATCTTTTCAACAAAAAAAAATGGGCAGTTGGTATTATTGAATCTTGGCGTTAATTACGTGCGGAAAGTAATGCTGGGCAATATTATGGCCGTTGATTTCGCCCATTCTGATGATTCCATGCAAAAAATGTGGGCAGGTGGTAATATTTTTTACTGCCATTACGCTTATGGAGAAAGTACCGCTCGCGATAAGTGTGCTTAAAATGGGCGTCAGTTTCCATTTTGTGGCTAAATGGGCAATATCTGGACGTTTTACGTTATTTTCGCGTTAACATGGACGTTAAGTGGATGTTATGCATGCATAAAGGTGGAAAATCTAGCCCATGAGGTTTGGGCGGGAAAGTGGAGTTGAGTTCAAGATCAGCCATGATCATATTGAATGGTGGAGCTGGTTCGAGGGGCCGTATGTCCAACTCCGGCTTCTATTTCTATGTTCTTATGTTCTTAGGTCTTCACACAAAGGATGCTGTAAGTGTGGAACTCTCCCCAACAAAAAGCAGCAGATGCTGGCTCAATTACAGTGTTAAATCTGAGACCGGTAGATTTTTGCTAGTCAAGGGTATTAAGCGATATGTAGCCAGGGTGGGTAAATGAAGTTAGGATACAGACCAGCCATGATCACATTGAATGGTAGAAGAGGCTCGAGGGGCTGAATGGCCTCCTCCTGTTCCTATTATCTGATGTACTGACAGCAAAGAGCGAGATTGATTGTGAGCCGGGTTTATTAATATTCAATATTTCACCAATGAGGGCGGGGTGACGTGGTTGAAGGGAGTGAAATGGAAGGCAGCGTTACACTAACATAATCTGAGCCTCAGGGAGATTAAAATAAAGAGAGAATGGAATGAATATCTGTGTGAAAGATTGAAGGGGATAAAGAGGATGAATGGTATGAAACCCCGACTCAGGAATCTCGGGCTCAGATACTGATTGGTCTGTTTATTCCCATCTCCCGTGGATTGGATGGTTCCTGTGTGCAATTTGATTATAGGGCAGGATCAGACAACAACCTGCATTTATATAGCACCTTTAACACAGGAAAACTGCCCAAGGCACTTCACATAAATCAGGCAAAAATTGGCACCAAGCCGCATCAGGAGACATTAGGTCAGGTGACCAAAAGCTTGTTCAAAGAGGTATGTTTTAAGGAGCGTCTTAAAGGAGGAGAGAGAGGTAGAGAGGCGGTAAGGTTCAGGGAGGGAATTCTAGAGCTTAGGGCCCAGGCAGCTGAAGGCACGGCCACCAATGGTGGGGCAAAGGGAGTGAGGGATGGACAAGAGGCCAGAGTTGTCGGGGAGCAGTGATCTCGGAGGGTTGTTCCTGGTGTTGGAGGGGTACAGAGATTTCAGAGGGTTGTAGGCCCCACAGGGAGATCTGTTACCTCTCATGTTCCTGGTGTTGGAGGGGTGCAGTGATCTCGGAGGGTTGTCGGGCCCACAGGGAGTTCTGTTACACCTCACATTCCCAGATTTGGAGGATCACTGATCTCGGAGGGTTGTTGGCCCCACAGGGAGAACTGTAATCTCTCATGTTCCCAGTGTTGGAGGAGCACAGTGATCTCGGAGGGTTGTCGGGCCCACAGGGAACATAAGAACATAAGAACATAAGAAATAGTAACAGGAGTCGGCCATACGGCCCCTCGAGCCTGCTCCGCCATTCAATAAGATCATGGCTGATCTGATCATAGACTCTGCTCCACTTCCCCGCCCGCTCCCCATAACCCCTTATCCCCTTATCATTTAATAAACTGTCTATTTCTGTCTTAAATTTATTTATTGTCCCAGTTTCCACAGTTCTCTGAGGCAGCGAATTCCACAGATTTACAACCCTCTGAGACAAGAAATTTCTCCTCATCTCAGTTTTAAATGGGTGGTCCCTTATTCTAAGATTATGCCCCCTGGTTCTAGTCTCCCCCATCAGTGGAAACATCCTCTCTGCATCCACCTTGTCAAGCCCCCTCATAATCTTATCCGTTTTGATAAAATCACCTTTTGTTCTTCTGAATTCCAATGAGTAGAGGCCCAACCTACTCAACCTTTCCTCATAAGTCAACCCCCTCATCCCCCGAATCAACCTAGAGAACCTTCTCTGAACTGCCTCCAAAGCAAGTACATCCTTTCGTATATATGGAAACCAAAACTGCACGCAGTATTCCAGGTGTGGCCTTACCAATACCTTACATAGCTGTAGCAAGACTTCCCTGCTTTATACTCCATCTCCTTTGCAATAAAGGCCAATAATCCATTGGCTTTCCTGATCACTTGCTGCAGCTGCATAATATCCTTTTGTGTTTCACGCACAAGTACCCCAGGTCCCGCTGTACTGCGGCATTTTGCAATCTTTCTCCATTTAAATAATAACTTGCTCTTTGATTTTTTTTCTGACAAAGTGCATGATCTCACACTTTCCAACATTATACTGCATCTGTTACCCCTCACATTCCCAGTGTTGGAGGAGCACGGTGATCTCGGAGGGTTGTCGGCGCCACAGCGAGCTCTGATACCCATCACGTTCCCAGTGTTGAAGGGATGCAGTGATCTCAGAGGGTTGTCAGGTCCAAAGGGAGATCTGTTACCCCTCATGTTCCCAGTGTTGGAGGATCACTGATCTCGGAGGGTTGCCGGCCCACAGGGAGATCTGATACCTCTCACGTTCCCGAAAGGGGCCAGTAACACTCTGAGGCTGCCTTTACTAGTCCTAGTCCTTACTACTAGGGGGATCAAGGGGTATGGTGAGAAAGCAGGAATGGGGTACTGAAGTTGCATGTTCAGCCATGAACTCATTGAATGGCAGTGCAGGCTAGAAGGGCCAAATGGCCTACTCCTGCACCTATTTTCTATGTTTCTATGTTTCTATGTTTATTCACCCTCCATATTATTGCCCTCCGTCGATGTAAACTCTTCGTTGGTTGAGGGAGGAATGTTGACCAGGACACTGGGAGATCGCTCTGCTCCTCTTCCAATAGGGCAACAGGTGGATTCCCATTGGCTGGTGTGTTCTTGCCCCATGAAGGTGAGTGCCTGCGAGAGTTCGGAGTTTGTATAAGGAACCTTTCTTCCTTTTGATGAACTGTTTAAGAGAAGCCATTTATTGACCTGACCTCCAGCCCACTGACTCCTGCACTGAGCTGAGCAAAGTCCTGCTCTCCGTCCCATTACTGTCAGCTCAAACTCAGCCTTAACCCTTCACCTCACTCCACACTCTAACACCAAGCAGACCAACAAGCTCATCCCCAGTCCTGGGCTTCAGACACTGAGCGACAAGGACAGAAAATCATTGCAGTCAAAACATCTCAACCCAAGGCTATTATAATCGCAAATTAAATCAGTCACCTTAAGAGGGAATAATGTAGCTGGTGAGGGCTGGAAGATGAAGGAATCAACCGTTTAACACCCGTTATGCTGAATCTCATAGATTCAGCGGGACTGCTACATGACAAGTTGGGGCAACTAGTCAGCAATTGAATGTCCGGTTAATTGCTGCCAGTGATTAATGGAATAACAGACAAGGTGATGGGATTAAGTAGAGAGACGTCCCCATGACCCTCAGCACTCTCGTTCCCCAGTCACTGCCCGAGGTATGAAACTGAGGGACACTGTCTGTTATTAACGCAGGTACAGTAGTGTAATCCCTATCCCTGTAACCTCCACCCACCCTATAACCCTCCCTATCCCTGTAACCACCTCCCACCCTACACCCCTCCCTATCCCTGTAACCTCCTCCCACCCTAAACCCCTCCCTATCCCTGTAACCCCCTCCCACCCTGCACCCCTCCCTATCCCTGTAAACTCCTCCCACCCTGCACCCCTCCCTATCCCTGTAAACTCCTCCCACCCTACACCCCTCCCTATCCCTGTAACCTCCCCCAGCCTTACACCCCTCCCTATCCCTCTAAGCTCCTCCCACCTTAAATCCCTCCCTATCCCTGTAACCTCCTCCAGCTCTTCACCCCTCCCTATCTCTGTAATCTCCTCCAGCTTTAACACCGCCCCCCCCCCCCCAAGATCTCTGTGTGCCTCCAATTCTGGCCTCTTGTCCACCCCCACTCCCTTTGCTCCACCATTGGCGGTCGTGTCTTCAGCTGCCCGGGCCGTAAGCTCTGGAATTTCCTCCTTAAACCTCTCCACATCTCCACCTCTCTCTCCTCCTTTAAGATGCTCCTTAAAACCTACCTCCTTCACCTGCCCTAAGATCTCCTGATGTGTATTGGTGTCACGTCGTTGTCTGATTTACGCTCCTGTGAAGCATCTCGGAACATTTTACTGCGTTAAAGGCGCTGTATAAATGCAGGTTGTTGTTGTGATCAATGCCAGTTGTTGTTGTTATCAATGCCAGTTGTTGTTGTTATCAGTACCAGTTGCTGTTGTTATCAGTACCAATTGTTGTTATCAGTGCCAGTTGTTGTTGTTATCAGTACCATTTGTTATCAGTACCAGTTATTGTTGTTATCAGTGCCAGTTGTTGTTATCAGTGCCAGTTGTTGTTGTTATCAGTACCATTTGTTGTTGTTATCAGTGCCAGTTGTTGTTATCAATGCCAGTTGTTGTTATCAGTACCATTTGTTGTTGTTATCAGTACCAGTTGTTGTTGTTATCAATGCCAGTTGTTGTTATCAATGCCAGTTGTTGTTATCAGTACCATTTGTTGTTGTTATCAGTACCAGTTGTTGTTGTTATCAATGCCAGTTGTTGTTGTTATCAGTGCCAGTTGTTGTTATCAGTGCCAGTTGTTGTTGTTATCAGTACCATTTGTTGTTGTTATCAGTACCAGTTGTTGTTGTTATCAATGCCAGTTGTTGTTCTGGTGGTGGTTATGTTGCCGAGGGCGATGATAAGATGCCGTTCTCTCGAACAGGTGAACATTGCCTCACCGACACAGCGAGATTTGATTATTTGATATTTAGCTTCTTACAATCGCTGATCAGTTGATCGCTTCAAGGTTTGCAACTGGATCACAGGCTTCAGATGGCATCATGGATCTTGAGAGTAAAGCTCAGTGATTGGTCATCTAAATGCTCCAATTAGAACGTAGCCTGGTGTTGGTCGCATTCTGTTCCTACAATCCAAGGGTTTTGATTGGTTCGGCCAGTTCATGAGGATCCAATGGTTGTCCACCTGGCCTCAAGTGAGCAGCAGGGACATTGATGGATTGAGTGAGGGGGAAACTGTGGCAGGGGGAGTTCAATGTGGAGAAGTGTGAGCTCATCCACTTTGGGCCGAAGAAAGATCGATCAGAATATTTCCTAAATGGTGAGAAGCTCGGAACTGTGAAGGAGCAGAGAGATTTAGGATCCAGGTCCAGATATCGCTCAAAGCGAGTGGACAGGTACAGAAATATTTAACAAGGCTGATGGAATGTTGGTCTTTATCTCGAGGGCTGGAATACAAAGGGATGGAAGTTACAGCTGTACAGAGCTCTGGATAGACAGTACCTGGATCCTGCGATCAGTTCTGGGCACGGCCCCTCAGGAAGGATATATTGGCCTTGGACGGGGGGCAGCGCAGATTCACCAGAATTATACCGGGGCTAAAAGTTTCAATTATGAAGACCAGTTGCATAGTCTAGGTTTGTATTCCCTGAAATGTAGAAGATTAATGGGTGAACTAATTGAGGTGCTTTCGATGATTAAAAGCTGAATGCCCTCCTCCTGTTCCTATGTTTGTGGGAGCTTGCTGTGCCCAAATTGATTGCCGTGTTTCCTACATTACAACAGTGACTACACTTCAAAATATTCTGCATTGACTGGGATGTCCTGAGGTTGTGAAAGGTAAGTGTTTAATTAGAGAAGATTGCCTTAAATCCACAAACCTCAGCAAATTCCTCAGTCTGCCATTCTCACATCAAACCCTTCACTTTATAACACTTCTGTGAATTGAAATGTATCTGTGGTGAAAATGCCATCTTGCTCATTGCCACATTTATTGCAGTATTTGTGAGCAGCGACTCTTGTGTTGAGAAACCTAAGGGACTGACTGGATTGTGTGAAGCTATTAAACCTGTGCTGACACAGTCTCTGAGCAGGTAATGGTCACACAGACCATAATACCAGTCTGTGAGCACAGCCTCTCCTAAATAAACCTTCGCCTGACACTGGTTGTTAAATAATGTAAAGGTTCATCACAAACTGGGAAATCAGGAAAAAGCAGCAATAATTTCCCCCAATGATTAAACGGACAATCGAAGCAATAAAATAAAAGATCGTGAGCTCACTCAGTGAGAAATGTAAAAGGCAGATCGCAGGAGAAAGTGAATCATCTGTGAGTCGCCTCACAATCTGCGCAGAGCTGCTGTCAGAGTCTGTCACAGTTTCATAGAATCACAGAATCAGACAGCACAGGGGGTGCCATTCGGCCCATCGGGCCTGTGCCGGCTCTTTGAAAGAGCTTCATATTAGTCCCACTCCCCGCTCTTTCCCCAGAGCCCTGCAAATCTCTCCCCTTCAAGTATTTATCCAATTCCCTTTGAAAGTTACGATTGAATCTGCTCCCACCGCCCTTTCAGGCAGCGCATTCCAGATCATAACAACCCGCAGCGTAAAAACATTTCTCCTCATCTCCCCTCTGGGTCTTTAGCTAAAGACCTTAGATCTGTGTCCTCTGGTTACCGAGCCTCCTGCCAACGGAAACAGTTCCTCCTTATTTACTCGATCAAAACCACTGATAATTGTGAACACCTCTATTAAATCTCCCCTGGACCTTCTCTGCTCAAAGGAGATATTTGTTGACTAGAAATAGCTTTCTTGGTGCAGGATTGTGCTGAATGCCTCTGATTGTTTAATGCTCCTTCCGAACCTCGCATTCTCTGCTATAATTCTCCTCACGGGAACCAAACGGCTGAGAAGGCCCATTCCCAGAGGCTCCGGGCTTTGGGAAAGTGCTGCTGATCACTCACAGCTTATTCTAGTTAAAATCTTTCTGACATAAAAATGAACCTTGTGAGAAGACAAGGTTGTTTCGACAATCATCTCCCATCCCAGGGCATTACATCATTCTAGGATCCCAGGTATTCACGTCCCTGGACAGATCTCTCTGCTCACTACAGAGACACTCTATACTCTAATAGTTGCTCAACAAATCCTTTCCCACAGGCTGACATTCTGAGTATGTAACTGAGAGAGTGCTGCACTGTCAGAGGGGCAGTACTGAGGGAATGCTGCACTGTCAGAGCGGCAGTACTGAGGGAATGCTGCACTGTCAGAGCGGCAGAACTGAGGGAGTGTTGCATTGTTGGTGGAGCAGTACTAAGGGAAGACCTGCGAGAGAAAAGCTCCACAGGTCGGGATACAAAAGAGCTGGAGCGACATACCAATTCAACCTCCAGCGCGAGTTGCTCCAAGGATTTTGAGATGGGCGACTTGGTGACGTCATCAAAACCCTGGTCTCCGTTTTGGAGCGTGGGCAGGAACCTCGGCAGGTACAGAGGGGTGGGAAGGCCGGGGCACATGTGCGGCGAGTGCTTATGTTTATGGCGGAGGACCAGCGAGAGATTGTGGCGGAGGTGCGACAGATGATGGTACGGGGCCCAGAAGAGCCGAGGGCCCAGGGGCAGCACGGGCCAGCCCACATTGTGATATGTGCGCACTAGGTCCGTGCAGGAGAGCAGGTCTCCAGTCGTCTTGGTTAACCCTTGCCACTGGACCAAGATATAGCTCTGTCAAGCCCGTGTGGTGGCTGGAGTGCAAAGGTCACAACACGTTAAAAAAAATTCACACGCAGGCATCTTCCACACCCTCAATTGGAGTTCAAGACTGGAATATCGGATCCTTCATCGAAACACCTGTGAATTCGTGGAAGCAAGTCTTCCTCGTTCGAGGGACTGCCTACGATGATGATGACTGAGGGAGTGCTGCACTGTCGTTGAGGCAGTACTGAGGGAGTGCTGCACTTTCAGAGGGGCAGTACTGAGGGAGTGCTGTACTGTCGGAGGGGCAGTACTGAGGGACTGCACACTCACACTCAGACTCACATGCACAAGACTCACACTTCTACAAACACACAAAGACGCTGCCCCGTCTGACACACTCATACATTCACACACACCTACACTCACACACTCACATTCTGACACACAAATTCACACACACTCACACTCAGACACACACACTCACACACACTTACACACACACTCACGTCCACTCACAATGAATGACACACTTATACAAACGCACAAAGACACAAACACACACACACACACACAGCTATCCACAAATCGACACAGATACGCTCGCAGACACAATAAACTACCAGAGAATCAGGCTTAGTATTTCATGAATAAAGATGATTTGTCGCTCTCTGAACTTTCTGTAAACTCCCCGAAGCAGCTCATCCATCCCAGGAAATATTCATGAGGATCAGGTTGGGTTCCAGAAAGTCCACATCAGGCGGGATTGATTCTCACTTGCAATATCCTCTGTGAACAACTTTCCTTCTGTGATGTGCAGATTGAAATGTCACTCCCATCAATCTGTTTGTCTCAATATTGCTGCTGCTTTGATTTTGCTGATGTTGGGTTGTGGTGAGTTTGAGATGTCCCGGGGTAAAGATCGCCCCCTTTAGATGTTCCCGTGTCCCTCAGCTGGTCCGTAAACCCCAATACCTCAGGAAGATGATTGGGAACACGGGAGGAGCAGGAAGTGTGGAATGCCTCTATTCCGGTGTCGTAGTGTTCAGAGAATCACAAAATCTCACAGAACAGAAGGAGGCCTTTCGGCCCATCGGGCCTGTGCCGGCTCTTTGAAAGATCTATCCAATTAGTCCCACTCTCCTGCTCTTTCCCCATAGCCTGGAAATGTTTCCTTTTCGACTATTTATCAAATTCTCTTTTGAAAATTACTATAGAATCTGCTCCCACCGCCTTTTCAGACAGCGCATTCTAATCACAACAACTCGCTGCGTAAAAATAATTCTCCTTATGAAAACCCATGATTTTGAAAACCTCAATTAAATCACCCTTTTCTGCTCTCAGGAGAACATAACTGAAGTCTCTCATCCCTGGTACCATTCCAGTAAATCTCCTCTGAACCCTCTCCATATTCTTCACATCCTCCCTAAAGTGTGGTTCCCAGAATTGGACACAATACTCCAGCTCGGGCCCAACCACTGATTAATGGCGTGTAAAGGAAAGGCAGTGGATATTAACCCTGGATATTAATCCTGGATATTAATCCTGGATATTAACCCTTACGATCACAGTGCAATCACACAACACACAGAAGCCAGATAAACACATGAGGGAGAAAGGAATAGAAGGATATGCTGATCGGGTGAGATGAAGAGGGGTGGGAGGAGGCTCGAGTGGAACATAAACACCGACATGGACCGGTTGGGCCGAATGGCCTGTTTCCGTGCTGCACATTCTACGTATATTTGAATGATTCCAACACACGACTCATTCCCTAAGGTGCCTCCGACCAGCGGCGGAGGATGAATGGAAATGGATTTATTCACAAAGCTGACTGGAGAATGTGATCAGTTCACACAAACAGCGACTGATGAGGCAGTGTAGAGGGCGTTTTACTCTATATCGAAACCATTCTGTTCCTGCCCTGGGAGTGTCTGATGGGACAGTGTAGAGGGAGCTTTACTCTATCTAACCCATGCTGTACCTGCCCTGGCAGTGTTTAATGGGACAATGTAGCAGGATCTTTACTCTGTCCCTAACCTATGCTGTACCTGCTCTGGGAGTGTTTGATGGGACAGTTTGGAGGGAGCTTTACTCTGTATCTAACCCGTGCTGTACCTGCCCTGGGAGTGTTTAATGGGACAATGTAGCCGGATCTTTACTCTGTCTCTAACCTATGCTGTACCTGCCCTGCGAGTGTTTAATGGGACAGTATAGCGGGATCTTTACTCTGTATCTAACCCGTGCTGTGCCTGCCCTGGGAGTGTTTGATGCCGTCACTGGGTGATGAAATGGGAATGTGTTTCTGTCCCAGCACCAACATCCTTCACCTTCAGGAGCACAAGAGGAATCAATAAAGCTCCAGATTCTCATGTGATAAAAATACAATGTGACTTTATTCAGAGTCCCAGACCATAAATAATTCATTCCTTAACAGCAAATATTCATTGCTTGAGAGCTCGGCTTGTGACTGTAGCTCTGCAGATTGATGGTAACCTGGTTACTCTCGATCACTGACTGCAGATTGATGGTAACCTGGTTACTCTCGATCGCTGACTGCAGATTGATGGTAACCTGGTTACTCTCGATCAACCTGGTTACTCTCGATCGCTGACTGCAGATTGCTAATAACCTGGTTACTCTCGATCGCTGACTGCAGATTGGTGGTAACCTGGTTACTCTCGATCACTGACTGCAGTTTGATGGTAACCTGGTTACTCTCGATCACTGACTGCAGATTGATGGTAACCTGGTTACTCTCGATCGCTGACTGCAGATTGATGGTAACCTGGTTACTCTCGATCGCTGACTGCAGATTGAATTAATCCCACACTTCGCATGAGAATGGAATTGTCACTGTGAGTGTTTAATCCTCTCTCACTGCACTTCATGGGATTGAAGGCCAATAAATCCCCGGGGCCTGATAGTCTGCATCCCAGAGTACTTAAGGAAGTGGCCCTAGAAATTGTGGATGCATTGGTGATCATTTTCCAACAGTCTATCGACTCTGGATTAGTTCCTATGGACTGGAAGGTAGCTAACGTAACACTACTTTTTCAAAAAGGAGGGAGAGAGAAAACGGGGAATTATCGACCGGTTAGCCTGACATCAGTAGTGGGGAAAATGTTGGAATCAATTATTAAAGATGAAATAGCAGCGCATTTGGAAAGCAGTGACAGGATCGGTCCAAGTCAGCATGGATTTATGAAAGGGAAATCATGCTTGACAAATCATCTAGAATTTTTTGAGGATGTAACTAGCAGAGTGGACAAGGGAGAACCAGTGAATGTGTGTATTTGGACTTTCAAAAGGCTTTTGACATGATCCCACACAAGGGATTGGGATGCAAAATTAAAGCACATGGTATTGAGGGTAATGTATTGATGTGGATAGAGAACTGGTTGGCAGACAGGAAGCAGAGAGTCGGGATAAATGGGTCCTTTTCAGAATAGCAGGCAGTGACTAGTGGGGTGCCACAGGGCTCAGTGCTGGGACCCCAGCAATTTACAATATACATCAATGATTTAGATGAAGGAATTGAGAGTAATATCTCCAAGTTTGCAGATGACACTAAGCTTAGTGGCGGTGTGAGCTGTGAGGAGGCTGCTAAGAAGCTGCAGGGTGATTTGGACAGGTTAGCTGAGTGGGCAAATGCATGGCAGATGCAGTCTAATGTGGATAAATGTGAGATTATCCACTTTGGTGGCAAAAACATGAAGGCAGAATATTATCTGAATGGCAGCAGATTAGGAAAAGGGGAGGTGCAATGAGACTTGGGTGTCATGGTACATCAGTCATTGAAAGTTGGCATGCAGGTACAGCAGGCAATGAAGAAGGCAAATGGCATGTAAGTTCTCATAGCGAGGGGATTTGAGTATAGGAGCAGGGAGGTCTTACTGCAGTTGTAGAGGGCCTTGGTGAGGCCACACATTGAATATTATGTACAGTTTTGATCTCCGAATCTGAGGAAGGGCATTCTTGCTATTGAGGGAGTGCAGCGAAGGTTCACCAGACTGATTCCAGGTATGGCTGGACTGACATGTGAAGAAAGATTGGATCAACTAGGCTTATATTCACTGGAATTTAGAAGAATGAGAGGGGATCTCATAGAAACATATAAAATTCTGACGGGATTGGACAGGTTAGATGCAGGAAGAGTGTTCCTGATGTTGGGGAAGTCCAGAACCAGGGGACACAGTCTGAGGATAAGGGGTAAGCCATTTAGGACCGAGATGAGGAGAAACTTCTTCATTCAGAGAGTTGTTAACCTGTGCAATTCTCTACTGCAGAAAGTTGTTGATGCGAGTTCCTTAGATATATTCAAGTGGGAGTTAGATATGGCCCTTACGGCTAACGGGATCAAGGGGTATGGAGAGAAAGCAGGAAAGGGGTACTGAGGTGAATGATCAGCGATGATCTTAATGAATGGTGGTGCAGGCTCAAAGGGCCAAATGGCCTACTCCTGCACCTATTTTCTATGTTTCTATTCCCCTGTGGGACACAGTATCCCAGCACAGTCCCCCATTCCCCTGTGGGACACAGCCCAATATCCCAGCACAGTCCTCCATTTCCCTGTGGGACACAGCCCAGTATCCCAGCACAGTCCCCCATTCCCCTGGAAGGTGCACGGCTGCACATGCATGGTATCTTGAAAAGGTCGCGCGGCCCAGAATTTTTTTTATGGGCAACAATAGTTTTAGGGTGGAAGGAGGTTACAGAGATAGGGAGGGGTGTAGGGCGGGAGGGGGTTACAGAGATAGGGTCGGTGTAGTTTGGAGGGGATTACAGAGATAGGGAGGGGTGTAGGGCAAGAGGGGGGATACAGAGATAGGGAAGGTGTAGGGCTGGAGGAGGTTACAGAGATAGGGAGGGTGTAGGGCTGGAGGAGGTTACAGAGATAGGGAAGGGTGTTGGGCTGGAGGAAGTTACAGAGATAGGGAGGGGTGTAGGGCTGGAGGAAGTTACAGAGATAGGGAGGGGTGTAGGGCAGGAGGGGGTTACAGAGATTGTGAGCGTGGTGGGCTGGAGGAGGTTACAGAGATAGGGAGGGTGTAGGGCTGGAGGAGGTTACAGAGATAGGGAGGGGTGTAGGGCTGGAGGAGGTTACAGAGATAGGGAGGGGTGTAGAGCTGGAGGGGGTTACAGAGATAGGGAGGGTTGTAAGGCTGGAGGAAGTTACAGAGAGAGGGAGGGGTGGAGGGCAGGAGGGGATTACAGAGATAGGGAGGGTATAGGGCTGGAGGAGCTTACAGAGATAGGGAGGGTTGAATGGCTGGAGGAGGTTACAGATATAGGGAGAGTTGTAGGGCTGGAGGAGGTTACAGAGATAGGGAGGGGTGCTGGGCTGGAGGAGGTTACAGATAGGGAGGGGTGAAGGGCTGGAGGGGGTTACAGAGATAGGGAGGGGTGCTGGGCTGGAGGGGGTTACAGATAGGGAGGGATGTAGGGCTGGAACAGGTTACAGATAGGGAGGGGTCTGGGGCTGGAGGAAGTTACACAGATAGGGAGGGGTATTGGGCTGGGGGGGAGGCGGTTACAGAGATAGCGAGTGGTATAGGGCTGGAGGTTATAGAGGTTGGGAAGGGTGTAGGGTTGGAGGAGGTTACGAGATATGGAGGGGTGCAGGGCTGGAGGAAGTTAGAGAGATAGGAAGTGATGTAGGGCTGGAGAAGGTGACAGACATAGGGAGAGGTGCAGGGCTAGAAGGGGTTACAGAGGTAGAAACATACAAATATAGAAAATAGATGCAGGAGTAGGCCATTCAGCCCTTCGAGCCTGCACCACCTTTCAATAATATCATGGCTGATCATTCCCTCAGTATCCCTTTCCTGCTTTCTCTCCATACCCCTTGATCCCCTTAGTGTAAGGCCACATCTAACTCCCTCTTGAATATATCCAATGAACTGGCATCAACAACTCTCTGCGGCAGGGAATTCCACAGGTTAACAACTCCCTGAGTGAAGAAGATTCTCCTCATCTCAGTCCTAAATGGTCTACCCCTTATCCTAAGACTATGTCCCCTGGTTCTGGACTTCCCCATCATTGGGAACATTCTTTCCGCATCTAACCTGCCCAGTCCTGTCAGAATCTTATACGTTTCCCCTCTCATCCTTCCAAACTCCAGTGAATAAAGGCCCAGTTGATCCAGTCTCTCCTCATATTACAGTCCAGCCATCCCTGGAATCAGTCTGGTGAACCTTCGCTGCACTCCCTCAATAGC
Source organism: Pristiophorus japonicus (assembly GCF_044704955.1). Classification (NCBI taxonomy): domain Eukaryota; kingdom Metazoa; phylum Chordata; class Chondrichthyes; family Pristiophoridae; genus Pristiophorus; species Pristiophorus japonicus. The sequence continues at coordinate 237,876,282 of NC_091983.1, forward strand.
AAGAAGGTCCTTCCTCAGATTAGGAGACCAAAACTGAACACAATATTCCAGCTGAGGCCTCACTAAGGCCCTGTAGTAAGACCTCCCTGCTCCTATACTCAAATCCAGTATCTATGACGGCCAACATACCGGTTGCCTTCTTCATCGCCTGCTATACCTGCATGCCCACTTTCAGTGACTGTTGAACCATGACACCCAGGTCTCGTTGCACCTCCCCTTTTCCTATCTGCCGCCATTCAGATAATATTCTGCCTTCGTGTTTTTGCCCCCAAAATATATAACCTCACATTTATCCACATTATACTGCATCTGCCATGCATTTGCCCACTCACCAAACCGTGCAAATCACCCTGCAGCCTATTAGCGTCCTCCTCACAGCTCACACCGTCACCCAGTTTAGTGTCATCTGCAAACTTGGAGATATTACACTCAATTCCTTCATCTAAATCGTTAATGTAGAAACATAGAAACATAGAAACATAGAAAATAGGTGCAGGAGCAGGCCATTCAGCCCTTCTAGCCTGCACCGCCATTCAATGAGTTCATGGCTGAACATGAAACTTCAGTACCACCTTCCTGCTTTCTCGCCATAACCCTTGATCCCCCGAATAGTAAGGACTTCATCTAACTCACTTTTGAATATATTTAGTGAATTGGCCTCAACTACTTTCTGTGGTAGAGAATTCCACAGGTTCACCACTCTCTGGGTGAAGAAGTTTCTCCTCATCTCGGTCCTAAATGGCTTACCCCTTATCCTCAGACTGTGACCCCTGGTTCTGGACTTCCCCAACATTGGGAACATTCTTCCTGCATCTAACCTGTCTAAACCCGTCAGAATTTTAAACGTTTCTATGAGGTCTCCTCTCATTCTTCTGAACTCCAGTGAATACAAGCCCAGTTGATCCAGTCTTTCTTGATAGGTCAGTCCCGCCATCCCGGGAATCAGTCTGGTGAATCTTCGCTGCACTCCCTCAATAGCAAGAATGTCCTTCCTCAAGTTAGGAGACCAAAACTGTGCACAATACTCCAGGTGTGGCCTCACCAAGGCCCTGTACAACTGTAGCAACACCTCCCTGCCCCTATATTCAAATCCCCTCGCTATGAAGGCCAACATGCCATTTGCTTTCTTAACCGCCTGCTGTACCTGCATGCTAACCTTCAATGACTGATGTACCATGACACCCAGGTCTCGTTGCACCTCCCCTTTTCCTAATCTGTCACCATTCAGATAATAGTCTGTCTCTCTGTTTTTACCACCAAAGTGGATAACCTCACATTTATCCACATTATACTTCATCTGCCATGCATTTGCCCACTCACCTAACCTATCCAAGTCACTCTACAGCCTAATAGCATCCTCCTCGCAGCTCACACTGCCACCCAACTTAGTGTCATCCGCAAATTTGGAGATACTGCATTTAATCCCCTCGTCTAAATCATTAATATACAATGTAAACAGCTGGGGCCCCAGCACAGAACCTTGCGGCACCCCACTAGTCACTGCCTGCCATTCTGAAAAGTACCCGTTTATTCCTACTCTTTGCTTCCTGTCTGACAACCAGTTCTCAATCCACGTCAGCACACTACCCCCAATCCCATGTGCTTTAACTTTGCACATTCATCTCTTGTGTGGGACCTTGTCGAAAGCCTTCTGAAAGTCCAAATATACCACATCAACTGGTTCTCCTTTGTCCACTTTACTGGAAACATCCTCAAAAAATTCCAGAAGATTTGTCAAGCATGATTTCCCTTTCACAAATCCATGCTGACTTGGACCTATCATGTCACCATTTTCCAGATGCACTGCTATGACATCCTTAATAATTGATTCCATCATTTTACCCACTACTGAGATCAGACTGACCGGTCTATAATTCCCTGTTTTCTCTCTCCCTCCTTTTTTAAAAAGTGGGGTTACATTGGCTACCCTCCACTCCATAGGAACTGATCCAGAGTCAATGGAATGTTGGAAAATTACTGTCAATGCATCCGCTATTTCCAAGGCCACCTCCTTAAGTACTCTGGGATGCAGTCCATCAGGCCCTGGGGATTTATCGGCCTTCAATCCCATCAATTTCCCCAACACAATTTCACGACTAATAAAGATTTCCCTCAGTTCCCCCTCCTTACTAGAACCTCTGACCCCTTTTATATCCGGAAGGTTGTTTGTATCCTCCTTAGTGAATACCGAACCAAAGTACTTGTTCAATTGGTCTGCCATTTCTTTGTTCCCCGTTATGACTTCCCCTGATTCTGACTGCAGGGGACCTACGTTTGTCTTTACTAACCTTTTTCTCTTTACATACCTATAGAAACTTTTGCAATCCACCTTAATGTTCCCTGCAAGCTTCTTCTCGTACTCCATTTTCCCTGCCCTAATCAAACCCTTTGTCCTCCTCTGCTGAGTTCTAAATTTCTCCCAGTCCCCAGGTTCGCTGCTATTTCTGGCCAATTTGTATGCCACTTCCTTGGCTTTAATACTATCCCTGATTTCCCTAGATAGCCACGGTTGAGCCACCTTCACTTTTTTATTTTTACGCCAGACAGGAATGTACAATTGTTGTAATTCATCCATGCGGTCTCTAAATGTCTGCCATTGCCCATCCACAGTCAACCCCCTAAGTATCATTCGCCAATCTATCCTAGCCAATTCACGCCTCATACCTTCAAAGTTACCCTTCTTTAAGTTCTGGACCATGGTCTCTGAATTTACTGTTTCATTCTCCATCCTAATGCAGAAATCCACCATATTATGGTCACTCTTCCCCAAGGGGCCTCGCACAATGAGATTGCTAATTAATCCTCTCTCATTACACAACACCCAGTCTAAGATGGCCTCCCCCCTAGTTGGTTCCTCAACATATTGGTCTAGAAAACCATTGTATATTGTAAATAGCTGAGGTCCCAGCACTGAGCCCTGCGGCACTCCACTAGTCACTGCCTGCCATTCTGAAAAGGACCCGTTTATCTCGACTCTCTACTTCCTGTCTGCAAACAAGTTCTCTCTTCATGTCAGTACATTACCCCCAATACCTTGCGCTTTGATTTTGCACACCAATCTCTTGTGCGGGACCTTGTTAAAAGTAGGGAGGGGTGTCGGGCTGGAGGGGGTTATAGAGATACGGAGGGGTGGAGGGCTGGAGGAGGTTACAGAGATAGGGAGGCGTGTAAGGCTGGAAGAAGTTACAGAGATAGGGAGGGGTGCAGGGCTTGAGGGATTTCAAGAGAGAGGGAGGGGCGTGGCCCTGGAAGGATTTGAACACAAAGATGAGAATTTGAAAATCTCGGCGTTGCAGAGATCCCAGTTTTATTTCAGTGACAGCAGAGTGTGGAATTTTGAAGCTCTGTTTATATTTGGATCGATTTCTTTGTCCTCAGATATCTTTTAAATCTAATCTCAGGATCAGTTGACAGAAGTCTCTCTAAATACCAATAAATCGCGAGTTATTGCTTGTGTTGTTCTGGGGTTTATCAAACGGACACGTTGATTGTTGTACATTGTTCCTTGGGGGAACAGTGTGGAGCAGAGTTTGGGAGAGAATTCCTTTCACCGTATCTAACCGCACGGCCGAGGGTTTGATCGAGTCGATGGTCCAGCCAGCGATCCGAAGCAGCTCGATCTGGGTGTGTGGCGACGCTCTGATCCGGATTGACGGGCTGAGGAGTTGCTGCTGCAACAATTGAGATGCCTGAAGGACAGAAGTTTATTCGGCGAGTCTCTGCGATCCGGGCACTGGGCGTGTTGGTCACTGAGGCTTCGGAGCGGGAAATCTGCGGATGTCCCAGATCAGGAGGGGTGGGGAATGGTTCAGAAGGTCCAAGGGCCCGGCACAGGGATATTATGGGATGGGGAATGGGCTGGACAGGGACAGGGGGATATTATGGGATGGGGAGTGGGCTGGACAGGGACAGTGGGATATTATGGGATGGGGAATGGGCTGGATTGCCTTCATTTCTCGAGTTAAATGCTGCAGGCCGATGGGTCCATGAACCCCCACCCCAAGGTTTATGTGTTTAATCCTTCCATACAATCAGACAGCACAGGAGGGGGCCATTCGGCCCATCGTGCCTGTACCGGCTCTTTGAAAGAGTGATCCAATCAGTCCCACTCCCTGCTCTTTCCCCAGAGCCCTGTATAGATGAGATATTAGTCAGCTCTCCCGGGAAGATTATAAAAAGCAACAGGACAGATCCCTAAAGCAGTGAAGACATCTGACCTCCACCCTGACTGTCAGCTCCCCTCCCTCATATTATTAAATCTGTCATTACCGCATTTCATATAGAATTTTATACATAAGTAACAGCAGAACATTTTTCACAGCTCACAACACATGCTGAATATCCGATTCGTTTTGATTGGGGTAGAAGAGTGTTAAAGGAATTGGACATTAAAATCGGTAGGGCTTTAGGACCGCGCGGAATGCTGAGCTGGGGCGACGTTCCCAGTCCGAGCCCCTGGATTGAAATTTCAGTTTTCTCTCTCTGAGTCTCGGGATCGCGATTTCTCTCTCTCTCTCGTTTTCTTTCCCCTTTTCTCTTTCTCTATTTCTCTCTCTCTCAATCAAATTTTCTCTTTCTGTTTCTCACTCCCTTTACTCACTTCTGTCTCTTTCTCTTTTGTTCCCTTCCCTCTCTCTCCCCTCCCTCTCTTCCGCTCTCTCTCCCTCAATCTCTCTCCTCTCTCTCCCTTTCTCACTCTCTTTCGCTTTCCTTCCCTCTCCCTCTCTCTTTCCCTCCCTCTCTCCCTCCCTCTCTCCCCCTCTCTCTCACTCTCCCTCCCTCCCTCTCTCTTCCTCTTTCCCTCTCCATCACTCTCTCTCTCCCTCCCTCCCCCTCCCTCTCTCCCTCTCCCTCACTCTCTCTCTCCCTCTCTCTCTCACTCTCTCTCTCTCTGTCTCCATCTCTCCCTCCCCCTCCCTCTTCCCCTCTCCTCCCTCCCCCTCTCCCTCTCCCTCCCTCCTTCCCCTTGAGGGCAGATTCTGTACTAAACTCCTCCGGTCCATTGAGGAGGCTCCTGGACTTGTTGCTGAGCAATGCGGAGCTGTCTCCGGGACCTCGCCGCGCCCGGAGCTGGCTGATCTCCCCCAGAGTGAGTCAGACTCTGTCCCGGGATCTCCTGGGATCGCCTTGCTGTTTGCAGCAGCGATTGGCGGCTTGGCGCGGGGATCAGACTGGTTCCTGTGTGGATTGTATCGGAGGGCTGGAGAATTGGAGAGGACGATTCTGTGTGCATTCTAGAGCAGCAGTCTTCCATTGGATAAGAGTGCATTGTATCTGAGGATTGCATGCATTGCATAGGAGAGCTGTGCATTGTATCGGAGCGCTGCAGCAATCTGTACGATGAAGGAACACATTGTACAACAATTTGCATTTATAGAGCGACTCAACCCAATAAAATATTCCAAGGCGCTTCACAGGAGCATAAATCAGGTGTGACTGGAGATGGTGAGTGTGTGTTGGGGGTGTGACTGGAGATGGTGAGCGTGTGTGTGACTGGAGATGGTGAGTGTGTGTTGGGGGTGTGACTGGAGATGGTGAGTGTGTGTTGTGGGTGTGACTGGAGACGGTGAGTGTGTGTTGGGGTGTGACTGGAGATGGTGAGTTTGTGTTGGGGGTGTGACTGGAGACGGTGAGTGTGTGTTGGGGGTGTAACTGGAGACGGTGAGTGTGTGTTGGGGGTGTGACTGGAGATGGTTAGCGTGTGCTGGGGGTGTGACTGGAGATGGTGATCGTGTGTTGGGGTTTGAGCAGGAGGAGTGACGTCAGGCCCAGAAGGTGACTGTGGATTGTGATGCTCGAGCTGAAGGGGAACAGCATTACGGGGGAGGAAGTGAGGCATTCAGAGACTATTCCTGCTCGCAGTGCAGCAGTTTGTAAAAGCTCATTGAATTCATTATAGAAAATAGATGATAAATATCCCTGTTACTAGTCTGTATATCAGTCACAGCCCAGAGTAACACCTTGTGGCATAAAACAGGCTGTGGGAGGGTCACCAAACACAGAGTCTATCAGTGTTTAAAGGGGCGACTTTTTAAAGTAGGCAGTAGAATAATTTTGCTTTTCCAGTGTGAGCTCTGAGATTGAGGTGAGATGATGGAGTAAGGAGAATAGATTTTGCTGAAGGAGCTGACTCAATCCCACTCCTGAGACTCGAGCCCAGCATCCAGGCTGACACTCCCAGTGCAATACTGAGAGAGCGATGCACTATCGGAGGGGCAGTACTGAGGGAGTGCAGCATTGTCGGATGGGCAGTATTGAGGGTGTGCAGCATTGTCGGAGGGGCAGTATTGAGGGTGTGCAGCACTGTCGGAAGGGCAGTACTGAGGGAATGCTGCACTGTCGGAGGGGCAGTACTTCGGGAATGCTGCACTGTTGAACGCTCCATCTTTTGGACAAGGTGGTAAACCGAGGCCCCGTCTGCCCTCTCAGCTTCACATCAAAGATCCCTCAGCTTTATTTCAAAGAAGAGCAGGGGATTTCTCCCCAGTATCCTGAGCAATATGTATCCCTCAACCAACATCACTAAAATAACATAATTGTTCATTTGTCTCATTTGGTATATTAACGAGAGTGATTTAGCCACCTCCTATTGGCTGCGGTGATTCCCAACTGGTGATTATTTCTGTGTAACGCTGCAGCTAATGGGAGGCGATGTTGGAGGGTGGGCTCGAAGATCAGGAGCAGCACCTGTTCCGAAATGCATTGATTTTATTTCTCTCCGCATAGGGAACTGATGGCAGAAGGAAGAGATGATCGATGGGAAACAGACTCTGGTCAGGAGACAGTCATCACATTGGGCCCCAGTTCTGACTGATCAGCCAATCAAAGCATCTGTCTGACACAGCGGCCAGCTGGGGGGGAAACAGCTGGAATCCCAACACCTGGAACATCTGTACCAACACTGGGAAAACAGCTGGAATCCCAACACACAGACCATCTGTACCCATTGAGAAAACAGCTGGAATCCCAACACCCGTAACATCTGTACCACCACTGGGAACACAGCTGGAATTACAACACCCAGCGCATCTGCACCAACACTGGGAAAACAGCTGGAATCCCAACACCTGGAACATCTGCACCAACAGTGAGAAAACAGCTGGAATATTAACACCGAGAACACCTGCACCAACTGGGAAAACAGCTAGAATTCCAACATCCAGAACATCTGTACCAATGCTGGGAAAATAGCTGGAATCCCAACACCTGGAACATCTGCAAGCATAGTGATCACCCCTCTTTGAGCGGGTCCAGTCGGAGCAGGGCCCCCCGAATCACCCCCAGATGGACTGAGATCGCCCCTCTCTGAGCGGGTCCAGTCAGAGCAGGGACCCCCTGAATCTCCCCCAGACGGACCGAGATAGCCCCTCTCTGAGCGGGTTCAGTCGGAGCAGGGACCCCTTGAATCACCCCCAGATGGACTGAGATTGCCCCTCTCTGAGCGGGTCCAGTCAGAGCAGGGACCCCCTGAATCTCCCCCAGACGGACCGAGATAGCCCCTCTCTGAGCGGGTCCAGTCGGAGGAGGGACTCACTGAATCACCACCAGACGTATCGAGATGGCCCCTCTCTGAGCGCGGTCCAGTCGGAGCGATGCGTCTGTCCGGTTTGTTGCCCCTTCAGGCCCTTTGGGCGGCCCTGTCTCTCGCCGCGCAGCACTTCCAGTCCTGGGGTCACTACGACCTGTGTAAGGCCCAGCTTCACTGGGACCAGGCCATGAGTTGGGATTACATGGCCTGCCAGCCCGAGGCCGCCCTGCTCACCAGGACACTGAAGGTCAGCTTGGATCCCTCTGACAGTACGTGTGGAGAGACCCCCGAGATGTACTGCACGCTGGTGAGTAGAAGCCTTTCTGAGACAGCCTCTGTTATGTGTCGCGCTGTGAATGGGCGCTCACTGAACGGCCTTTATCAAAGTGAATTCCATCCAAACTCCTACATTTGCTTCATTAATAGAGGCATCGAGTGCAAAAGCAAGGGAGTCATGGTGAACCTTTATACATCATTGGTTAGGCCCCAGCTGGAGTATTGTATCCAATTCTGGGCACCATACTTTAGGAAGGATGACAAGGCCTTGGAGAGGGTGCAGAGGAATTTTAATGGAATGTTTCCAGGGATGAAGGACTTCAGTTATGTGAAGAGACTGGAGAAGCTGGGATTGTTCTCCTCAGAGCAGGGAAGGTTAAGGGGAGATTTGATGAGGTGTTTAAAATCATGAAGGGTTTTGAAAGAGTAAATAAGGAGACAATGTTTCCAGTGGCAGGAGGGCCAGTAACCAGAGGACACAGATTTCAGATAATTGGCAAAAAAGCCAAGGGGGGAGATGAGGAGAATGTTTTAATGCAGCGAGTTTTTATGATCAGGAATGTGCTGCCTGAAAGGGAGGTGGAAGCAGATTCAATAATAACATTCAAAAGGGAATTGGATAAATACTGGGAAAGGAGAAATGTACAGGGCTATGGGGAAGGAGCAGGAGAGTGGGACTAACTGGACAGCTCTGAGCCAGTGGCAGAGACAGACGATATCACGGAGGTGAAAGTAGGCGGGCTTGGTGAAGGAGGAGATATGGGGATGGAATAACAGTCTGATAAGTTGCATTTACTGGAACTGTGAGGAGAAGTCAAACTGCTGGGCTGAACAGGAAAGGTCAGGACACGTAAACCACAAAACTCGCTGCTTCCCAGTGTTGCACCGTAAGGGGTGGCAGTGTTTGTAAAATTAGACACGGAAATAGACGTGAGGAGGGAGGTTGAATGTTTATAAACACCCCCTGGAGCTCCTGACCCCTGTGTCTGAGCCCTGCCCAATATCCCCAGTGGGGAATATGTCCCATTGTGTCTGAGCCCTGCCCAATATCCCCAGTGTGGAATATGTCCCATTGTGTCTGAGCCCTGCCCAATATCCCCAGTGGAGAATATGTCCCATTATGTCTGAGCCCTGCCCAATATCCCCAGTGGGGAATATGTCCCATTGTGTCTGAGCCCTGCCCAATATCCCCAGTGGGGAATGTGTCCCATTGTGTCTGAGCCCTGCCCAATATCCCCAGTGGGGAATATGCCCCATTGTGTCTGAGCCCTGCCCAATATCCCCAGTGGGGAATATGTCCCATTGTGCCTGAGCCCTGCCCAATATCCCCAGTGAGGAATATGTCCTTGAGATGTAAATTCAAGCCTCTTTCTAAATATTAATGATGCTCTTGTTGAGTGAATCATCTCCTCAGGATAATTGGTTCCTGCATCATTGTTCGAGGGGAAACACCTGGTTTAATAATCAGCCGTATGTTTCAGCAATAATTGAAAATGTATAATTTATTGCAGAACATGCAGTTTATCAGAGGGAATTATTCTCCAGCTCAATTAGTAATCTGTTGTAAAAATACTACGAGTCTTTGAGGTAAACTTCCAGTTGTCCCATATCCCACTATGGGAGCTGTGTGTGAAACAGGGCCCGGACCCAGTGAAACCACACTAGATGTTACTGTCTCAGTTTCACACCTCAGGACGACCCAAAGCGCTTCACAGACAATGAAGGACTTTTTGAAATCGCAATCATTTTTCTTTCACCGATAAAAACGCGGCTGAATTTATCGGCCTTTTTTTAATATGTAACAATATTTGACAGGTGTACTCGCTCCTTCTTTCCCGATGTGTCCCGACTCCTGAACTAGTGTTCCCTGATTGTGTGTTGAATGTGAGTGGGTGAGTGAGACAGAAAGACTCCAGGGTGAGAATGTATTCAGACTGTGGCTGTAACCTTGGTGCAAAGACACGAATTCCTGGTCATAAACTGTTGTGATCAAATGTACCGGGGCACGGTGGTGCAGGGCTTCTGTGACTGGACCAGTAATCCACAGAACCGCACTTCCAATCCCTCCATGGGCTTTGAGACTGGGCAGAGGGAGATACTGCCGGTCCTGCTGGGAGACTCAGTCCCAGGCACATCCTTCAGTTTTTTATTTGTTCCTGAGATGTGGGCATCACTGGCAAGGCCAGCATTTATTGCCCATCCCTAATTGCCCTTGCGAAGGCGGTGATGAGCTGCCTTCTTGAACCGCTGTAGTCCGTGTGGTGAAGGTACTCCCACAGTGCTGTTAGGAAGGGAGTTCAGGATTTTGACCCAGTGACAATGAAGGAACATTGAATATATTTCCCAATCAGGATGCGGTGTAACTTGGAGGGGAACGTGGAGGTGGTGGTGTTCGCATGGAGACCATGGGTTTGTGAGGTGCTGCCGAAGAAGTCTTGGTGAGTTGCTGCAGTGCATCTTGTAGATGGTAAACACTGCAGCCATGGTACACCGGTGGTGGAGGGAGTGAATGTTTAAGGTGGTGGATGGGCTGCTTTGTCCGGGATGGTGTGAAGCTTCTTGCGTATTGTTGGAGCTGCAGTCATCCAGGCAATTGGAGAGTATTCCATCACCCGCCTGACTTGTGCCTTGTAGGTGGTGGAAAGGCTTTGGGGAGTCAGGAGGTGAGACACTCGCCGAGAATACTTGCCTCTGACCTGCTCTTGTACCACAGTATTTATGTGGCTGGTCCAGTTAAGTTTCTGGTCAATGGTGATTCCCAGGATGCTGATAGTGGGGGATCCGACAATGGTAACGCCGTTGAATGTCATGGAGAGGTAGTTGGACTCTGGCTTGTTGGAGATGATCATTGCCTTCCAGGTGTGGACCACAAATGTTATTTGCCACTTCGGTGTTGCCGGACTGGGAAACAACGTCGGTGAGTGAGCACAGGGGCGATGGGGGAACAGGACTTGTGTGTGTTAGGATACGGGCAGCACAGGTTTGGATGAGCTGAAATTTACAGAGAGTGGAAGATGGGAGTCTGGCCAGGAGAACATTGGAATGGTCGAGTCTGGAGGGAACAAAGTATGGGTGAGGGTTTCAGCAGCAGATGAGCTGAGGCAGGGGCGGAGACCGGCGATGTTACCGAGGTGGAAATAGGTGGTCTTGGTGATGGAGCAGATATGATTGTTTGTTTTAGTTCTTCTCGACCAAAAGGCACCAGTTAATGCTCATCGATCTCCGTGTTGGAAATAGAATCTCCCGCTGGTCTGTAATCCCCAATTTGATTAATCTCTGGCACCAGCTCAAAGTATTCGCCTCCAATTCCACTTCAGTGCCAATTTGTTCATTGATTTGAATGTTTCTCGTGCTGCAAAGCAAAACTTACAGTGTCTGAGCACACACCGAGGGAAAGGCACATCTGGAATACTGCGGGCAGAGTGGGCTCCTCATTGTAGGGGAGAGATGGGACACAGTGACACAGTGTCACCGGGGGTGAGGGGGTGAGGGGGTGAGGGGAGAGAGAGATGGGACACTTCTTCACCCAGAGAGTGGTGAACCTGTGGAATTCTCTACCACAGAAAGTTGTAGAGGCCAATTCACTAAATATATTCAAAAAGGAGTTAGATGAAGTCCTTACTACTAGGGGGATCAAGGGGTATGGCGAGAAAGCAGGAATGGGGTACTGAAGTTGCATGTTCAGCCATGAACTCATTGAATGGCAGTGCAGGCTAGAAGGGCCGAATGGCCTACTCCTGCACCTATTTTCTATGTTTCTATGTTTCTATGACATGGGGCACAGTGACACAGTGTGACCAGGGGTGAGGGGGTGAGGGACTGTGTTATGAGGTTAGCTCGAACAGTCAAATTAAAGGGAGAATCGTCACCACTTCTGTAGAAACACAGTCTGTGCCTTGCTCGGGTAAAAGTCTGACAGCTAATTATTTCTGAATCCGATCACCAATTCTGGAATTCCCAGCGAGTGGTGACAGCTGGTGAATGTTAACGTGGAGGTTCTGGGTAATTTCTGTAAGCTGAGTTTGAACTGATTGTAAACTGGTGCCTGGGGATTGTGTCTGATCCTCTCGGGATTGTTAACATCTGTATCCATTCCCCCGCCAGCTGTTCACACCATCTCACAGCACAGCAGGAGGCCATTCGGCCCATCGTGCCTGTGCCGGCTCTTCGAGAGAGCGATCCAATTAGTCCCACTCCCTGCTCTTTCCCCATAGCCTTGCAAATTTATCCTTTTTCCCAAATTTATTAAGTATATTTTTCCCTGTTTTAAGGGAGTTTAGTTGAAGCAGGTTCAAATAGCTCCTCAAAGAATGGGTACAGGCACGATGGGCCGAATGGCCTTCTGTGCTGTGAGATTCTGTGATATTTCCCCTGTTTTAAGGGAGTTTATTTTCAGCAGATGCGAGCAGCAGATGGGATTTCAGTCTGAACGAGCCAAACATTCTCTTTGTAATATCGCAGTCCATTCTATTGGGTCTGGGACTAAACCTTTATTACTCAGACGGGAAATCGAGGGTTTGGGAGAGGCCTACAGGAAGTGGATTAAACCTGAGGCCATAGACTTTATCCCCATGAATCTTCCCCCTGCCCAATATCTCACTCACTGCCCACTGTCCCCAGTAAACCGGCTGCACATTAAACTTTCCCAGTCTCTTGATTCCTGGATCAGAGCTCTCTCACTGCGCTGCTCTCTGACAATGTTCCACTCACTTTAGCAGCTCAGACAGGAGAATGCTTGAAGAATGATTTACTGTTGTTGTGACACTGACTGACTGACCCCTGACCCTGTCACCAGTGAATGGATTTTTCTATCGAGCAGTTTGAATGATGAGGAGTCTCGGCTCCATCTCCTGTTATTCTCTGTTACCCATTCTCTGTATTGGCCACACGCAAATTTCATTATAAACACAGATAGAGGCAGACAGGCAAGGTCGAGGGTTCAAGTCCCACTCCAGACACTTGAGCACAAAACCCAGGCCAAGACTCCCAGTGCAGTACTGGGGGAGTGCTGCACTGACGGAGGGGCAGTACTGAGGGAGCGCTTCCCTGTCAGAGGGGCAGTACTGAGGGACTGCTCCACTGTCGGAGGGTCAGTACTGAGGGAGCGCTTCCCTGTCAGAGGGGCAGTACTGAGGAAATGCTCCACTGTCGGAGGGTCAGTACTGAGGGAGCGCTTCACTGTCAGAGGGGCAGTACTGAGGGAGTACTCCACTGTCGGAGGGTCAGTACTGAGGGAGCACTACATTGTCGGAGGGTCACTACTGAGGGAGTGCTGCACTGTCAGAGGGTCAGTACTGAGGGAGCATTAAATTGTCGGAGGGGCAGTACTGAGGGAGCGCTGCACTGTTGGAGGGACAGTACTGAGGGAGCGCTGCACTGTCGGAGGGGCAGTACTGAGGGAGCGCTGCACTGTCGGAGGGGCAGTACTGAGGGAGCGCTACACTGTCGGAGGGGCAGTACTGAGGGAGCGCTGCACTGTCGGAGGGGCAGTACTGAGGGAGCGCTACACTGTCGGAGGGGCAGTACTGAGGGAGCACTGCACTGCTCTCATCCTGAGATAGTCAATGGCGCTTTAGAATTCAGTCTTTGTCTCTCTTTCTCTCCTCTCTCTTTCTCACTCTTGCTCCCTCCTCCCCTCCCACATTACATGGGCTCATTCACCAGAAACACCCTGTTGCCGAATTTGCCCTCCGACCGAAAGGGGGCACACTCACTGAGCGAGACGATTTTCCCCGCCCCAATCCATGGAGTGGAGAGTTGAGCAAAATTCAGCTCTTTGTAGATTGTTTTTGTTGCGGGCGGTGCAGTCAGTTTGCGGCGGGGTGGAAGTGCGTGGGGAGCGGGGCGGACGGCGGTATATGTCTGCGAGCTCCTGTTTTATTTCCCACCCCCAGGAACCTGCTGACTGACGGAGCTGAAATGAGCCTGGGATTAAAGTGTTTGTTTAAATCTGGTTTGACAGACAGTCGGTGGGTTCCCTGAACACCTGCTCAAAGCCCTGAGTCTCCGTGAGGCTCGGGCATTGGGGACATTAGTTTGGGGAGAAGGCCCTTTATTGGGGACCTTTCATTAGAAGGAGGTCACCCATTGGGGACGGACGGTTTAAAATTGGAAGCTGGGTGTTTAATGAACGATGGCTGTGGTCTATAAGGACCGATCGACACAGGCCGGTCAATAATGTGGGATTGAAGATTTGCTGCAGATTCTCAATCTTTCCCCAGTCTGGTTTCTTTCTCTGAAACCTCCCTCTGGTCTTCTCATTGCTGAAATGTTTAGACACAAACACCAGGTGCAGAGTTCTGGGTTTCATTAACTTGAACAAACATTCATTTCTGCCGGCTCACGTTCTTTATAATTAAATTCCAAAGTGTAGAATCCCATCGAGCTCCCTGGCAAGATGTTGACTTAAAACCGCCATTCCTTTATTAAATTAATTCTGGGGATGCTGACATGGCCGGCATTTATTGCCCATCCCCAGGTGCCCTGAGAAGGTGGGGGTGGGCCGCCTTCTTGATCCGCTGGGAGCGAGTTTGATACAAACTGAGTGTCTCGCTTGGCCAGTTCAGAGGGTCATTACTAGTCAACCACGTTGGTGTGGGCCTGGAGTCACATATAGGCCCGGGTAGGATACAGAGGCAGGTTTCCTTCCCTAAAGGACATTACTGAACCAGTTGGGCTTCACGGCAATCTCCCTGAGCTGTGGGTCGTGGGGAGAGGACCCTCTCCCTGACCCACTGTGGGCCGTGGGGAGATGGACCCTCTCCCTGACCCACTGTGGGCCGTGGGGAGAGGACCCTCTCCCTGACCCACTGTGGGCCGTAGGGAGAGGACCCTCTCCCTGACCCACTGTGGGCCATGGGGAGATGGAGCCTCTCCCTGACCCACTGTGGGCCGTGGGGAGAGGACCCTCTCCCTGACCCACTGTGGGCTGTGGGGAGAGGACCCTCTCCCTGACCCACTGTGGGCCGTGGGGAGAGGACCCTCTCCCTGACCCACTGTGGGCCGTGGGGAGATGGACCCTCTCCCTGACCCACTGTGGGCCGTGGGGAGAGGACCCTCTCCCTGACCCACTGTGGGCCGTGGGGAGATGGACCCTCTCCCTGACCCACTGTGGGCCGTGGGGAGAGGACCCTCTCCCTGACCCACTGTGGGCCGTGGGGAGATGGACCCTCTCCCTGACCCACTGTGGGCCGTGGGGAGATGGACCCTCTCCCTGACCCACTGTGGGCCGTGGGGAGAGGACTCTCTCCCTGACCCACTGTGGGCCGTGGGGAGATGGACCCTCTCCCTGAGCTGTGGGCCGTAGGGAGAGGACCCTCTCCCTGACCCACTGTGGGCCGTGGGGAGATGGATGATACCAGAAATGAGAGGGTATACATATCAGGAAAGGATGAACAGGCTGGGTCACTTTTCTCTTGAAAAGAGAATGCTGAGGGGTGATCTAATAGAGGTCTTTGAAATTATGAAAGGTTTTGATAGAGTGGATACAGAGAGAACCAAGAAATCCAATCGGGAATTCAGAAGAAACGTCTGTACCCAAAGAGTGGTGAGAATGTGGAACTTGCTACCACAGGGAGCGGTTAAAGCAAATAGTGTAGATGCAGTTAAGGCGGGGCGGGGGGGGGGGCGGTGGGGGTGGCTAGACAAGCGTATGAGGGAGACGGGAATAGAGGGTTGTGGATAGATTTAGATGAGGAAAGACGGGAGGAGGCTCGAGTGGAGCATAAACACCGACATGGACTAGTTGGGCCGAATGGCCTGTTTCTGTGCCGTATATTCTATGTAATCCTATATGTAATCCTATGTAATCTTTCAGCTCAGCACTGGCCCACTAAATGCTGCTAACTGAGCAACTCTGCTCGAACATTAACTCCAACAAAGGGCCTGATTACTGGGTGATGGGAAGTGACAGCACTCTGCGGGATTGTACTTTATGGAGCCACTAACTTCTGCACTCAATAATACACTAATTAACATCATTAACCAGGGGACTGAACCGTGCTGATCGCGAGTGGTTTAGTTAGTGATAACGACAGGCTCTTCGTCACACCACACAGTGTAAATCCGAGACAGCAACACTTAAAGCCTGAAATAAATGTCAAGGGGTGAGTGGATTTGTAGAAGGAACAATGATTCATAAGATGCTCCGTTTATGCTCCAGTGTTGCAAGAGCAGTTTCTGTAATACATGATCCTTATATTGAAATATCTTCCCTTCCCGCATTGATGCAGCCACACACAGCAGGAGCCCGTTGTGTCTCTCTCTCCCTGGGCTGTATGGTGATGTTTAATTCTTCTCTTCTTCTTTGGCTGTCCCCCGGAGTCGAGGATGACTTGCTTCCACATTAAAATGAGTTGTCAGGTGACTGATGAGACCAATGTGGGATCCACAGTCTCTGTCACAGGTGGGGTAGATGGTGGTTAGAGGGACGGGTGGGTGGGGTGCTTGGGTTGTCGTACGTTCCTTCTGCTGTTTGTACTTGGCTTCCGCATTCTCCCGGCAAAGAGACTCGATGTGTTCGTCGCCTTCTCGGATGCTTCTCCTCCATTTTGAGCGGTCTTGATCCAAAGATCCAAGACGCGGCCACTCACAACAACATCGAGCAGACAATAGGGGTGCTCAAGCAGCGTTTCCGAAGCCTGGACCGCTCTGGAGGCAGCCTTCAATACTTCCCTCAACAGGTGTCGCTATTCATTGTGGTGTGCTGCAAGTTGCACAACTTGGCCATCATGAGGGCCAAGGCCTTACCAGCGGGGAGTGCAGCCCCAACTCAGGAGGAGGAGAAAGAGGAACAGTAGCCAGGCGAGGCCCCGACTGGCCAGCCAAAGGAGGAGGTGCAGCAGCCACGGAGGAGACACCGTGGCACTGCTGCCGATGCAAGGGCCACATGTCAGCGGCTCATCATACATCGGTTCTCCAACAACACAACACAACCCCTGACCAGCAACCAATAAACATTTAACAACAGCCCCTTGAAACACCATAACACACAATTAACATCAACAATATCTGTACACAGGCCCCTGCCATTTGTCATTCCTCAACAATATCCATGTGCCATATTAGGCACATACACTTACAACAACAGCAGGCCTCAAAAACTGCAACCAGATTGTGACAAACATATTTGCAGGATGAGGCCTTCTGTCCATTGTGGCTAAAGTTTTTATTGAGACTAGCTCTGGCATTTGCTACCCCTTACCTGAACCCCCTCCCACACCTCCTACTCCTCCTCAATGTTGCCCCACTGCCTGCAGCAAGGCTGCGTGTGTGTAACACAGACACTACAGATGGCCTAGTAGGATACATTGGACCAGCTCTGGGCCTGGAAGGCCCGGCTGCAGACTGCACCGCCTCAGCATCGGCGGCAGCAGTCTAGGTTGGCTGGTGTGCAGACCGCAGCAGGTGGAAAGGCAGAGTGGCAATGGTGGGAGCCAGAATGCTGTCATCTTGAGCAAAGACAACAGGTTCCATTTCCCACGGCCCACTGCCACTCCCCCAGGGCGGAGCCTCAACATCTGGAGCAATATGTGGGAGCGCGGATTACTGGCCTGCTTCGGCACCGTTACCTCCCCGTTGGATTTTGGGGAACAGAGAGGATGGCAGCAGTTAGTGTTTGCATGGCATCACTCTGTGACTGACTCAGAGCAGCCTGAGTCTCAAACGCAGCGTTCTGAGAGTTGTTGCCACAATCATTGACAGTATCACATCACAAAGGCCTTGCGTGGCTTGGGCCTGTGATGCGATAGTTGCTGCCACATCAACCATGGCACGCGCTCTCCCCTCTGCGACTCCACTGTCGCTGGTTGAGTCCATCTCCCTCTGTAAATGGGCAAGGATGGGTTCATTGAACTGCTGAGAGGCAGGGACAATGCTTGAGGCGGTCTCCCCCAACCTCAGGGCAAATGTATCCATGCTCTGCGGGACCTTCTCCAATGCACCCATTGGCTCGCGGTGCATTTGCATGCACTCTCTGGACATAGCCTCCAAGTCCAGGTCCACGTCTGACTGTCTCTGAGCAGGACAGATGGGTCGACTCACTGTCCGGGGAGATGGCCCCTGAGCTTCCCCTCGCTCTGGGCGCTGCTGCAGGCCACTGGATTCAGGAGCCTCAGGCTCTTCAAAGCCCAGGAATGTTGGTCCTTCCACCACGGTGGTGTCCCCACTCGATGCAACTGATGGAGGGTCCCGCACAGGCACCACACTTTCCTCACCTTCCTCATCATCTTCCCCGTCAGTTGAAGTGGACAGCGTTTACTGTCAAGGGTCAAGGATCTCACAGAAATGCCAAAGGGCATTCACATACCGTCACGGTCCACAGGGGGCGCTGCTTCTCCGGCCACTACCGCACCAACTGGTGTGCCCATGGGGATGGACACTCGCTCCTCCACGTCACTGAGGGCTTGTATGTCAGGCTCCCCTCTACTGCTGCTCTCTCCTGTTGTGAGCCAGTTTCACCTGTAGTAAGAAGCACAAGAAGGTGTGAGTGAGTGTGCAGCTCATCGTGTGCCACATGTGCCTTCCATGGTTGAATAGCTGCTGCTGTGTGGATGTGTGTAAACGTCCATTTGAATCTGCGTGGCTGCTCACAGTGCATGTGTGAACGGTGGGATGAGGTGAGAAGGGCCTCAGATTAGGGATGAGGTTGAAGTCTTGTGAAAGGGTAGTGTGAGGAGGGGTGAGGCTGAGTAAGGAACCAGAAGGTGAGCGAGGTTTGGATGGGCCGGGCATGGCTGGTGAACTGAGCCTGAACCTTTATGGTTCCTTCACCAACAAAGACCACGGCCTGGGACACACAGTGATGGAGCAGTCGGAGGTCAGTTGTAGCGCTGGGGCACGGTGCTGTTAATTATGTCCCGAGGACACGGCAATTCAGGAGCACGTCACATCTGCACCGTTCCATTATTCATTTATACTTTACACAGCTTTAGGATTGTGGTACTAATGTTACCCCATTCCTTCTACATCGAGTATTAAAAATAACCAATCCAATATGCGGCTTGAGTCACTGCCTTTAGTCGATGCTGTGACAATTGTAGATTCATTAATCTCTATGATCTCTGTATATTGCCGCGCTCTCCATCTTTATCACACGCATTAGTTTTATTGATTGCTGCAACAGCCACTTTCTGATTATTTGGAAAAAGATGTCGGGCTGATTCTGTGTTGCCGATGTCAGGCAGAGTCCCAGTGTGTCCGATCCACAGGATGCACTGCAGCAACTCGCCAAGGCTTCTTCAGCAGCACCTCCCAAACCTGCCACCTCCAGCACCTAGAAGGACGAGGGCAGCAGGTGCCTGGGAACACCATCACCTCCAAGTTCCCCTCGAGTCACACAGTGTCCCGGCTTAGAATCACAGCATCATAGAATGATACAGCAAAGAAGGAGTCCATTCGGCCCATCGTGCCTGTGCTGGCTCTTTGAAAGTGTTACCCAATTAACCCCACTCCCTGCTCTTTCACCACAGCCCTGTAAATCTTTCCCCTTCAAGTATTTCTCCAATTCCCGATTGAATCTGCTGCCATCGCCCTTTCAGGCAGCTCATTCCAGATCACAACATGTGGAGCTGCCGCTGTGTCCATCGCTGCTTTACCGCGGAAGGTCAATGACCTGAAGTGACCCCGAGGGAGCCCTGCCACCTCCGACTGCTCCCTCACAAACCAGCCTGAGGTAAAGCATCATTAGGCCCACAGGCTGGGCGAGGGTCCAACACACAGAGCCCAGGGGTAAGGCCTGAGCACAAATAAGGGATTGTTTTAACAATAGGCGATAAAAAGACAAGTTCCCGTCAATCATTCCGCCCACAAAACTTTTGTCGTTTCTCTCTCTCCAACCCAAACAGACAGCTGCAGTGAGACTCATTTTCCCATCTCTAGAGGTCAGAGGTCGGAGATTCTTTCACTGAACATGAACTTTGGAAAATCTAAACAAAGAAGACGTCCAAAATGTCGTCATGTCAGAAATCTGTCCAAATGTCAGCTCCCTGGTCTCCTTGCAGTCCATTTTATTTTGCTCAAAACGATTCCCAAGGATGATTGGGGAACTGAGAGGATCTAACTATGGGGAAAGACTGAACAGGCTGGGGCTCGTTCCTGGTCCCAGGGATGGGGGATTTCAGTTACAGGGAGAGACTGGAGAAGCTGGGATTGTTCTCCTTACAGCAGAGAAGGTTAAGGGGAGATTTAATACAGGTGTTCATGGTCATGAGGGGTTTAGACAGAGTAGATAGAGAGAAACTGTTCCCATTGACGGAAGGCTCGAGAACCAGAGGACACATGTTTAAGGTGATTGACAAAAGAACCAAAGGCGACTTGAGGAAAATTGTTTTTGCGCAGCGAGTGGTTAGGATCTGGAAAGCACTGCCTGAAAGGGTGGTGGAGGCAGAGCCCAGCGGGAGAATTGTGTCCAATTCTGGGCACCACACTTTAGGAAGGATGTCAAGGCCTTGGAGAGGGAGCAGACGAGATTTACTGGAATGGTCCCAGAGATGAGGGACTTCAGTTATGTGGAGACTCTGGAGAAACTGGGATTTTCTCCTCAAAGCAGAGAAGGTTAAGGGGAGATGAGGAGACCCTACTTTCTACCTTCTGACACTCTGAATAGCTGCCCTTTACCCCTACTCTCTGCTTTATGTCCTGAAGCCAGCGAGCTATCCATTCTGCTACTGGCTCCCTGACTCTGCATTCTCTGACCTTATTCATTAGTCTATTATGTGGTCCCTTATCGAAGCTCTTTTGGAAATCTGGATAAATTACATCGACTGCATTACCCTTGTCTGCTCTCTGTTACCTCTTCAGAGAATGCAATGAGGTTGGTCAAGCAAGACTTTCCCTTTTGAACTCCATGCTGACTATTCATTATTATATTTTTGCTCTCTAAATATTCTTCTATATTCTCCTTTAGTAAGGATTCCATTATTTCTCCTACCACCAATATTAAGTTGACGGGTTTACAGTTCTCTGGACATGTTCTATCTCCCTTCTTAAATATAAGTATTATGTTAGCTATCTTCCAGTCCTCGGGACACCTTTTTCGAACTAATTATTAAATAAGTGCCTCTGCTATTTCTTCCCCAAATTCATTTAAAAAGCACAAAGTGTTCTGTCCACACCTGGGGTTTTCTTTAACCCGTGCTGTACCTGCCCTGGGCGTGTTTGATGGTACAGTGTAGAGGGAGCTTTACTCTGCATCTAACCCATGCTGTACGTGCCCTGGGAGTGTTTGATGGGACAGTGTAGAGCAGCGAACCCGGGGACTGGGAGAAATTTAGAACACAGCAGAGGAGGACAAAGGGTTTGATTAGGGCAGGGAAAATGGAGTACGAGAAGAAGCTTGCAGGGAACATTAAGACGGATTGCAAAAATTTCTGTCGATATGTAAAGAGAAAAAGGTTAGTAAAGACAAACGTAGGTCCCCTGCAGTCAGAATCAGAGGAAGTCATAACGGGGAACAAAGAAATGGCGGACCAATTGAACAAGTACTTTGGTTCAGTATTCACTAAGGAGGACACAAACAATGTTCCGGATATAAAAGGGGTCAGAGGGTCGAGTAAGGAGGAGGAACTGAGGGAAATCCTTATTAGTCGGGAAATTGTGTTGGGGAAATTGATGGGATTGAAGGCCGATAAATCCCCAGGGCCTGATGGGGATCAAGGGGTATGGCAAGAAAGCAGGAATGGGATACTGAAGTTGCATGTTCAGCCATGAACTCATTGAATGGCGGTGCAGGCTAGAAAGGCCGAATGGCCTACTCCTGCACCTATTTTCTATGTCTATGACGATGTCTAAGGAGGTGGCCTTGGAAATAGCGGGTGCATTGACAGTCACATTCCATTGACTCTGGATCAGTTCCTATCGAGTGGAGGGTAGCCAATGTAACCCCACTTTTTAAAAAAGGAGGGAGAGAGAAAACAGGGAATTATCGACCGGTCAGCCTGACATCGGTAGTGGGTAAAATGATGGAAATTATTAAGGATGTCATAGCAGTGCATTTGGAAAGAGGTGACATGATAGATCCAAGTCAGCATGGATTTGTGAAAGGGAAATCATGCTTGACAAATCTTCTGGAATTTTTAGAGGATGTTTCCAGTAGAGTGGACAAGGGAGAACCATTTGATGTGGTATATTTGGACTTTCAGAAGGCTTTCGATAAGGTCCCACACAAGAGATTAATGTGCAAAGTTAAAGCACATGGGATTGGGGGTAGTGTGCTGAAATGGATTGAGAACTGGTTGTCAGACAGGAAGCAACAAGTAGGAGTAAATGGGGACTTTTCAGAATGGCAGGCAGTGACTAGTGGGGTACCGCAAGGTTCTTTGCTGGGGCCCAGCTGTTTACACAGTATATTAATGATTTAGACGAGGGGATTAAATGTAGTATCTCCAAATTTGCGGATGACACTAAGTTGGGTGGCAGTGTGAGCTGTGAGGAGGATGCTATGAGGCTGCAGAGCGACTTGGATAGGTTAGGTGAGTGGGCAAATGCATGGCAGATGAAGTATAATGTGGATAAATGTGAGGTTATCCACTTTGGTGGTAAAAACAGAGAGACAGACTATTATCTGAATGGTGACAGATTAGGAAAAGGGGAGGTGCAACGAGACCTGGGTGTCATGGTACATCAGTCATTGAAGGTTGGCATGCAGGTACAGCAGGTCGTTAAGAAAGCAAATGGCATGTTGGCCTTCATAGCGAGGGGATTTGAGTACAGGGGCAGGGAGGTGTTGCTACAGTTGTACAGGACCTTGGTGAGGCCACAGCTGGAGTATTGTGTACAGTTTTGGTCTCCTAACCTGAGGAAGGACATTCTTGCTATTGAGGGAGTGCAGCGAAGGTTCACCAGACTGATTCCCGGGATAGCGAGACTGATCTATCAAGAAAGACTGGATCAACTGGGCTTGTATTCACTGGAGTTCAGAAGAATGAGAGGGGACCTCATAGAAATGTTTAAAATTCTGACAGGGTTAGACAGGTTAGATGCAGGAAGAATGTTCCCAATGTTGAGGAAGTCCAGAACCAGGGGACACAGTCTAAGGATAAGGGGTAAGCCATTTAGGACCGAGGTGAGGAGAAACTTCTTCACCCAGACAGTGGTGAACCTGTGGAATTCTCTGCCACAGAAAGTTGTTGAGGCCAATTCACTAAATATATTCAAAAAGGAGTTAGATGAAGTCCTTACTACTAGGGGGATCAAGCGGTATGGTGAGAAAGCAGGAATGGGGTACTGAAGTTGCATGTTCAGACATGAACTCATTGAATGGCGGTGCAGGCTCGAAGGGCCGAATGGTCTACTCCTATTGCACCTATTTTCTATGTTTCTATGTTTCTATCACACTCACTCACTCAAACACATAACCTGTGTTGTTCCGTCTCTGTTTCCAGGAGAACCCGTACATGTGCAACAACGAGTGTGATGCTCACACGCCCGAGCTCGCACACCCGCCCGAGCTGATGCTGGATGATGAGGGGCGGATTCCCAACACCTTTTGGCAAAGCGTCTCCTGGAGGAGTTTCCCCGAGCCCCTCCTGATCAATATCACTCTGTCCTGGGGCAAGACCATCGAGCTGACCGAGGACATAGTCATCACCTTTGAGTCGGGCCGGCCGGAGCAGATGGTCCTGGAGAAGTCTCTGGACCACGGCCGGACGTGGGAACCCTACCAGTTCTACGCGGCCGACTGCCTCACCTCCTTCGGGATGGAGCCGAGAAGCGCCCGGGATCTGAGCCCGGCCTCGGTGCTGGACATCATCCAGGGGCTACGTGTGGAAGGTGGACAAGATGGTCCGCTTCGAGATCCAGGAGCGTTTTGCCCTGTTCGGGGGGCCCGGTCTCCGCGACATGGCCTCGCTGTACGGCCAGCTGGACACCACCAAGGACCTGAGGGACTTCTTCACCCTGACCGACCTGCGGGTCAGGCTGCTCCGGCCGGCCACTGGGGCCACCAGTGTTGACCAGCACAACCTCTCCAAATACTTCTACGCCATCTCCAACCTGGACATTCGCGGCCGGTGAGAGCTCCTCGCTCCTTCTGGCCAGAGTCGCAGACCCCACACTTCACACCCAGGGGGTGCCGTGTCAGGCCAACATCTGGGGCATTCACATGGCCAACATCTGGGGGTAACACACGGGGCCAACATCTGGATGGGCACTCACAGGGTCAACATTGGGGGACACTCACAGGGCCAACATCTGGGGGTAAAGCATGGGGCCAACATCTGGGGGCTGTCAACGGGACAACATCTGGGGGACACTCTATCAAGGCCAACATCTGGGGCACTCTATCAAGGCAACAACTGGGGAACTCGATCAGGGCCAACATCTGGGGGATATTCTCAGTCTATCATCTTGGTGATACTCCATCAGGGTAAATATCTGGTGTTCCCAATCAGAGTTAACATTTGGGATACTCTTTCAGGGATAACATCTGGCATGGCACTCAATCAGTTATTATCTGGAGGGCACGATATCGGAGTTAACATCTGGCACACAATCTCAATGAACATCTGAAGGTCAGTCTATCAGGGCCAACATCTAATTACGAGGAGAGATTACATAAACTAGGGTTGTGTTCCCGAGAATTTAGAAGGTGTTTTGATAAGTTTTCAAGATATTAAGGGGAACTGAAAGGTTAGATAGAGAGAAACTATTTCCCTGGTTGGGGATTCTTGGAGTAGGGGCATAATCTATAAATTAGAGCCAGACCTTTCAGGGGTCAAATTAGGAAACACTTCTACACACAAAGGTTGGTAGAAGTTTGGAATTCTCTTCCACAAACGGCAGTTGATGTTAGATCAATTGTTAATTTTAAATCTGAGATTAATAGATTTTATTAACCAATGGTATTGAGGGATATGGGGCAAAGGCGGGTGAATGGAGTTCGGTCACAGATCAGCCATGTTCCCATTGAATGGCGGAGCAGGCTCGAGGGGCCGAATGGCCTCCTTCTTTTCCTATGTGAGCGCTGGGTAACTGGGGATGTTTGACGTGATCCAGAGAGTGAGAAGATCACACAACACAGGGGGAGGCCATTCAGACCATCGGGCCTGTGCCGGCACTTTGAAAGAGATACCCAATTAGTCCCACTCCCAGCTCTTTTCCCATAGCCCTGCAAATATTTCCCTTGAAGTGTTTATCCAATTCCCTTCTGAAAGTTCCGATTGAATCTGCTCCCACCGCCCTTTCAGGCAGCGCATTCCAGATCAAACTCTCCTTATCTCCCCTCTGGGTCTTCTACCAATTACCTTCAACCTGTGACCTCTGGTCCCCGACCCTACTGCCACTGGAAACAGTTGCTCCCTATTTACTCGATCCAAGCCTTTCCTGATTCGATGACTGATTGTGACTGAAGGCTTCCTTCGTGTTGGATCTATATTCAGTCTGGGTCAGTGAGTTCCCATTCTCCCATCACACAATCTCCAGGGCTCGGAGCCATTCCCTCATTATTCCACACTCAGCTTCTGGGAGGCTCGCTCCAGCTTTTAGCCGAGGACAATCTTCAGACACTAATTAGAGAACAGGAGCAGTAAAATGTTTACGCTGCCGTTAATGTGACTCCAAGGAACTGTCTGGGTATCTGCTTAGTTCAGCATACAGTGCCCAGAACTGACAATTTGCTGAATGTGCAACATACAATCTGCGGATTGTGAAGCTTCACCCGCTCAGTGAGTTAAACAGCGGCTCGATGCTGTGAGCACAGAGTCACCGAGACCAGCGTTCTCACGCTTCACGGTACAGAGACCGTCACAGCACTTTGTGCCTTTCCAAATCGCATTTCCTGAACAACAACAACAACAAAATCTCATCCTTGTCTAAAAATCCCTCCATGGCCTCTCCCCCTCCCTATCTCTGTAACCTCCTCCCACCCTACAGCCCTCCGAGATTTCTGCTGTCCTCCAACACCAGGAACAGCACTCCGAGATCGCTGCTCTCCTCCACCACAGGCCTCTTGTCCATCCCCCACTCCCTTCGCCCCACCATTGGTGGCCGTGCCTTCAGCTGCCTGGGCCCTAAGCTCTGGAATCCCCTCCCTAAACATATCCACTTCTCAACCTCTCTATTCTCCCTTAAGACGCTCCTGAAAACTGACCTCTCAGACTAAGTTTTTGGTCACCTGTCCAAATATCTCCTTAAGTGGCTCGGTGTCAGTTTATCTGATTTACGCTCCTGTGAAGCACCTTGGGACGTTTTACAAGTTAAATGCGCTATATAAATTCAAGTTGTTGTTCCAGGTTTTATTGTTGTTGTTGTAAATAAATAACTTGTGAGAGGCACTCTATAAATGCAAGCTCTTCCTTTGAGGGGCCTGGAAGGCCGGAGCTGATCAGAAACTCTCTCCTAACGTGTTCTTGTTGCTGCCCAGAATCTGATCGTCAATCAGCGGAAACACACCCAGAAACTGTCCTGCCGCCTGGGTTGAAAGGCAGTAAGTGGGAGAAAAATTTTGCTGTTTCCAGAGCGAAGCTGGGAAAGGGAGAGCGGACTCGCGGAGCGGCTAGTCCCCAGTCTAACCCGGCTGCTCAGCTTATTTGAAACCAGCTTGCTGTTGTTTTTTGGCAGGTGTAAGTGCAATCTTCACGCCAACAACTGTATCTGGGAGAAGGGGAAGCTGAGTTGCGAGTGTGAGCACAACACGACGGGGCCGGACTGCGGGAGATGCAAGAAAGACTTTCAAGGCCGAGCGTGGAGAGCGGGCTCATACCTCCCAATCCCCAAAGGGTCGGCCAATGTCTGTGAGTAACCAGAGCTGCTCCAGCCCGGCTCAGTGCCGGCACCAGATTCCCTTCACATTTCATTCTCAGCCCAACTCCCGGCAACGCACCGACTCCAAAATACAACCCACCCATCTTTGTCATTGTGTTCATGTGGGAACAGAGAGTCACAGCGGGAGATTGGACAGAGCCAGGGACAGAGATAGGGTCCGTGCCCACAGCTCCACACTGAAGGAGGGGGGGGGGGGTGGGGAGAGAGAGGGAGAGGGGAGAGAGCAGGGCAGAGGGAGGGAGCGAAAAAGGGGGGAGAGAAAGAGAAACAGAGACGGAGAAAGAGAGAAGCAAAGAATGAAAGAGAGAACAAACAAAAAGAAAGAGAAAGTGGGAAACAGAGACATATAGAAAGTGATAAAGAGGGAGAGAGAGAAGCAGAGAAAGTAAGTTAGAATGAGAGACGGAAAGTAAGAGAGAGGGAAAGAGAGAGAAAAGGAAAGTGAGAGAAAGAATTAGAGATATAGCGAAGAAAAAAAATAATGAAAGAAAGATTGTCCAATTAGTCCCACTCCCCGCTCTTTCCCCATGGACCTGCAAATGTTGCCTTTTCAAGTATTTATCCAACTCCCTTTTGAAAGTTACGATTGAATCTGCTCCCACCGCCCTTTCAGGCAGCGCATTCCAGATCACAACAACTTGCTGCGTAAAAATAATCCTCATCTCCCTCTGGGTCTTTGGCCAATCACCTTCAATCTGTGTCCTTGGGTTACCCACCCTCCTGCCCCTGCAAACAGTTTCTCCTTATTCACTCCATCAAAACCCTTCCTCATTTTGAAGCCCTCTATCAATGTAATGTCGGGGTCAGTGAGCGAGGGGGATCGCTGGCATTATGTAGAGGGTGAGGTTGTAATAGCCGCAGGGGTTGAATTTGCTGAAACCTCACTCCGGACACCCACACATACAGAGCCAGCAGTGAGGTGCAGACTGATGTGAGAATGGAATGTTCACAGCTGGATGAACATCTGGGGAACAGCTGGGGAAGGTGAGAGGAGAATAAGCCTCTGTGAAATCAATATCTGAAGCAGATCAGGAAGTGAAGGTTGTGAGGGACATTTGTGGCCTGCTGTGTGTGGAATGTCCCGAGATCAATATCCAGATAGTGAGCTGACTGGGCAGTGGGGGAGGGGTGTGTGTGACCACTGATGCCCTTACGTATTAACTCTGCGTACTTACACACTAATCGCACGTAGTGGGAGCGTCCCCACGTACTACTCTCACACTCACCTTACGGGAGCACTTTAGCAACTCTACCTGGTCTCACACAGGGCTGGTGTGAGCGCTCAGAGGATGCAGCACGCCAATCCCCCATCAGTTCCTTGTTCTGAGTTTGAGTGACGTCGATCTGATGAACACTCCGTGTGATGGGTTGTGGTAATGTGTTTATCGATAAAGATTGTTAATCAGATGTCTCTCTAACTCTGTTTCCGTTTCCCTCTCCAGGCCTCCCTGACCCCTCCGTGGCGAGTGGCCGTAAGTAGGACCTATGCTCTCTGACCTGTGACTTGCTGACCCAGAGCTCATTTCTGTATCGGGAATGATCCGATTCCCTCAAACCTCCCTTGTCGCTCAGTGAGCGAGGAACAGGTGTAGGTGTGAGCAGGGATTGAGTGTGAGCAGGGGCTGAGTGTGAACAGATGAAGGTGTGAGGCAGATTAGGTATGAACAGGGCTGGGATCAGGAGTCTGCTTGCCCATGTATCTATGCAGTAAAGTATAATCTCCTCGAGCAGTGCAGCAGATATAAAGCAGGGAAGATGTAATATGTACGACGGACATCTTAGCTGAGACGAAAATGCTTCTCACTGTGTCTCAGTGAGAATGTTCAGTGGGAAGTGGAGGGAAGATTTGTAGAAATCCATATGGTGGTTGAGGCCGAGATCAATGGGGACCTGTTGTAATCCCGTTATCCCAGATGCAGGAATGGAAACTGGGTGAGTGTCTCGGCCTCAATCTGTTCCTCTTTGTTCCTGGACCTTACATCAACTTGTTCCCGTTTATTTAACACTTCGCATGCTGTCCATGTCATTCCAAACCATCCGCCATATCGCAACCCCGAACCAACACCCAGACTGACCGGGAGCAGAGTGACCATAACTCCCCACACTGACCAGGAGTGACCATAACTCCCCACACTGACCGGGAGTGACCATAACTCCCCACACTGACCGGGAGTGACCATAACTCCCCACACTGACCGGGAGTGACCATAACTCCCCACACTGACCGGGAGTGACCATAACTCCCCACACTGACCGGGAGTGACCATAACTCCTCACACTGACCGGGAGTGACCATGACTCCCCATACTGACCGGGAGTGTCCTCAACTCCCCACACTGACCGGGAGTGACCATAACTTCCCACACTGACTGAGAGTGACCATAACTCCCCACACTGACCGGGAGTGATCATAACTCTCCACACTGACCAGGAGTGATCATAACTCTCCACACTGACCAGGAGTGAACATAACTCCCCATACTGACCGGGAGTGTCCTCAACTCCCCACACTGACCGGGAGTGACCATAACTCCCCACACTGACCGGGAGTGACCATAACTCCCCACACTGACCGGGAGTGATCATAACTCTCCATACTGACCAGGAGTGATCATAACTCTCCACACTGACCGGGAGTGAACATAACTCCCCACACTGACCGGGAGGGACCATAACTCTCTGATCAGGAGTGACCATAACTCCCCACACTGACCAGGAGTGACCATAACTCCCCACACTGACCGGGAGTGACCATAACTCCCCACACTGACCGGGAGTGACCATAACTCTCCAAACTGACCGGGAGTGACCAAAACTCCCCACACTGACCAGGAGTGACCATAACCCACCACACTGACCGGGAGTGACCATAACTCCCCACACTGACCGGGAGTGACCATAACTCTCCTCACTGACCGGGAGTGACCAAAACTCCCCACACTGACCAGGAGTGACCATAACCCACCACACTGACCGGGAGTGACCATAACTCTCCACACTGACCGGGAGTGACCAAAACTCCCCACACTGACCAGGAGTGACCATAACCCACCATGCTGACCGAGACTGGGGGTCTATGAAACGTTACACTTTGACCCCAAACCTGCTCCTTTGCTACCCAGGTACAAACCCTCAATATACCGTAATCCCACAATAACAGCCTGTCACGGCCTCACCCCATTTAATCATCTCTCCGCGGACCAGATTCCCACTAATTATCCATCGATCCGGTTCGAGTGACAGCCCGGGCAGTGAGTAGACCCGGGGAAGTGATTGATTGATCCGACATTGGCTCCCGATCCAGCAACGCCTCCAATTTATAATTCTCATCCTCGCGTTCAAATCCCTCCGTGGCCCCACCCCTCCCTATCAGTAAAGCCTCACACTCTACAGCCCTCCCTATCTCTATAAACCCCTCACACCCTACACCCCTCCCTATCTCTATAACCCCCTCCCACCCTACACCCCTCCCTATCTCTATAACCCCCTCCCACCCTACAACCCTCCCTATCTCTATAACCCTCTCACACCCTACACCCCTCCCTATCGCTGTAACCTCCTCCCACCCTACACCCCTCCCTATCTCTATAACCTCCTCCCACCCTACACCCCTCCCTATCTCTATAACCCCTGCCCACCCTACAACCCTCCCTATCTCTATTACCCCCTCCCACCCTACATCCCTCCCTATCTCTAACCTTCTCCATCCCTAACGCCTTCCCAAGCCTCCAGCTGCCTGGGCCCGAAGCTCTGGAATTCCCTCCCTAAACGTCTCCGCACCACCTCTCTCTGCTCCTTTAAGAATCTCCTTAAAACCTACCACTTTGACCGAGCTTTTGGTCACCTGTCCTAATATCTCCTCCCGAGTCTCGGTGTGAGTTTCTGTCTGATTGGCGGTGTAGCAGACATGTAAATGTCTGTTTGCTTGTCTCTCGGATACTCCTGCAATCTCGGATAGTCTCCACTCGATGTGTGTGCGTACAGTACAGATGTTCTGTTCAGAACGCGTGTTCTCCAGCTGGGATTAATAATTGCTGATTTCTCCTGACACATGCAGCTGACCCAAAGCTCGGTCGCACACGGCCAAGAATCTCATCACGAGAGGTCACGAACCCAGAGCAAGATAGGAGCTCTCAAACACCGCGACTGGCTCAGAGCACATGAGAAAGCAAGGATTTGCATTTATATATTGTTCCTTCAGGTCTGCCCCACCGGCAGGGCAGCAATCCCTCAGTACTGCCCCTCAAACAGTGCAGTGTTCCCTCAGTACTGTCCCTCTGACAGTGCAGGACTCCCTCAGTACTGTCCCTCTGGCAGTGCAGCAGTCTTTCAGTACAACCACTCCGGCAGTGCAGCAATCCCTCAGTAATGCCCCTCACACAGTGCAGCACTCCCTCAGTACTGCCCCTCCTACAGTGCAGCACTCCCTCAGTACTGCACCTCCGACAGTGCAGCACTCCCTTAGTACTGCCCCTCCTACAGTGCAGCACTCCCTCAGTACTGCCCCTCCTACAGTGCAGGACTCCCTCAGTACTGTCCCTCTGGCAGTGCAGCAGTCTTTCAGTACAACCACTCCGGCAGTGCAGCAATCCCTCAGTAATGCCCCTCACACAGTGCAGCACTCCCTCAGTAATGCCCCTCACACAGTGAAGCAATCCCTCAGTACTGCCCCTCACACAGTGAAGCAATCCCTCAGTACTCCCCCTCACACAGTGCAGCACTCCCTCAGTACTCCCCCTCACACAGTGCAGCACTCCCTCAGTACTGCCCCTCCATCAGTGCAGCAATCCCTCAGTACTGCCCATTCGACAGTGCAGCGCTCTCTCATTACTACCCCTCCGACAGTGCAGCACTCCCTCAGTACTGCCCCTCCGACAGCACAGTGCTCCCTCAGAACTGCCCCTCCGACACTGCAGCGTTCCCTCAGAACTGCCCTTCCGACAGTGCACCACTCCCTCAGGACTGCACTGGGAGCGTCAGTCTGGATTATGGGCTCAAATCTCTGGAATGGAACTTGAACCGATGACCTTCTGACTCCGAGGTGAGCATGCTGCCCACTGAGCCACAGTTGAAAGGCCCCTAACTTGGAAGTGCTGTGTAAAACCCGGCACAGAATCTATAAACCCAGGATTGGGACCATCCATTGCCATCTGCCTGATTCAATGCAAACCGTAACTAGCCAGGAGTCTGATGTTTTCCCCTCACTGCTAAAAGCCTCAGTGTTCCCTCCCTCCCTCCCTCCCATTCCACCATTTCCTCCCCACCTCTCATTCCTGCAGCATGTGACCCTCTCACAGTCTGCAAACTGTCTGTGTCCCGTCTACACTCTCTGTCTTTTCCCTGCAAGCCTGCGAATGCTTCGGCCATTCGAACCGGTGCAGTTACCTCGAGCTGCTCACCACCGCCATTTGCGTGAGCTGTAAGCACAACACTAGAGGCCGACACTGCCAGTTATGTCGGCTGGGCTACCACCGAAACCCTTCAGCACAGCTGGACCACCACAACGTTTGCCTAGGTCAGTTCCTGTTACAATCTCTGCTCTCTCCTTCTTTCACCCTTCTGCTTTCAGCCCAAAACAAGATAAAGAAACAAAGAAAATACCTTCAATAGGGCTGAGCAAAGCGCGTCGGAAATCAGCCCCTCTTTCCCCAGTGACCAGCCTCAACCCAACCTTTCCCCAGTGACTAGACCCCGACCCAACCTTTCCCCAGTGACTAGACCCCGATCCAACCTTTCCCCAGTGACTCGACCCCGATCCAACCTTTCCCCAGTGACGAGACCTCGACTCAACCTTTCCCCAGTGACCAGGCCCCGACCCAACCTTTCCCCAGTGACTAGACCTCGACTCAACCTTTCCCCAGTGACCAGCCTTAATCCAACCTTTCCCCAGTGACTCGGCCCCGACCCAACCTTTCCCCAGCGACGAGACCCCGACCCAACCTTTCCCCAGCGACGAGACCCCGACTCAATCTTTCCCCAGTGACTAGACCCCGACCCAACCTTTCCCCAGTGACGAGACCCCGACCCAACCTTTCCCCAGCGACGAGACCCCGACTCAATCTTTCCCCAGTGACTAGACCCCGACCCAACCTTTCCCCAGTGACTAGACCCCGACCCAACCTTTCCCCAGTGACTCGACCCCGACCCAACCTTTCCCCAGTGACTAGACCCCGACCCAACCTTTCCCCAGTGACTAGACCCCGACCCAACCTTTCCCCAGTGACTAGGCCCCGACCCAACCTTTCCACAGTGACTAGACCCTGACCCAACCTTTCCCCAATGAGTAGACCCCGACCCAACCTTTCCCCAGTGACTAGACCCCGACCCAACATTTCCCCAGTGACCAGGCCCTGACCCAACCTTTCCCCAGTGACGAGACCCTGACCCAACCTTTCCCCAGTGATTGGACCCCGACCCAACCTTTCCCCAGTGACTGGACCCCGACTCAACCTTTCCCCAGTGACGAGACCCTGACCAAACCTTTCCCCAGTGACCAGGCCCTGACCCAACCTTTCCCCAGTGACTGGACCCCGACTCAACCTTTCCCCAGTGACTAGGCCCCGACTCAACCTTTCCCCAGTGACTAGACCCCGACCCAACCTTTCCCCAGTGACTAGACCCCGACCCAACCTTTCCCCAGTGACTAGACCCCGACCCAACCTTTCCCCAGTGACTAGGCCCCGACTCAACCTTTCCCCAGTGACTAGGCCCCGACCCAACCTTTCCCCAGTGACTAGGCCCCGACTCAACCTTTCCCCAGTGACTAGGCCCCGACTCAACCTTTCCCCAGTGACTAGGCCCCGACCCAACCTTTCCCCAGTGACTAGGCCCCGACCCAACCTTTCCCCAGTGACTAGGCCCCGACCCAACCTTTCCCCAGTGACTAGACCCCGACTCAACCTTTCCCCAGTGACTAGACCCAGACCCAACCTTTCCCCAGTGACTAGACCCCGACCCAACCTTTCCCCAGTGACTAGACCCCGACCCAACCTTTCCCCAGTGACTTGACCCCGACCCAACCTTTCCCCAGTGACTAGACCCCGACCCAACCTTTCCCCAGTGACTAGACCCCGACCCAACCTTTCCCCAGTGACTAGACCCCGACCCAACCTTTCCCCAGAGACTAGACCCCGACCCAACCTTTCCCCAGTGACTAGACCCCGACCCAACCTTTCCCCAGTGACCAGGCCCCGACCCAATCTTTCGCCAGTGACTAGACCCCGACTCAACCTTTCCCCAGTGACTAGGCCCCGACTCAACCTTTCCCCAGCGACTCGACTGAGACCCAACCTTTCCCCAGTGACTAGACCCCGACCCAACCTTTCCCCAGTGACTAGACCCCGACCCAACCTTTCCCCAGTGACTAGACCCCGACCCAACCTTTCCCCAGTGACTCGGCCCTGACCCAACCTTTCCCCAGTGACTAGACCCCGACTCAACCTTTCCCCAATGACTCGACTGAGACCCAACTTTTCCCCAGTGACTGGACCCCGACCCAACCTTTCCCCAGTGACTAGACCCCGACCCAACCTTTCCCCAGTGACTCAGCCCTGACCCAACCTTTCCCCAGTGACTAGACCCTGACCCAACCTTTCCCCAGTGACTAGACCCCGACCCAACTTTTCCCCAGTGACTGGACCCCGACCCAACCTTTCCCCAGTGACTAGACCCTGACCCAACCTTTCCCAGTGACTGGACCCCGACCCAATCTTTCCCCAGTGACTCAGCCCTGACCCAACTTTTCCCCAGTGACTAGACCCTGACCCAACCTTTCCCCAGTGACTGGACCCCGACCCAACCTTTCCCCAGTGACTAGACCCTGACCCAACCTTTCCCCAGTGACTAGACCCCGACCCAACCTTTCCCCAGTGACTAGACCCTGACCCAACCTTTCCCCAGTAACTAGGCCCCGACCCAACCTTTCCCCAGTGACTAGACCCCGACTCAACCTTTCCCCAGTGACCAGACCCCGACCCAACCTTTCCCCAGTGACTAGACTCTACCCAACCTTTCCCCAGTGACTTGGCCCCAACCCAATCTTTCCCAGCGATGAGATCTGGCGAGGCTTTCCCTAGCGATGAGGCCTGGCCCAGGCTTTCCCTAGCGATGAGGCCTGGGTCCACCCTTTCCAAAGCGATGAGGCCTGGCCCAGGCTGTGTTGAGGTAAATTGAAAGCTCTGTGTTTTGACAATATAATCGTTGCCTCCCTGTCTCCATTGTTTTTCAGGAATTTGTATGTTGTTTGTTATATGTCCTTACTATACAGTATAAATGCACATGAGGCCCATACTTGAGAGAAGGTCACTCTGTGACCAGTTACCTTTATTGCCAAGACCTTAAGAGACAGACGGTGGGTGGAGCTTCCCCTTTTATACCGGAAAGTCCAGGTTAGGAGTGTCTCCCACAAGTTCGCCCCCTGTGGTCAGTGTTCTCAAGGTGTACAACTTAGGTCAGCTTATACATGGGTCACAATGACAGTTGAATACATGACATCACCTCCCCTCAAAGTCTTATTGGGATCACAGGTTAAGTCTCTCTGGTGGTTTATGCTCCCTTGTAGAGCGCCTGAGTTGGGGCTCTAGTTGTTGGGCACTGGCCTGAGTGTCTGCTGTTTGCGGTGCCTCAAGCCTGTCTGGACTGCCCACAGTGACTGGGCTCTCCTCCACTTGGTTCCAGTGTTCCATCACCTGTGGTGGAGTAAACTGTACGTCGTGTTCTTCCTCTGCTTCATCTATGGGGTTGCTGAACCTCCTTTTAGTTTGATCCACGAGTTTGCGGCAGATTTGTCCATTGGTAAGTTTAACTACCAAAACCCTATTCCCCTCTTTGGCAATCACAGTGCCTGCAAGCCATTTGGGCCCTGCAGCGTAATTAAGGACAAAAACAGAGTAATTGACATCAATACATCGTGCCCTCGCATTCCTGTCATGGTCGTCACATTGTGACTGACGCCTGCTCTCAACAATTTCTTTCATAGTAGGGTGTATAAGGATAACCTGGTTTTGAGCGTCCTTTTCATTAGCAGCTCTGCAGGTGGAGCCCCTGTGAGCGAGTGTGGTCGGGATCTATTGGCCAACAGAAGACGTGATAAGCAGCTTTGTAGGGAACCCCCTTGGATTCTGAGCATCCCCTGTTTGATTATCTGCACTGCTCGTTCCGCCTGGCCATTTGAGGCCGGCTTGAACGATGCCATTCTGACATGGTTGATTCCATTGCCTGCCATGAAGTCCTGGAATTCAGTACTTGTATGGGCCATTGTTGCTGACCAAGACGTTCGGTAGACCATGGGCAGCAAATATTGCCCGTAGACTTTCTACCGTGGCAGAGGATGTGCTTCAATTTAAAATGGCACACTCAATCCACTTGGAGTAAGCGTCTACTACAACCAAAAGCATTTTTCCCATGAAAGGACCTACATAGTCCACATGGATGCGTGACCATGGCTTGGCGAGCCAGGACCAGGGCTAAGGGGGGCTTCCTTGGCTGCGTCATGACAATGCCCGGGTGCTCATTGTGTAGTTCTCTGATAAACACCTCTCTGCCCTTCGGGGGCATGACTATTCGGTTTCCCCACAGTAGGCAATCGGCCTGAATCAAGAGTTCATCCTTGCACCTATGAAACCTATAAACTCCTCAGGGCATGCCCCGTACGTGGCTGCCCAGTCCTCATTCAGGACACATTTCTTAACTAAAGACAGTAGCGGGTCTTTATTTGTCGAGAACTTAATCTGATGGGCTGTCACAGGTGAGCCTTCGCTTTCGAAAGCTTCAACAGCCATGACCATCTCAGCATCATGCTCAGCTGTCCCCTCAGTGGTGGCTAGTGGGATCCTGCTGAGTGCATCGGCGCAGTTTTCAGTGCCCGGTCCGTGTCAAATTGTGTAGTCATAGGCGGCTAACGTGAGCGCCCACCTCTGTATGCAGGCTGATGCATTCGCATTTATGGCCTTGTTGTCGGCCAAAAGGGATGTTAGTGGTTTGTGATCTGTCTCCAGCTCAAATTTCCTGCCAAACAGATACTGATGCATTATTTTTACTGCATATACACATGCTAGTGCTTCCTTTTCTACCATCCCGTAACCCCTTTATGCTTGCGACAGAATTATGGAGGCATAAGCTACCGGCTGTAACTGACCATTGGCATTCACATGCTGCAATACACACACGACCCCATAGGATGACGCATCACCCTTTAAAATTAGTTTCTTACACAGGTCATATAACGTTAACAGTTTGTTAGAGCACAACAAATTGCGTGCTCTATCAAAAGCCCTTTCCTGGCTGTCCCCCCAGACCCAATCACGACCTTTGCGTAGGAGCACGTGTTGCGGCTCTAACCGCGTGCTCAATTTGGGAAGAAAGTTACCAAAATAGTTCAGGAGCCCCAGGAACGAATGCAGTTCCGTCGTGTTATGGCTCCCTGGATCGTTTCCGTTTTGGACGCAGTAGGTCTGATCCCGTCTGCTGCCACCCTCCTCCCGAGGAATTCTACCTCTGGAGCTAAGAAGACGCACTTCGCTTTTTTCAGTCGCACCACTACCCAGTCCAGTCTGCGTAGCACCTCCTCCAGGTTGTGGAGGTGTTCTTCAATATCGCGACCCGCGTTGAGGATGTCGTCTTGAAAGACCACTGTCCTTGGAATCGACTTGAGGAGGCTTTCCATATTTCGCTGAAAGATTACGGCGGCCGAATGAATCCCGAACGGACATCTGTTATACACAAACAACCCCTTGTGTGTCGTGATTGTGGTCAGCTTCTTTAATCACTTGCCAGCTCCTGGGTCATGTAAGCTGAGGTCAGTTCCAATTTTGATAAAAGTTTGCCACCGGATAGCGTCGCAAAGAGGTCCTCCACTCTCGGTAGCGGGTACTGATCTTGGAGTGATACCCGATTGATGGTGGCCTTGTAATCACCACATATCCTGACCGACCCATCCGCCTTGAGCACCGCCACAATTGGGTTCGCCCAGTCACTGAATTCGACTGGCGAGATGATGCCTTCCCTCAGCAGGTGGTCCAATTCGCATTCTATCTTTTTCCGCATCACTTATGGCACCGCTCTGGCCTTGTGGTATACTGGCCTGGCGTCCGGATTTATGTGAATCACTACCTTGGTCCCCATGAAAGTGCCGATGCCGGGTTGAAATAATAAGTCAAATTTGTGCAGGACCTGGGAGAATGATACTCGCGCCACAGAAGAAATTGCATTGACATCGCCCATTTCCAGTTCATGACAGCAAGCCAACTCCTCCCCAGTAGTGCGGGACCATCCCCTGGGAAAATCCAGAGTGGCAACCTGTTCTCCGAATCTTTGTGGGTCATGGCTACCGTGGTGCTGCCTAGCACCGGAATGATCTCCTTTGTATATGTCCGTAGCAGTGCGTCAATCGGCAATAATTTTGGCCTCCTGGCCTTGGGCACCCACAACCTTTCGAACTGTTTGATACTCATCAGGAACTGGCTGGCCCCCGTGTCCAGCTCCATTAATATTGGGATGCCATTGAGGAGCACTTTCATCATTATCGGTGGCGTCCTGGTGTATGAACTGTATATGTGCTCCACCTGAACTCGCTGAACTTCAGCTTCCAGTGATTTCCCCCAGTATTCATTTGGCTTCGTAGGGCTTACATCGGTCCCGTCCTCCTCGTACATCAACCTGGCTGCAGGCTTCCTGCACATACGCGCCAAGTGACCGCTGATGTTGCAATTTCTGCAGGTATATTGCTGATACCTGCAAACTCTGGCTGGGTGTTTGCTTCCACAACTCCAGCATGAGCTGGAGGCTTCATTGTTGCAAACAAAAGATCCATTACCAGTCGATCGTCTCTGACTGTCTCTGTAACTGTCCTTAAGCGCACCATTAACAGGTATTGATGAACCCATTACTGGCCGCACATTGTCCATTGCGATGGCCTGAATCGCCATTCAGCTAGCCATTGTCTCTGTTGAATTCCCCCTTTGGGTTCGACTACATGCTGGGGCATGTCTGATTGTCCTTGTCTTCCTCGAGAACTGTGTGCCGCGTTAACAATGTTGAGTCCTTGGTCATTTGCCGCATTTGAGCCAAGATTTTTGCCATAAATCATTCTAGTCTCTTCCTCCCCTGAGATAATTGTCTGGGCTATCAGAGCTGCCACTTCCAAGGTCAAGTCTTTGGTCTCAATCAGTTTCCTGAAAACCCCAGCATGCCCGATGCCCTCACTAAAAAAGTCTCACAGCATCTCCGCTCTGCATGCATCTGGGAACTTACATAGGCTCGCCAGTCGCCAGAGATCTGCCACGAAGTCTGGAACGCTTTGCCCTTCTCGCCGCCGGTGCGTGTAAAACCGGTGTCTCACCATGTGCATGCTGCTTGCTGGTTTAAGGTGTTCCCCGATCAACTTATTGAGCTCTTGAAAAGTCTTATCCGCCGGCTTCTCTGGTACTAGAAGGTCCTTCATCAGGGAGTACGTTCTGGATCCACAAACTGCCAGGAGATGAGCCCTGCATTTGTTGGCCGAATGCTGTCCCAACCATTCCTTAGTGACAAAACTTAGCTATAGTCTCTCAATAAAGTCGTCCCAATCATCACCAACACAGTACCTCTTTTCTGTGCTGCTAGTGGCCATGCTCGCGTGGTTTAAATCACAGTTTCTCGTTGCCAATAATATGTCCTTACTATACAGTATAAATGTACACGAGGCCCATACTTGAGAGAAGGTCACTCTGTGACCAGTTACCTTTATTACCAAGATCTCAAGAGACAGACGGTGGGTGGAGCTTCCCCTATTATACCGGAATGTCCAGGTTAGGAGTGTCTCCCACAAGTTCGCCCCCTGTGGTCAGTGTTCTCAAGGTGTACAACTTAGGTCAGCTTATACCTGGGTTACAATGACAGTTGAATACATGACAGTTTGTATTCTCGGTAAATGACCATCCTGCATCGTAGCAACATTGCTTCCCTCTGCTCAATGTTACCCCTCCCGGTCAGTGTCCATCAACAATCCTCTCTCTCCATTTCCTCATCTCCTCCCATTCTCCACACACACAATTACACAGAATGTGCAGCACTGAAACAGGCCATTCGGCCCAACCGCTCCATGCCGGTGTTTATGCTTCACACGAGCCTCCTCCCACACCTCTTCATCTCACCCTATCAGCATATCCTTCTATTCCTTTCGCCCTCATGTGTTGATCTCGCTTCCCCTTAAATGCATCGATACTATTCGCCTCAATCACTCCCTGTGGTAGCGAGTTCCATTCTCTGGATAAAGAAGTTTCTCCTCCATTCCCTATTGGATTTATTAGTGATGATCTTATATTTATGACCCTAGTTTTCAACTCCCCACAAGTGGAATCATCTTCTCTACGTCCACCCTATCAAACCTCTTCACAATTTTAAAGACCTCGATCAAGTCACCCCTCAGTCTTCTCTTTCCCAGCAAAGAGCCCCAGCCTGGTCAGCCTTTCCTGATAGGTACAACGTCTCAGTTCTGGTATCATCCTTGTAAATCTACTTTGTACCTTCTCCAGTGCCTCTATGTCCTTTTTATAATACGGAGACCAGAACTGTGCCCAGTGCTCCAAGTGCGGTCTAACCAAGGTTCGATTCAAGTTTTACATCACTTCTGTGCTTGTGCGTTCTATCCTCTATTGATGAACCTGGTTTGTTTTTTCTGGCCTTGTTAACCTGCGTTAATTCTGTGCAGTCGCCCCAGGGAGTGGAACACGGGCCGTGTGCAGTCAGTGTGTGGAGGATTGAAGCTGTTTGTAAAGTGTTGGAGACTTGTTTCACCCCCACAGTCTGAGCCTCCCTTGTCCCGGCTCGCACTCATTCCTGTCGCTGAGGTTGTGTCGCTGTGTTTATTGGGAACAGCCGTGTGCAGTGTGTGTGTTGTCTTGTTTCTGCAGACTGTGAGTGTCACCCTGATGGCTCGCTCCACCATCGCTGTAATGACACGGGATATTGTGACTGTAAGGAGGGGGCGACAGGGCCCAAGTGTGACAGGTGCCTGCCCGGATACTACTGGCACAGGGGCTGTCGAGGTAAGTAACCGTTCCAGCACCAGCCCCTCCCCTCACTCCGCCCCGGCTTCTGGGTGTCAGGGTCAGCAAAGTATCCGATAGCAGAGATACCGTGGGGGGAAACACAGAGGCTTTTAGTGAGTGAATCCCCCTGGACTCTCCCATAACCTGCCACACAATTAGTGGCACAGCTCCTCGCAAAGGGAGGCCTGGAGTTCAGTGAGGGCGGGTCATAGAATCTGCCAGCACAGAAGGAGGCCATTCGGCCCATCGGGCCTGTGCTGGCTCTTTGAAAGAGCGATCCAATTACTCCCACTCCCTGCTCTTTCCCAATAGACCTGCACATCTTTCCTTTTCAAATATTTATCCAATTCTCTTTTGAAAGTTACTATTGAATCTACTCCCTCCGCCCTTTCAGGCAGCGCATTCCAGATCACAACAACTCGCTGCGTAAATAAACTCTTCCCATCTCCCCTCTGGTCCTTTGCCAATTACCTTCAACCTGTGACCTCTGGTCCCTGACCCTCCTGCCCCAGGAAACAGCTTCTACTTATTTACTCGATCAAAAACCTTTAATAATTGTGAACACCACTATTAAATCTCCCTTTAACCTTCTCTGCTCGAA
Source organism: Pristiophorus japonicus (assembly GCF_044704955.1). Taxonomy (NCBI): domain Eukaryota; kingdom Metazoa; phylum Chordata; class Chondrichthyes; family Pristiophoridae; genus Pristiophorus; species Pristiophorus japonicus. Next base: position 237,917,473 of record NC_091983.1, read on the forward strand.
GGAGAAGAATCCCAGCTTTTCCAGTCTCCCCACATAACTGAAGTCCCACATCCCCAGTATCATTCCTGTAAATCTTCTCTGCTCCCTCTCCAAGGCCTTGACATCCTTCCTAATGTGCCCAGAATTAGACAGAATAATTGGACACAGAATTTAATCCTCAGTCTCTGCCTCAATATTTATCCCATCGTAACTTGCACCAAGTCCCGTTCACCCATCCCCGCTGTGCTCGCTGATCCTCATTGGCTCCCAGTCTGGCAATGCCTCAAATTTAAATTTCTCATGTTTGTGTTCAAATCCCTCCATGGCCTCATACCTCCCTATCTCTGTAATCCCCTTCATCCGATACCCCTCCCTATCTCTGTAATCTCCTCCACCCGACACCCCTCCCTATCTCTGCAACCTCCTCCCACCCTACACCCCTCCCTATCTCTGTAATCTCCTCCACCCGACACCTCTCCCTATCTCTGTTACCTCCTCCCACCCTACACCCCTCCCTATCTCTGTAACCTCCTCCCACCCTACACCCCTCCCTATCTCTGTACCCACCTCAAGCCCTATACCCCTCCCTATCTCTGTAACCCCCTCCAGCCCTACACTCCTTCCTATCTCTGTAATCCCCTCCAGCCTTACACCCCTCCCTATCTCTGTAACCCACTCCAGCCCTATGCCCCTCTCTATCTCTGTAATCCCCTCCAGCCCTACACACCTCCCTATCTCTGTAACCTCCTCCAGCCCTACTCCCCTCCCTATCTCTGTAACCCCTCCAGCCCTACACCCCTCCCTATCTCTGTAACCTCATCCAGCCTCATAACCCTCCCTATCTCTGTAAACCCCTCCAGCCACATAACCCTCCAGAACTCTGTGCTTCTCCAGTTCTGTCCTCTTGCATATCCTCAACTCTAATCGCTCAACCATTGGGGGCCGTGCCTTCAGCTGCCTGGGCCCGAAGCTCTGGATTTCACTCACTAAACCTCTCCACCTCTCGCTCCTCCTATAAGACAATCCTTAAACCTTACTTCTTGGGCCAAGCTTTTGGTTCCCTGTCCTAATATCTCCTTTTGTGTCTCGGTGTTAAATTTTGTCTGATAACCTGTGAAGCACCTTGGGATGTTTTATTACGATTAAGACGCTATATAAATGCAAGTTGTTGTAAAAGTGAGAGAGAGTTGGAACAATCTGTAACGTGGGAGAGTTTCTATGACCTGACCTTTCTTTTCTCTGACCTCTTGCAGCGGGCGTGTGCGATAACTTTCTGACGCGGTGTGAGAACGGAGGAGTGTGTGAGGACAATGGGAGGTGTGTGTGCCCCGCTCCCTACACCGGGCTCCTGTGTGAGAAAGGCCAGTGTGGGGAGGAAGTGGGAGGGTGTGTCTCCCAATCCCCGCGGGACCCCACCTTACACCGGGTGCTGCTGTCGCTGACTGCGCTGCTAACCGCCGCTAACGGCCGCCCGCCGCTCTGACCGGCTTCCAGCGCCATGGCCGCTCACGGGAAGGTGCGAAGAGTGCAGGAGAATCCAGCGTTTACTGCGTCGCCGGTAAAACACGCTCCCCTCCCCCACTCCCACCCCTGGGAAAGACAAAGTGGAACCGAGGCCGGAGCCCACCCAGCCCGACTGGATGTGAGAGGCCGGAAGGAATGGGCAGTCAGTGGGGACTGGACTCTCGGACTCCCCGCGGGGCCCAGACTGCTGCTAATATTCATTCTGTAATCGCCAGCCGCTCGGCCCATGTCCAGCTTTGGGACAAAGAAAGAAAGAAAGGACTTGCATTTCTACATCGCCTTTCACCCCCTCAGGACGGCCCAAAGCACCTCACAGACAATGAAGGACTTTCTCAACAAACAGCAATGTGATAATGACCAGACAGCCTGTTTTAGAGATGTTGGTCAAGGGATAAATATTGGCCAGGACACTGGGGATAACTGCCCCACTCTTCTTCCAAATAGTGAAATGGGATATTTTACACCCACCTGAGAGGGCAGACGGAGCTTCGGTTTAATGTCTCATCCAAAAGATCGTACCTCCGATAGTGCAGCACTCACTCCCTCACTCACTCACACTTGTTACACTCCATCACTCTCATTCCATTCATTCCCTTCCTTCCTCATTCCTTCCCTCACTCCATTTGATAGTGCAGCACTCCCTCAGTATTGACCCTCCGACATTGCAGCACTCCCTCAGTATTGACCCTCCGACAGTGCAGCACTCCTTCTGTACTGCTCCTCCTACAGTGCAGTGCTTCCTCAGTACTGCCCCTCCGACAGTGCAGTGTCCCCTCAGAACTGCCCCTCCGACCGTGCAGCACTCCCTCAGTACTGCCCCTCCGACTGTGCAGCGCTCGCTCAGTATTGTCCCTCTGACATTGCAGCGCTCCCTCAGTATTGTCCCTCCTACAGTGCCCCTCTCCTTCAGTACTGCCCCTCCGACAATGCAGCACTATCTCAGTATTGTCCCTCCGATAGTGCAGCACTATCTCAGTATTGCCCCTCCGACAGTGCAGCACTCCCACAGTTGTGCCCCTCAGACAGTGCAGATAAACTCTGACCTGAGACCTTGACTGACCACGGCTGAGAAATGATTCACTTTGCTCTGAGTTTATCTTACACAGAGGATTCAAAGCTTTTACAACAAAATAGAAGAGAGATTGTGTCCTGAAAATATTTCATTCGATGGTGCTCTAGACAGGGACATTAATCATCATTTATTTCTTGTTCTGGAGAAGCTTTTCCTGACCTGTCTCGGGAACTCTTGTAGAATATTTCCTGGTTCCAAGGAATTATCATCAAAACTAATTTATCTGACATTTCAGATATTAAATGTTGAAAAGTCACTCGCCGGTGTTAAGTCCTGACTCTAATGTACTGACTTACACAAGACACATGCTGAAGTCAAGGTCACTCAGGACCTGCACCTTTCATTCCAGCTCTCCAGTCCTGCACTTGCCTGAGACCTCCCTTTATATACCTCAGTGGGACAGGTATGGAGTGTCTCCTGCAAGTGCACCCCTGGTGATAAGGTATGCTTATTGTTACAGGCCATATCCAGTTACAGTCATGTATAGCATGGTAAGATACAGTTATATAGAGTAATGTGAGATACATGACAGCCGGGGTCAGAATGGCTCCACTGGGCCCTTTCATCTCAGTTTAACGCTCTGCACTTGCTCTCAACAGGTTGTGTGAAGATTTATCGGCAGATTTACAACTTGCTTGTTGCTGATAACAGACGATGATTTGCTCTTTAGATTCGAGCCATTCCACACGGACTGGAACTGGAGCCCAGTGTTTGGGGAAATTATTTCCCTTTAGTTTATGGTTTTGAAGAGCTGTCTCTGTTGGGTGCCTTTGTATCAAATGGTTTTGGGGCTGAAATTGCCCCTTTTTTTAAGAGCAGTTACCAATTAGCTACCGCTCAGTCGGGACGGAGGTGCCGCCATTTTAGAAATTGCCCTGGTGCATTTTTATGGCGGTGTAAGCTACCACCCTGCCCGTGTTCCCATCCCGTCGGGCGCACGCCAACCCCTTACCTTGCAGCGTTGACCCCCTTTCCGCCCCGCAAGGGAAATTGCCCCATGGGAAATTGTCCCGCGAGAGCAGATCGGCCGGCGGTCGGTGTCACTGACAGCTTTTCCCGGTGGGAAGCTGCTTGTGGCTGCGTGGGGCGTCTGCCCTTAAAGAGGAGGGCGCACTGCCGCGGCCGCCATTTTATTTTAATTGTCGGTCGCTGGCCCGGCCAAAACCCTCCCTGGTGGCCCAGTGGGCACCACTAAAGTTGATGCAGAGCTGGCAGCGGCCCTCCCCTTTAACTGAAGGGGAGGGACGTTGTGACACGTCAGAGCGACGCCCCTGAATCCGCCCACCTTCCGCCCCGCTCCCCACCGACTTCCGCCCCGCCGCAGCCCGGCTTCACCGTCCCGCCAGGGAAACATTTAACAAAGGTCCAAAATCACTCCAGACACAACGATTGGGGCGGTAAATCAGCAAAGGAAACGGTGAGTGTGTCCCGTTTTGGTCGGAGAGCAATTGCGGCCCCTTTGTGTTCTAACTCGCACCAAGTCCCGTTCACCCACCACCCCGCCGTTCACTGACCGACATTGTTCCCAGTCCGGCCACACCTCGATTTTAAATTCTCACCCTTGTGTTCAACTCCATCCATGGCCTCGCCCCTCCCTATCTCTGTAACCCCTCTCCAGCCATACACCCCCTCCCTATCTCTGTAACCCCCCTCCAGCCCTACACCCCTCCCTATCTCTGTAACCCCTCTCCAGCCATACATCCCCTCCCTATCTCTGTAACCCCCCTCCAGCCCTACACCCCTCCCTATCTCTGTAACCCCTCTCCAGCCATACACCCCCTCCCTATCTCTGTAACCCCACTCCAGCCCTACACCCCTCCCTATCTCTGTAACCCCTCTCCAGCCATACACCCCCTCCCTATCTCTGTAACCCCCCTCCAGCCCTACACCCCTCCCTATCTCTGTAACTTCCTCCAGCCCTACACACCTCCCTATCTCTGTAACCCCCCTCCAGCCCTACACCCCTCCCTATCTCTGTAACCCCTCTCCAGCCATACACCCCCTCCCTATCTCTGTAACCCCTCCAGCCCTACACCCCTCCCTATCTCTGTAACCCCTCTCCAGACATACACCCCCTCCCTATCTCTGTAACCCCTCCAGCCCTGCACCCCTCCCTATCTCTGTAACCCCACTACAGCCATACACCCCCTCCCTATCCCTGTAACTTCCTCCAGCCCTGCACCCCTCCCTATCTCTGTAACCTCCGCCAGCCCTGCACCCCTCCCTATCTCTGTAACCCCCCTCCAGCCCTGCACCCCTCCCTATCTCTGTTACCTCCTCCAGCCCTGCACCCCTCCCTATCTCTGTAACCCCCCTCCAGCCCTGCACCCCTCCCTATCTCTGTAACCTCCTCCAGCCCTACACCCCTCCCTATCTCTGTAACCCCACTACAGTCATACACCCCCTCCCTATCTCTGTAACCCCCCTCCAGCCCTACACCCCTCCCTATCTCTGTAACCCCACTACAGCCATACACCCTCTCCCTATCCCTGTAACTTCCTCCAGCCCTGCACCCCTCCCTATCTCAGTAACTCCCTCCAGCCCTGCACCCCTCCCTAATCTCTATAACCTCCTCCAGCCCTACACCCCTCCCTATCTTTGTAACCTCCTCCAGCCCTACACCCCTCCCTAATCTCTATAACCTCCTCCAGCCCTACACCCCTCCCTATCTTTGTAACCTCCTCCAGCCCTACACCCCTCCCTATCTCTGTAACCTCCTCTAGCCCTGCACCCCTTCCTATCTCTGTAACCTCCTCCAGCCCTACACCACTCCCTATCTCTGTAACCTCCTCCAGCCCTGTACCCCTTCCTATCTCTGTAACCTCCTCCAGCCCTACCACCCTCCGAGATCTGTGCACTTTTGTACATCACCGATTTTAATCCATCCAACATTGACGGCCATGCATTCAGCTCCCTGGGCCCCAAACTCTGGAATTTCCTCTCTAAACCTCTCCGTCTCTCCCTCCTCAAAGATGCTCCTTAAACCTCACCTATCCGAATATCTCCTTACGTGACTTGGTGTCAAATAATTTACGCTCCTGTGAAGCACCAGGTTTCCTCCCCTGCCAAAGTATCGAAACAACTCTCATCAAAGTCACAAGTGACGTACTGCCCCCTCTGATAGTGCAGCACTTGCTCAGTACAGCCCCTCTGACAGTGCAGCCCTCCCTCAGTACTGCCCCTCTGACAGGGCAGCCCTCCCTCAGTACTGCTCCCTCTGACAGTGCAGCACTCCCTCAGTACTGCCCCTCTGACAGTGCAGCCCTCCCTCAGTACTGCCCCTCTGACAGGGCAGCCCTCCCTCAGTACTGCTCCCTCTGACAGTGCAGCACTCCCTCAGTACTGCCCCTCTGACAGTGCAGCCCTCCCTCAGTACTGCCCCTCTGACAGTGCAGCCCTCCCTCAGTACTGCCCCCTCTGACAGTGCAGCCCTCCCTCAGTACTGCCCCTCCGACAGTGCATAGATGAGATGACATCACTCCCTCAGTACTGCCCCTCTGACAGTGCATGGATGAGATGACATCACTCCCTCAGTACTGCCCCTTCCGACAGTGCATAGATGAGATGACATCACTCCCTCGGTACTGCACTGGGAGTATGTGCCTGGATTATGGGCTCAAGTCTTTAGGGGCCAACTTGAACCCACGACCTTCTGACTCAGAGGTGAAATGCTGCCAATGAACCACAGCTCACACCTAAAGTTCAACTTTCCGTTAAAAAACTCTGAAATTTCTCCGAACCTGTTTCTCATCGACTGTCAGACTGAAATCTGAGCAAAGAATGATACCAACAGATTTCCTCAATGAAATATTTGCTGCCTCTTTTGACAGGATGTCGAATGAGAGTTAAAAGAGCTTGAAATAAACAGGTCGGAAAGATCAATAATTCAAAGATGTGTTTCTTATTTCTGACTGAAGTCAGCTGAAATATAAATCTCAGGCCCAGACACACGGGACAGGGAGAGCCTGTGGAAAGTATTTGGGTTTCTGTGTGTTCACTTTCCAGTGACCTTTTTATCAGTGTCGATGTTTATTTGTAAACTTCTCCCTTCTTCCTCCTTCATTGTTACAACCATTCCATCTTCCCGTTTCCTCCCTCTCACTGCCCAACATTGACTGGATGGGAGGGTGGGCTTGTAACTCCCTCCTAGGCCTCTGACACAGCTGCTGCAACATCTGGGGAAGGGCCTTAGACTCAAACAACAACATCCTTTAAAGAAAGACCTTGTCTTGATATAAATGGTGCTCAGGAGATAGAAAGTCCTTGAATATAGAAATATTTCTCTAACCTCCATTATTTTTTGAATTGGGCTTTAAACTAATGAAGGGTGGGTAGGAGGTTTCAGGAAAGAGTAAATTTAAAAGCAGCAAGAGAAATGTCAAGGCACTGGAGCAGAGTAAAGTTTTGGGTAAAAATAAGCAGAATGGATCAGGAAGAGACGGAGAAAATAACAAAGTTAATAAGGCATCAGTGACTAAGGTGACATCAGGGAAGAATATAAATAAGTCAAAGCTAAATGCACTACATCTGAATGCGCGAAGCATTCACCATAAAATAAATGAATTAATAGCGCAGATAGAAATTAATAGGTTTGATCGAAGAGCCATTACAGCGACGTGGTTGCAAAGTGGCGAAGGTTGGGATTACAGGAATATTTTAGAAGAGATGGGCAACATGGAAAAGGAGGAGAGGTAGCCCTGATAATAAAGGATGTGATAAAGACAGTAGAGAAAGGACCTTAGCTCTGAAAATCCAGAAATAGAATCAGTTTGGGTGGAGCTAAGAAATAGCACGGGGCTGAAAACTTTGGTGGGAGTTGTTTATAGGCCCCCGAACAGGAGTTGTAATGTAGGGCAGAGTATAAATCATGGGAATTTGGAAACTCATGTAATAAGGGTAATACAGTAATCATGGGGAACTTCAATCTACATATCGACTGGGCAAATGAAATTTTCAGTAGTAGTGTAGAGGACGAATTCATGGAATGTGTATAAAATAGTTTTCTAAATCAACATGTTGAGGAACCTACTGGGGAACAGGCTATTTTAGATATATTATTGTGCAATGAGGAAAGGTTGATTAATAAGCTGTAGTAAATAGGCATTCAGGGAAGAGTGACGATAATATGATAGAATTTTACATAAGTTTGAAAGTGATTTAGTTAAATCCGAAACTAGGGTCTTAAATCTAAACAAAGCAAACTACGTAGGTATGTGGGGTGAGTTGGCTAAGGTAGATTGGAAATTACATTAAAAGGTATGATGGTGGACAGGCAATTATAGCATTTAAAGAATTAATACATAAATTTATAACAAAAATACATTCCTTTAAGTACCAAAATCCCACATGAAATGTGGTTCAACCGTGGCTAACGAGAAGTTAAAAATAGTATTAGATCAAAGGAAGAGGCTTATAATGTTGCCATAAAAAGTAGCAAACCAGAGGATTGGGAGAATTTTAGAATTCAGCAAAGGAGGACCAAGAAATTGAAAAAGAAAGAGAAAATAGAATATGAGAGTACAAACAGACTAAAAGCTTCTGTAGGTATGTAAAGAGGTATAGGTATATAAACAGGAAAAGATTAGTGAAAGTAAATGTGGGTCCTTTACAGGCTGAATTAGGAGAAATTATAATGGGGAATACAGAAATAGCAGGGAAATTAAACAGATATTTTGTGTCTGTCTGTCTTCACTGAAGAAGACACAAACAACTTAGTGGAAATAGTGGAGAACCAAGTGTCTGGCGAGAATGAGGAACTAAAAGAAATTAATATTAGTAAAAAAATGGTACTGGAGAAATAAATGGCATTGAAAGCCTATAAATCCCCTGGACCTGATGACCTACAGCCTAGGGTTTTGAAAGAGGTGGCTATAGAAATAGTGGATGCATTGGTTATCATCTTCCAAAATTCTATAGATTATAGGATGGTTCCCGTGGATTGTAAGATAGCAAATGTAACCCCACTATTTAAGAAAGGAGGGAGAGAGAAAACGGGGAACTACAGTCCAGTTAGCCTGGCGTCAGTTGCAGGGAGAATTCTCAAATCTATTATTAAGGGCACATAGAAAATAATAAGATTGGGCAGAGTCAACATGGATTTATGAAAGGGCAATCTGTCTGTCTGTACAATACAAGGGACATAGGCTGAGAATATTAATCCTCAAATAATTAAATCTTATTCACTCTTAATAAATATCCATCATTTTCTGCAAATTAATTTCAAATTCCTTTTGAAAATTGATCTAATCCCCCTCCAATATGTAATGCTTTCTGATATCACCATTATAAAAACCTGATCCTCTTTCCACAAATATGAAATCTCAGGAATAAGTTCAGTCTCAAAGGCCCCAATCTTTGCTCCTTCTTTCTCCTGTCTGAGCTCAGATGCTGCAATTTGATTTCGGTTTCATTTCTCCTGGTATTTGTCAAAGAAAGATTTTTCCCTTCACTAAACTAATGATGAACCTGAGATCAGACAGCTCCAGCATTCAAACCCAGCAACCTTTCCCCCATATCCACCTCACATCACAGCGGCTCCCACACTTTCTCACTTTACTCCTTGGGTTTTGCAGCTTGTGACCTCCTTCCACCAATCTCCCGTCATTAGAAAATGGTCACATTGATTTCTGTAACTGCAGGGAGTAGAGCTCAGGATTCCGCCCCTCTCGAAATGTGAAAAGAAATCAGATTCTATTCATGGGTTCAGTATCCAGGGTCAATGTGAGCAAAGTATAAATCAGGACATTGCTGGCACAGAATAATAAGCAGCAATAATCCCAATCTCAACCCCAACCAGACCCCAAACCCCAATAATAATATCATATAATCCCTGCAAGGTCAACACTCATTAGTTCAAGGGTCAATCTGATGGACACCACTCAGGCCAAGAGTCAGTCTGATGGTCACCGCTCGGTTCAAGGGTCAGTCTGATGGACACCACTCAGTTCAGGGGTCAAGGGTCAGTCTGATGGACACCACTCAGTCCAGGGGTCAAGGGTCAGTCTGATGGACACCACTTGGCTCAGGGGTCAAGTGTCAATCTGATGGACACCAGGGTCGGCCAAGTTGATTGGACGGGGACTTGTTGAAAAGAAAGTTGTTATATCACAGTTTAATAACGGGAGTGAAATAAAATTGAAATCCAGAGACTAGAAGCAGGATGAGAATCTCAATAACCCGTCAAATTGCAAACACTGAAATCTCTGATCCTTTGTGTGTAGAAAGCTCTTTATAGAATAATCCCAGGGTTTAGAGGAATTAAACTGACATTGTCCCAGTCCGGCCACATTTCATTCTTCAATCTCCACACTGACTCGTTTTCTCATTCGATGCATCAGCGAAAAAACAATTTCAACCAACAACTCAGAGTCAGGCATGGCTCAGTGGGCAGCACTCTTGCCTCTGGGTCAGAAGGTCATGGGTTCAAATCTCACTCCAGAGACTCAAGCACAGAATCCAGGCTGACACTCCCAGTGCAGTACCAAGTGAGTGCTGTGCTGTCGGAGATGCAGTACTGAGGGAGTGCTGCACTGTCGGAGGTGCAGTACTGAGGGAGTGCTGCACTGTCGGAGGCGCAGTACTGAGGAAGCTTTGCATGGTTTATATTGCTCATTATACAGCACAGTGTGGGATATGCTGTGGTTGGGAATAATTGTCTGGTACTTGGAATAATATAAATGAAAGATTTGTCATGGAATTCTGGGAAACCGTGAGGATGATCCGATGGTTAATGATTGTAATAAATCGAGGCCAACACACACTATAACTGAATGTTACCGCTGGAAATTCTCGATCAGCACAAGGCCATTACTGCGAGAGATGGGACTATACCATTGAGTGAGACTTAACCTTGTCTTATTCCAGTAATTTTACTGCCTGTTAAATGTACAGATGTTCTCAGTATTGATATTGTGTTAACACAATCTGTCAGGGTTATGGGTCAGGTTATTGATACTATTAGCGCTCCCAGTAATACCAGGAGATCTGAGTATCAATATAATCACAGGAAGAGTCACAGAGAGCCCGCCCTCAACACACTGCCTCAATCCATGGGGCCAGGAGGCACTCACTGATTCCTGGAGAGTTTGGGCTCAATTCAGGCCATCGTTAATTAACACTGCGCTCTCTCACAATCATTCTTCATTCATCACTATGGTAACAGTATCATGGGATGTATCAGAGGGGTATGGTTAGTGTAGTGGCCATCCTATAACATCATCAATTTGCATTTATATAGCACCTTTAATGTAGTAAAACATCTCAAGGCACTTCACAGGAGCGTAAATCTGACAAAATATGACACCGAGCCACATAAGGATATATTAGGGCAGGTGACCAAAAGCTTGGTCAAAGAGGTAGGTTTTAAGGAGCATCTTAAAGGAGGAGAGAGATAGAGAGATGGATTGGTTTCGGGAGGGAATTCCAGAGCTTAGGGCCCAGGCAGCTGAAGGCACGGCCACCAATGGCAGGGTGATATAATTTAGAGATTCACAAGAGGCCAGAATTGGTGGAGCACAGAAAGCTCAGAGGGTTGGAGGGTGGGAGGAGGTTACAGAGATAGGGAGGGGCAATGCCATGGAGGGATGTGAAAACAAAGATGAGAAGTTAACATCGAGGTGTTGCCAATGTAAGTCAGCGAGCACAGGGGTGATGGGTGAGCGGGACTTGGTGCGAGTTAGGACTCGGGCAGCAGAGTTTTTGATGAGCTGTAGTTTACGGAGGGTGAAAGATGGAAGGCTGACCTGGGGAGCTTTGAAAGAGTGAAGTCCAGAGATAACAAAGGCATGGATGAGGGTTTCAGCAGATGAGCTGAGTCAGGTGCGGAGTCGGGTGATGTTACGGGGATGGAAATAGACGGTCTTGGTGATGGGGAGGATTTGGGGTGGGAAGCTCAGCTCAGGGTTAAATAGGATTCCAAGGGTGTGGACGGTCTGGTTCGGCCTTAGACAGTGGTCAGCGATGGGGTCGGGGGTCAGGGAACAGAGTTTGTGGTGGGGACTGAAGACAATGACACTGGGCTTCCCAATATGTCAATATGTAAAGGTCTTGTTGGAGAACAGAATTTACACTGAAACAAGGGACCTGGTGCTGGTATATTTACCATTCACACAGAATAACAATCGGAAGAATCCCAATGGATATTCAACAGAAATTATCCTTCACAAACCATGAGAATATTTGCCGGCACTCTGCCAGTTTCTGAGCAAGACCTTTAACTCTTTCCCAGTTCACAGTGGGGATCCCGAGACAGACGGTCCCTGGGCTGTGAGTCTGTTCCTGCAAATTATCACATTGTTCACAATAATGATCTGTATAAATCCCAACCTTGTTTCTGAAATGAACAAATGTGTAAAGCACAAAAAACAAAAGGATCATCAGGAGATAAAGCAAACTTATTTCAAATAAAGCTGGTCATTGATAATGGGAATGGTTGGAATGTCTCCCAGGCTGGTTGTCCCCTCTCAGAATCTTGGTCCTGTTCAGGGTTACGGTTACACAGGGAGCAGCAGTGGGCCCAGACACTTCCTTTGGGATTCTGGGGGAGAGATTTTCTGGAAGGAGAATGTGGTAGAATCAATTAGAAATGGGACTGGATCAGCCCAGGAATGTTTGGTAGAATCTGGCACCAACACTCTGAGCCGTGACTCTCTCTCTGGGAATGAGCATTGAAGTTTAAAGCTTGGGGAGGAGGGCTGATGTGAGCCAATCGAGGACTGAATCTCAGTCTTTAAAGAGTCTCGGGAGAGACAGTCTGAAGATGATGTTATAAAGCACAGAATAGGGAGAGATTCCTCGGAGGAGCAGTTTCAGTTCAATGAAATTCTGACTGAGATCCTGGAGGCAAATATGGGAGTAAAGGCCGATGTAAAACAGCACACAGGGACAGGCTCCCAGTGCAGGCACAGTGTGGGAATACTGCAGTAATATGGGAGTAAAGGCCGATGTAGAACAGGACACAGGGACAGGCTCCCAGTGCAGGCACAGTGTGGGAATACTGGAGTAATATAGGAGTAAAGGCCGATGTAAAACAGGACACAGGGACAGGCTCCCAGTGCAGGCACAGTGTGGGAATACTGGAGTAATATGGGAGTAAAGGCCGATGTAAAACAGGACACAGGGACAGGCTCCCAGTGCAAGCACAGTGTGGGAATACTGCAGTAATATGGGAGTAAAGGCCGATGTAAAACAGGACACAAGGACAGGCTCCCAGTGCAGGCACAGTGTCGGAATACTGGAGTAATATGGGAGTAAAGGCCGATGTAAAACAGGACACAGGGGCAGGCTCCCAGTGTAGGCACAGTGTGGGAATACTGGAGTAATATGGGAATAAAGGCCGATGTAAAACAGGGCACAGGGACAGGCTCCCAGTGCAGGCACAGTGTGGGAATACTGGAGTAATGTGGGAGTAAAGGCCGATGTAAAACAGGACACAGGGACAGGCTCCCAGTGCAGGCACAGTGTGGGCACACTGGAGTAATATGGGAGTAAAGGCCGATGTAAAACAGGACACAGGGGCAGGCTCCCAGTGCAGGCACAGTGTGGGAATACTGGAGTAATATGGGAGTAAAGGCCGATGTAAAACAGGACATAGGAACAAGCTCCCAGTGCAGGCACAGTGTGGGAATACTGGAGTAATATGGGAGTAAAGGCCGATGTAAAACAGGACACAGGGGCAGGCTCCCAGTGCAGGCACAGTGTGGGAATACTGGAGTAATATGGGAGTAAAGGCCGATGTAAAACAGGACACAGGGGCAGGCTCCCATTGCAGGCGCAGTGTGGGAACACTGGAGCCTTGTCTCCGTTCAAAGGGTTGGGATTTACTGGCGACCAGAAACCATGTGCTCTCGGATTCCAATCCCAAGGACATTGGGAAGAGGTGAGATGAATGGCATTTTAAAATGAACTGAAAACTCGTGACAGAGATTAGCAAAATTCACAGGAGGATATGTCACAGTCATCAGGGACTGCTGCACTATTAGAGGGGCATTCCTGAGGGAGTGCTGCACTGTCGGAGGCGCAGTACTGAGGGAGTGCTGCATTGTCAGAGGAGCAGTAATGAGGGAGTGCTGCACAATCGGAGGGGCAGTACTGAGGGAGCGCTGCACTGTCAGAGGGGCAGTACTGAGGGAGTGCTGCACTGTCTCAGGGGTGGTATTGAGGGAGCTGTTCGGGACGGTGTTGCAGGATTTTGACCCAGCAATGATGAAGGAATGGCCGATATATTTCCAAGTCAGGATGATGTATGTGACTCAAAGGAGAACTTGCAGGTGGTGATGTTCCCATGGGCCCGCTGCCCTTGTCTTTCTCGATGGTGGAGTTGGTGGGTTGGGAGGTGCTGTTGAAGAAACCTTGGCGAGTTGCTGCAGTGCATACTGTGGATGGTACACACTGCAGCCACGTGGCGGTGTGGGTGGAGGGAGTGGGTTTGGGAGGTGCTGTTGAAGAAGCCTTGGCGAGTTGCTGCAGACACTAAGGTAGAGAAGAGCAGCAGTGAGGAGCCGGCTGCAGGGAGATCGGTGGTTAAATCCGTTCACCTCCATTTCTGGTCACGATGCAATCTACTGCTTCCGCTGTATCCGCCCCTCCAGTGAAATGAAACGCCCCGTGTTCACCAGCTGATATATCACAGCTCCCACACACTTCAATGTTATTAGATTGTTTCATCTGAGACCCGCTGAGCCTCAATAATCTGTTTAAAGATTCTGGTTAAACGCAACAACACTGAACATCTGAACATTGTCTTTAAGTGCGATCTTTCACAAAGATTTCTGCCTTTGGCAGCGAATGAAAGCTGACCTCCCAAACAGCCCATAATCCAGGGGCTCCGCTCTCTCGCTTTGATGCTCAGTTCTGATTCTGGGCCACATTTGACTCTGTTCATCGCTCTAATTAATGTCTCATTATGTTGACCCGGGTCACACAGTCCATGGGATTTAGTGCAACACTCGCCCATATCTCCGATCCTCAAACACAGCTCAGTGTGTGAACGGGAATATCAGAGAGAATATTCAACTGTACAGAAATCCAACCCCTTATTACTGCCTCCTTCTGGTCTTCTCCCTCTGCCTGATATTTCTGGTGATCAATCGATGTGATTAACCCCAGGGCAGGTCAGGATACCAAGGACACAATTGGGGCCAGCAATCTGTCAATCAGCCTCGCTAATTGATATCAAACAGCTCACTGTTAAAATAGAATAGTAAACACATTGATATATCACTCCCCCTCCCCACCTCAGAGTAAACACATTGATATATCACCCCCCTCCCCACCTCAGAGTAAACACATTGATATATCACTCCCCCTCCCCACCTCAGTGAAAACACATTGATATATCGGATCTCACAGCTCTCTGTATAATTATTACCTCGAGTGTATAATTAAGCCGCGACGCAGATATTTGCACTACAAAATGCTCTGATTGGCTTTCCTTGATCACATGATCTGATTGCTGATTGGTCCCCTTGGAGGGTAAGACACACCTAGACGTTTCTCTGGAAAGTGTAATTGGAACTGCCCAGCCCAAGCTCTGAGTGACTTTGAAAAATGTAATTCGAACCATTCTGACTTCAGAGCCCAGACAGGATAAAGCTTCCTCATCCCAGCCCAATTTCCTGCTCCATCCCAGCCCAACTTCCTGCTCCATCCCAGCCCAAGTTCCTGCCCCATTCCCACCATAGATGGGGCATTGTACGTGGGTCACGGATTGTTAACAGGTTTATTAGGTCTGAAGTGAATAGTGACAGTGTCGTGACTTCCGGATTTTATCCGTTCCAGTGATGTCCCTTGTCACACACGTACCGAGCTTTCTGAGAAATTGGGTGTGGGTGTAAAGGGGGATGGAAGAATGTGATCCATCTTCCCTGAATTCTCTCTCCTCTGCGATCCAGTCTCCCACTTTCCCTCTCTCTACCGCAGCTCTTTCTCCCTCCCCCAGTCTCCCTCTCCCTCCCCAGTATCCCTCTCCCTCCCCAGTCGCTCTCTTCCACCCTCCTTCAGTCTCTCTCTCTCTCTCTCTCTCCCTCCCTCCCCAGTCTCTCTCGTTCTCCCTCCCTCCCCAGTCTCTCTCGCTCTCTCTCCCTCCCCAGTCTCTCTCTCTCTCTCTCTCCCTAGTCTCTCTCTCCTTCTTTCCCTCCCCAGTCTCTCGCTCTCTCTCCCTCCCCAATCTCTCTCCCTCTCTCTCTCCCTCCCCAGTCTCTCTCTCGCTCTCCCTCCCCAGTCTCTCTCTCGCTCTCTCTCTCCCTCCCTCTCCAGTCTCTCTCCCTCCCTCCCCAGTCTCTCTCTCTCCCTCCCTCCCCAGTCTCTCTCTCTCCCTCCCTCCCCAGTCTCGCTCTCTCTCTCTCTCCCTCCATCCCCAGTCTCTCTCCCTCCCCAGTCTCTCTCTCTCTCACCCTCCCCAGTCTCTCTCTCTCTCTCTCTCCCTCCCCAGTCTGTATCTCTCTCTCTCTCTCCCACTACTTCCGATGTTTTCTCTCCCACAGAAGGCTGTGAAAATATTCCAAATAATCCAAAAGCTCGAAGCAGTTCCAGCTCCAACTCCAACGGCTGTCTCTCTGCCTTGCGCCCCACTTCCGACTTCCTCGTACATTGCACTGCGCATGCGCAACCGAGTTGAGGGCCCATGCTCAAAAAAGCGGGCGGAGTCCAATGCGCATGCTCAGAAGGACACAGAAAAACCGAGTGCAAATACTCACTCTGAGGATCGAACCCGCACTTCCATAGTTCCCAAGGCAATGGCACCCTCTAGTGTTGGATTGTTGAATATAAAAATCAATGCAATAACCAGACATTAACCACAGCTTGTATTAATCATTCTGCTGCTTGTGCCCTGACTCCACATTCTCTGACCTTGTTCATCAGTCTATTATGAGATACCTTATCGAAGGCCTTTTGAAAATCCAGATAAATGACATCTATTGCATTACCCTTGTCTACTCTCTCTGTTACCTCTTCAAAAAATTCAATGAAGTTGGTCAAGTATGACTTTCCCTTTTGAAATCCATGCTGACTATTCATTATTATATTTTTGGTTTCTAGATGTTCTTCTATTTTCTCCTTTAATAGGGGTTCCATTACTTTTCCGACCACCGATGTTAAGTGACTGGTCTAAAATTCCCTGGACATGTTCTATCCCCTTAAATATAGGTATTATGCTTATATACAGGATAGAATTTTTTACACAGAAAAAGAATGTAAAAAGTTATATATATAGACAGGACATGGAATTGGGATTAGAGTAGATTACTCCGGTTTAATAGCTAAATACAGTGGAATGAAAGGCTTCTATCTGTGCTTCAATTTCTTTGATTCTATAACGGCAAACAAACAATAAATGAATCTTCAATTGTTACATTATTCTTTCAATGTACTTGCAAGCCACACATGGAAACAAGTTGAAACACTACCCAGTTTTTCTGTGTGGAAATGGCATGTGAATGAATGCACCATTGAAATAAATCCCTTTCTGTAAATGGAGGAGGTGGCGATATAATTGAGAGAGGGACCATTTAAAGAAAGAAGAAAAGCATTAATGAATGTACAATCATAAAATGAAACTTTCTTCAAATAGTGATGAAAGTCATATTTGGAGACAATTATAACATTCTCCCGTTACTCAATCTGGAAAATGAAAAATGTCTGAATGGATTTGTGGCAGATGCTACCAAAACTACTGGGCAGCCAACCATTAGAATGGGTACAAGAGCCGTTCATTAGGTTTCCAATAATTTGTCCCTATTTCTGATCTGACAGGTATGATCATTCTCATAATCTGTTCACACTTGGAGGTAGTCCCTAACCACATACAAATCCATTTACGAGCAATATAATATGCAAAGAGTGTCTGCTTATGTACTGATTATATCCCATCTGCTGGAGGAAAACTAAGCATCTTTCAGATGACAGCAGAAGAGGAGCGAGGTCGGGGCGAAGGAGTGGCAAGGTCGGGGTGAAGGAGCGGCGAGGTCGGGGCGAAGGAGCGGCGAGGTCGGGGCGAAGGAGCGGCGAGGTCGGGGCGAAGGAGCGGCGAGGTCAGGGCGAGGTCAGAGCGAGGTCAGGGCGAAGGAGCGGCGAGGTCAGGGCGAGGTCGGAGCGAGGTCAGGGCGAAGGAGCGGCGAGGTCGGGGAGAAGGAGTAGAGAGGTCAGGGCGAAGGAGCGGCGAGGTCAGGGCGAGGTCGGGGCGAAGGAGCGGCGCGGTCAGGGCGAGGTCGGGGCGAAGGAGCGGCGAGGTCAGGGCGAGGTCGGGGCGAAGGAGTGGCGAGGTCGGGGTGAAGGAGCGCGAGGTCGGGGCGAAGGAGCGGTGAGTTCGGGGCGAGGTCGGGGCGAAGGAGCGCGAGGTCGGGGCGAAGGAGCGGCGAGGTCGGGGCGAGGTCGGGGTGAAGAAACGGCGAGGTCAGGGCGAAGGAGCGGTAAGAGATCGTAGAGGGACATGATCGGGGCCCAGGAGAGGTGAGAGTTCGGGGTCCAGAAGAGGCAAGGGCTCAGGGGCAGCACGGGCTAGCCCACACTGCGATATGTGTGCACACTTGGTCCATGCAGCAGAGCTGGTCTCCAGTCATCTTGGTTAATTCTTGCCAGTGGACCAAGACCTAGCTCTGTCAAGCCCGTGTGGTGGCTGGTGTACAATGGCCACCACACGTTAAAAAAATCCACGCACAGGCATCTTCCACCTTTCAAGATGTAGTTCGGTACCTGGAATATTAGGTTCTTCATTGAAACTCCTGGGAACTCATCCCTTTTTGGTGTGGAAGCAAGTCATCCTCATTTTGAGGGACTGCCTGTGATGATGATGATGTTAATCATGTTCAGAAACCAGAAACCCCGATATACAGCAAGTCTATTCGTGTGTTAACCATGAATCAGCTAAGTGCACAAGCCTGAGAAGTTTGATGGTGCGTTTCACCTAACCAATACCAACAGTAATAATAACAATGAAATATTGTTAAAAAGTGCGTGATTTCATTGGGGCCTGCAAGCCCCGGTGACATTACATTCTCAAACATTCCCACATGACAGGATCGATGCTAAATGTCATTGTCAATGGGTCATCTCACATATAGCTTCAGAGAAGGTTCACTAGGTTGATCCTGGAGATGAGGGGATTGACTTATGAAGATAGGTTGAGTAGTTTGGGATTATACACATTGGACTTCAGAAGAATGAGAAGTGATCTTATCGAAACATGTAAGATAATAAGAGGGCTCGACAAGGTGGACGCAGAGAGGATATTTCCACTCATAGGGGAAACTAAAACTAGGGGACATAGTCTCAGAATAAGGAGCCGCCCATTTAAAACTGAGATGAGGATGAATTTTTTCTCTCAGAGGTTGTAAATCTGTGGAATTCTCTGCCCCAGAAAGCTGTGGGGGATCGGTCATTGAATAAATTTCAGTACCATTGAGGCACTGCATGAGACTGATCCCTGGGGAAAGGGACTGAATTATGAGCAAACACAGCAGAAACGTGGGCTTTCTAGCTGGGAAAGGAAGCGTTTAGAGATCCTTAAAATAGTAAATGGTCTAGAAAAGATAAATCCGGAAAACTAAAGTGTACGGGTTGGGTAAGTGAGGGAAATGGGGTCTCTGGGTCAAAGTGGAAAAGGGCAAATTAACTTTCATGTCAGGAAGTTTGTTATTCTAAAAAGAATGGCAGACTTTCTTGCTTCTAACCGTAGATGTTAAAGGGCAGAGTTCGGAGTCCGAGTCCATGGTGGGGAATATAACCTGTGCAAGCTCGGTAGAAAATGGTCATCAGCGGGCTCGCCATTCGCTCATCCTCACTCACACCCCGGGCAACAAACAAGCCTCAGTCAGGATCCAGCATTCCAGTGGTAGCCAGGACACCGAGAGACATGAAGTGTATCGGCCTACACAAGGGTGCACCTGGACTCCGACAGTGGGCTCCAGGCCTAGTCTATAGCACCAAAGACAACTCAAGGGTCGATTGGAGCCATGGCTGGTCTTGGAGTTGGGGGCGTGAGCTTGACATCCCAACTCCCCCATGTGTGGGCAGCCTCTCCAGATTCTGGGCACACAGGGCCTGTGAGCACCAAAGAAATAGCCCATGTGGCACTTTAGCCCACCAGCAACATGTGAATGAGGAGCCCTCCCACTGATCTCACAAACTGGACCTAATAGAGGTCTTTAAAATTATGAAAGTTTTGATAGAACGGATATTGAGAAAGAAGAGGCCCGGTCCCCGCAGGAGGAGGAGAGGCCCAGTCCCCGCAGGAGGAGGAGAGGCCCAGGTTGTCGATGGAGGAGGAGAGGCCCAGTCCCCGCAGGAGGAGGAGAGGCCCAGATTGTCGATGGAGGAGGAGAGGCCCAGGTTGTCGATGGAGGAGGAGAGGCCCAGGTTGTCGATGGAGGAGGGGAGGCCCAGGTTGTCGATGGAGGAGGAGAGGCCCAGGTTGTCGATGGAAGAGGAGAGGCCCAGGTTGTCGATGGAGGAGGGGAGGCCCAGGTTGTCGATGGAGGGGGAGAGGCCCAGGTTGTCGATGGAGAAGGGAAGGCCCAGGTTGTCGATGGAGGAGGGGAGGCCCAGGTTGTCGATGGAGGAGGAGAGGCGCAGGTTGTCGATGGAGGAGGAGAGGCCCAGGTTTTCGATGGAGGGGGAGAGGCCCAGGTTGTCGATGGAGGAGGAGAGGCGCAGGTTGTCGATGGAGGAGGAGAGGCCCAGGTTGTCGATGGAGGAGGAGAGGCCCAGGTTTTCGATGGAGGGGGAGAGGCCCAGGTTGTCGATGGAGGAGGAGAGGCGCAGGTTGTCGATGGAGGAGGAGAGGCCCAGGTTGTCGATGGAGAAGGGAAGGCCCAGGTTGTCGATGGAGGAGGAGAGGCCCAGGTTGTTGATGGAGGAGGAGAGGCCCAGGTTGTTGATGGAGGAGGAGAGGCCCAGGTTGTCGATGGAGGAGGAGAGGCCCAGGTTGTCGATGGAGGAGGAGAGGCCCAGGTTGTCGATGGAGGAGGAGAGGCCCAGGTTGTCGATGGAGGAGGAGAGGCCCAGGTTGTCGATGGAGGGGGAGAGGCCCAGGTTGTCGATGTAGGAGGAGAGGCCCAGGTTGTCGATGGAGGAGGGGAGGCCCAGGTTGTCGATGGAGGGGGAGAGGCCCAGGTTGTCGATGGAGGAGGAGAGGCCCAGGTTGTCGATGGAGGAGGGGAGGCCCAGGTTGTCGATGGAGGAGGAGAGGCCCAGGTTGTCGATGGAGGAGGGGAGGCCCAGGTTGTTGATGGAGGAGGAGAGGCCCAGGTTGTCGATGGAGGAGGGGAGGCCCAGGTTGTCGATGGAGGAGGAGAGGCCTAGGTTGTCGATGGAGGAGGGGAGGCCCAGGTTGTCGATGGAGGAGGGGAGGCCCAGGTTGTCGATGGAGGAGGGGAGGCCCAGGTTGTCGATGGAGGAGGAGAGGCCCAGGTTGTCGATGGAGGAGGGGAGGCCCAGATTGTCGATGGAGGAGGGGAGGCCCAGGTTGTCGCAGGTAATTTACTTCCACACATCGATGGAAACGCAGGCCTAATCAGCACAGCTCTAATTGGTTGAATAATTAAAGCTCCCGTTAAATCACTGGGCTAAAAATTTGAAAGCACCCAAAAACGCAGGTGGGGGATCGCATTAACCAGCACCCGTTTAAATTAATGCAGGCAGCATGCAAACTTTGTGCTGCCTACTATTTTAAATGATAGTTGCAACAGCCCAGTGCTAAATGCGCTGTTAACATTTGTGGGGAAGCGCGTAACTATAGGCCATCAATATAAGCAGCACCAAGAAACCGAACAGGGAATTCAGAAGAAACTTCTTTCTCCAAAGAGTGGTGAGAATGTGGAACCCACTACCACACGGAGTGGTTGAAGCGAACAATACAGATTCATTTAAGGTGAGGGGCTCGACAAGCAAATGGGGGAGAAGGGAATAGAGGGTGATGCTGATAGATTTAGATGAGGAAAGACAGGAGGAGGCTCCAGTGGTGTAAAAACGCCGGCATAGACTGGTTGGGCCGAATGGCCTGTTTCTGTGCCGTATATTCGATGTAATCCGATGTAAAAACTTTATCTGGGTCAGTTATGGAGAGCACAATGGGCACAATCCTGGCACAACCGCTGGGATTGACAATGGTGAAATTATTTGACCAGTGTGTCTCTTTATACAGGTTCAAATGTGACGGGTCAAACAGTGAAAGTTTGTTTTATATTCCGTTGTTACATTGAAGGAACAAATAATTCACCCAGAGCATTCAAAAAATGTGCAAGTTTCAAAAGATTGTCCAGGCCAGTCGTTACTGCA
This sequence comes from Pristiophorus japonicus, assembly GCF_044704955.1. Classification (NCBI taxonomy): domain Eukaryota; kingdom Metazoa; phylum Chordata; class Chondrichthyes; family Pristiophoridae; genus Pristiophorus; species Pristiophorus japonicus. Next base: position 237,939,320 of record NC_091983.1, read on the forward strand.
ATCTTCATATCCATTCCATTAACTTCCCTTTCCATCCAACTGAGGGCTGGATATTCTATCACTTCATAATTCTCAGGTAACAAGTGAAACTATATTACAACATGGCACATCTGTACAGTCACTGACACACATCTGTGTTGAGGGGACTGTCCTAGGTGGCCAGGTGTGGCGGCAGTATTCATGTCCTGGACTGGGATTTGAAGAAAGTTAGGAGGTTTTGATGGGACTCTTAGCATCAGCACTTTCTGGTTCATCTTACTTTCTCTCTCATGTTTTCACCCTTGGTGGTGTCCTGCACTATGGGCCTTTGTTCTTCCCCTTGAGTTTTTAATAAAAATATGGAGAACATTAATAAAAGCCTCCCACACTGAATGAACCCTATGACCCCATGACCAGGTACCGTGTTTCTCTGTGAGTCCTGTACCACGTTATCGAAACAGAGAAATTTCAAATGGGTAGAATTTGGTCCTCGTTGTTTCCGGGCAAGTAATTGGGACAAAAAGGAAAAATTCCAGAGCACATCCCGCACCAGATGAGTGCCTGTTTTAAGGGCTCTGCCATATTAATAAAGGCGGTTTTGCCGTCATCCCGAGCAGCATCTAAAACAGGCGTTAGGTCTCTTACGATGTAATTGAGGGATCTATTACTTGTTTTCTGCCTCCTTGCAGAAATTGTCTGGGATTGAACAGAGTCAGGAGAAGCAGGAGTGTTCCCCGACTCCACAGTCCCTGCGATCGCTCCCATGTCACCGCTCCAACACCCCTTCCAGGTTTTCGATTCAGGCCGCTGCCGGTGAGACAAGATTCCCGATATCCCTCTCACTAAAATGTGCCACTGCCTGTAGAAACCAAACAGACAATGGCAGCTCATGTATAAAATGTTAATGAGGACTGAGGACCAATTTCAGGCAGGCCTTGGGCTTCGGACACGTGCTGTCGGCGCACCGCTGGTTATGGACCCAAAAATGGGCTGTAAATAATTCTCACCCCAATATTTCTGAGCATCTGCTCTGGGGACCAGTGTTGAAGCTTTGACTTGCCTGAGACGAGTGAGCTCAGCTGTGGAACGAGTGGTAAAGTGGACAGCAAACTATCCTTTCCTCTCAAAGGATGGCTCTAACTGTTCACACATTGATAATGTGACTCAGGGTGGGGAAAGATCAAGTGGTGAGGGAAATGGAAGTGTCCCACTGGTGGAGGAGTGATTTACTCTCTGCCTCGTTTTATAAAGCCAAGGATCCCTTTGATTTTCCAGCAGTTTGATTAACTTGTTCGGCCACCTACAAAGATTTTTGTTCATAAACCCTCAGGTCTCTCTGCACCTGAACTCCCTTTTCCAATTGCACCATTGAGTTTATAATGCCTCACCTCATTCTTCCTTCCACAATATATCACTTCCCACGTCTCTACTTTAACACCTGCCGTGTGTCGGCCCACTTCACCAGTCTGTGTCATTCCTCCTGAAGTCTGCTGCTGTTTTATTTGTTCCGGGATGTGGGCGTCGCTGGCAAGGCCAGCATTTATTGCCCATACCTCATCGCCCTTGAGAAGGTGGTGGTGAACCGCCTTCTTTAACCGCTGCAGTCCTTGTGGTGATGGAACTCCCTCAGTGCTGTTCAGGAGGGAGTTCCTCCTCAGTGTACAGGAGTTTTATGCCATCTGCACAATATGAAATTATATCCTTTATATCCAATTCCAGCTCCTTGATATCTATCAAAATGAGCAGTGGTCTGAATACTGACCCCTGGGGACATCACTGGAAAACACCCGTTCACCACTGCTCTCTGCTTTCTATCCCGCAGCCAATTTTATATCCACACTGCCGCTGGCCCTGGAATCCCAGGGCCTTCCATGTTATGTTCACAGAACTGATTCATATACTTCCCAAAACGTTTGGATCTCAGCGAGAGTATTGTTCACAAATCTGGGCACCACGGTGTAGAAAGGGGTCAAGGCCTTGGAGAGGGTCTGGAGGAGATTAACGTGAATGGTTCCAGGGATGAGGGGTTTCAGTTACCTGGATAGACTGGAGAAGCTGGGATTGTTCTTCTTAGATAAGAGAATGTTAAATGGAGATTAAATGAAGGTGTTTATGAGGGGATTTGATAGAATAGAGAGGACAAAACTGTTTCCACTGGTAGGACAGTCAGGAGCCAAAGGACACATGTTTTAAATAATTGTCAAAAAAAGCCTGGAGAGATGGGGAGAATTATAATACACAAAACTGACTGGGCAGTTCCTGGTTACCATGGTCACAGAGATGCTAGTTGGTCTTCCTGGTGACGTCTCTGTCCTGGATTGGTCAACTTGATGAAAACAATGGTAGGCCATTTCTGTAGATGAGCAGTTCTCGAAGTGCTAACTGTTTGTTGAGTTCTTGACTGCTCCTTCATTGAAAGAGTCCAGAGGTGTTACATTTGGCCTGCAAACCTCATGGTCCACCCAGACATCCCGGTCCCGTGGACAAAAGGTATATTTCCATAAATCACACAAAGTTCGAAATGAAAAGGCCTTTGCCTTTCATGACGTCAGTGTTGAGACTGGTCCCATGACAACCCGAAAGACAGACAGCTCCTGCTCTACTTCACAGAAGCCAAAAATCAGTCCTTTTAAAGTCCAAAAGTCCCAACTCCATTTTGAAATGCAGCCCAAATGTGTCTCCATTTTAAAAGGGTACAGATCCATTTTAAAAGTCCAAAAACCCATCCGGCCCATACACACACTGATGATGGCACTGGTCAAATCCTACTGTTCTGCACGATTCAATGATTCTATAACACATTCACATATTTCCCAAAATGCATTCATGTACTTCAACAACAGGCATTCAAGGGGCTGCAGGAGGTTACAGAGATAGGGAGGGGTGAGGCCATGGAGGGATTTGAAAACAAGTATGACAATTTTAAAATGGTGAATTTGCTGGACTGGGAGTCAATGTAGGTCAGCGAGTACAGAGGTGAAGGGTGAACGGGACTCAGTGTGAGTTAGGATAGGGGCAGTGAGCACAGGGGTGATGGGTAAATGGGACTCGTTGCAAGTTAGGATAGGGGCAGTGAGCACAGGGGTGATGGGTAAATGGGACTCGGTACGAGTTAGGATAGGGGCAGTGAGCACAGGGTGATGGGTGAATGGGACTCGGTACGAGTTGGGATAGGGTCAGTGAGCACAGGGGTGATGGGTGAATGGGACTCGGTACGAGTTGGGATAGGGGCAGTGAGCACAGGGGTGATGGGTGAATGGGACTCGGTACGAGTTGGGATAGGGTCAGTGAGCACAGGGTGATGGGTGAACGGGACTCGGTACGAGTTGGGATCGGTTCAGTGAGCACAGGGGTGATGGGTGAACGGGACTCAGTGTGAGTTAGGATAGGGGCAGCAGAGTTTTGTTTGAGCTCAAGTTTATGGAGGGTGGAAGATGGGAGGCCGGCCAGGAACACATTGCAATAGTCAAGTCTAGATGTAACAAGGCTTTGGATGAGGGTGTCTGCAGCAGCTAAGGTGAAGCAGGGGTGGAGACGGGTGATGTTATGGAGGTGGAAGTCAGCTGTCTGTGTAATGGGGTGGACAAGAGTCAGAATATCATCTCACGGTCAAATAGGACGCCAAGGTTACAAACGGTCTGGTTCGGCCTCGGACAGAACAAAAGATGAAGTTTTACTGTGTAGTAAGCTGTCCTGTGTTGTGGAACTGAACCATACAGACCAGGAAGGACCCAATGGGTGAAACTGGTCTTGGGCGGCAGAGCAAATCGGGCGATAGCAGATCAGCCGCTAACGTTTTACACTCCGCCCGGTTCCATTGAAGTCAATAGAAAAGAAAATCGAGCTCCCGCCCAGGACGGGTTTCACCCCCTGGTGTAATCTGCAGTCTGTGCTGAGTTATCGGATCTCAGACAGGTAAAACGGGCGGCCAATGCACCATCGCACGTTTTGTGCTGCCGCCCAAGATGGATTTATACCCCTGGTGTAACCTGCAGTCTGTGCTGAGTTCTCCAATCTCAGCCAGGTGGCAGTCGGGGCACAACAGGTAGTCTCACCTCCCTTGTCTGGGAAGGGATAAAAATCAGCATTGTTCCAGCTGAGGGGATTACCCAGCGAGCCCTGCTGATAAATGTACGTATGTGGGTGTTGGGGGAGGACAGGACTGGGTTCAGTTGTGATGTTGTCTGTGGTCAAACAACTCGCTGAATTTCATGGGGTCATTACCACATTCGAAACATAGACATAGAAAATAGGTGCAGGAGTAGGCCATTCGGCCCTTCTAGCCTGCACCGCCATTCAATGAGTTCATGGCTGAACATGCAACTTCAGTACCCCATTCCTGCTTTCTCACCATACTCCTTGATCCCCCTAGTAGTAAGGACTTCATCTAACTCCTTTTTAAATATATTTAGTGAATTGGCCTCAACAACTTTCTGTAGTAGAGAATTCCACAGGTTCACCACTCTCTGGGTGAAGACGTTTCTCCTCATCTCGGTCCTAAATGGCTTATCCCTTATCCTTAGACTGTGTCCCCTGGTTCTGGACTTCCCCAACATTGGGAACATTCTTCCTGCACCTAACCTGTCTAAACCCATCAGAATTTTAAACATTTCTATGAGGTCCCCTCTCATTCTTCTGAACTCCAGTGAATACAAGCCCAGTTGATCCAGTCTTTCTTGAGGTCAGTCCCGCCATCCCGGGAATCAGTCTGTTGAACCTTCGCTGCACTCCCTCAATAGCAAGAATGTCCTTCCTCAGGTTAGGAGACCAAAACTGTACACAATACTCCAGGTGTGGCCTCACCAAGGCCCTGTACAACTGTAGCAACACTTCCCTGCCCCTGTACTCAAATCCCCTCGCTATGAAGGCCAACATGCCATTTGCTTTCTTAACCGCCTGCTGTACCTGCATGCGAACCTTCAATGACTGATGTACCATGACACCCAGGTCGCGTTGCACCTCCCCTTTTCCTAATCTGTCACCATTCAGATTCTCGTCTGTCTCTCTGTTTTTACCACCAAAGTGGATAACCTCACATTTATCCACATTATACTTCATCTGCCATGCATTTGCCCACTCACCTAACCTATCCAAGTCGCTCTGCAGCCTCATAGCATCCTCCTCGCAGCTCTCACTGCCACCCAACATAGTGTCATGCGCAAATTTGGAGATACTACATTTAATCCCCTCGTCTAAATCATTAATGTACAGTATAAACAGCTGGGGCCCCAGCACAGAACCTTGCGGTACCCCACTAGTCACCGCCTGCCATTCTGAAAAGTACCCATTTACTCCTATTCTTTGCTTCCTGTCTGACAACCAGTTCTCAATCCATGTCAGCACACTACCCCCAATCCCATGTGCTTTAACTTTGCACATTAATCTCTTGTGTGGGACCTTGTCGAAAGCCTTCTGAAAGTCCAAATACACCACATCAACTGGTTCTCCTTTGTCCACTCTACTGGAAACATCCTCAAAAAATTCCAAAGATTTGTCAAGCATGATTACCCTTTCACAAATCCATGCTGACTTGAACCTATCATGTCACCTCTTTCCAAATGCACTGCTATGACATCCTTAATAATTGATTCCATCATTTTACCCACTACCGATGTCAGGCTGACCGGTCTATAATTCCCTGTTTTCTCTCTCCCTCCTTTTTTAAAAAGTGGGGTTACATTGGCTACCCTCCGCGCGATAGGAACTGATCCAGAGTCAATGGAATGTTGGAAAATGACTGTCAATGCATCCGCTATTTCCAAGGCCACCTCCTTAAGTACTCTGGGATGCAGTCCATCAGACCCCTGGGGATTTATCGGCCTTCAATCCCATCAATTTCCCCAGCACAATTTCCCGACTAATAAAGATTTCCCTCAGTTCCTCCTCCTTACTAAACCCTCTGACCCCTTTTATATCCGGAAGGTTGTTTGTCTCCTCCTTAGTGAATACCGAACCAAAGTACTTATTCAATTGGTCCGCCATTTCTTTGTTCCCCGTTATGACTTCCCATGATTCTGACTGCAGGGGACCTACGTTTGTCTTTACTAACCTTTTTCTCTTTACATATCTATAGAAACTTTTGCATTCCGTCTTAATGTTCCCTGCAAGCTTCTTCTCGTACTCCATTTTACCTGCCCTAATCAAACCCTTTGTCCTCCTCTGCTGAGTTCTAAATTTCTCCCAGTCCCCGGGTTTGCTGCTATTTCTGGCCAATTTGTATGCCATTAGGGGTGGGTAACCCCCCCAGTGGTGGTGTTACAGGGCACCCACCCTGATGACCAGGTGGAATATGTGTTAGATTTTCTCTCTTTGGCATTAAATTGACAGCAAGACCAATTCTATTAAAACAATTTGGAAGAAATTTATGAAACACACACAGATGCACTCAGCCTATTGGACAAAACAAAAACCTACTTGTATCCTATTGGTTCGACTTAATTACAACAGGTGACGTAATGAGTTACAGATTTGAACAGAACTTATACTTCGCTCTGAGTCAAGCAAAGCTCGTGGTCTTCTTCCTTGCTCCTTGGTCTGCTCTGTAGAGGAAGGCTTCCTGTTTTTCCGTGTGGTCATCAAGAGAAAGTGAGCTGGCTTTGGGTTCCTTTTTTATATCTTTTTAGTCCATTGTCTCTTGGCATAAGTCGGTAAAGCCCCAGGATTGGTCTTAGTTTCATGGCAGTTCTTTAATTGGCTTTCCTCACACATGTGACTGTCTGCAGAAACTGGTGCCGTTTCTTGATCAGTTTCATCGTTTCCGTATTAACACCTTCTAATGGTTCTGATCGTATGGTGAGATTTGGTGGGTTTGTTTACCCCGAAAGTCAGGCTATCTTTTGTTCCTTAAGTCACAGGAGCAGTGAACTTGATGTCTTTTCTCTGTTCAGAGCCATTTTGTATCCATTTTGTGTTTGTAAGGTCATAGATACACACCATATTCATCTCGATTACATCAATAGTCTCGAGTCCATCACACATCATAATTCTATCACTAACATACACTTTTATTCTGACACATTGGAACAGCTCCTTGCTGGCCTATGTATAACAGACTCGTGTACCTGACGACCTTGGTATGTCAATGCCTTTCTGAATGCTGGTCCCTCAATGGTGGTCCCAGAATAAAATGATTATATCAGTGGAACCCAAAGGAAGACAGGAAGGTGCCTCACCAGCTTTCTGCAGTGTAAGTAAATACAGCTATCTGATGGGGTTTTCAGGCTGCCTGGGAAAACTAACGTCAGGTTGGGAGGCGGAGGAGGAAGAAGCACCCGAGCCCCACTGGAATTTGCTGTTCCTGCTTCCATGGGGCGGAAACAGATTTTGCCCCAACTTCTGGAACCTCTTTATTGATCTTTTTGTCTAATGTCATGTCCACCAGAGCCTGGTCATGTGACCCTGTAATACCTAGAGTGGGAGGGGCTTGGGCTGCTTTGTGACATGGGTCCTGGATCCTTTGTGATGTCACCTGGAGACAGGTTTCCGCCCCTGGTTACACAGCATCAGTGGGAGTCACTGTGGGAGGAGCTGCACTTGGCAGCTGACACTGCGAGTGAGTTTAGTCCATATAAATAGGGGAAAGGAAAGAACAATTTAATATTAAGGTAAGGTCAACCAAATATCATTAATTACCAATATATTCACGTTAAATATAATCATTGTCACAAAAATAGTCCGACTGTATTCCAATTACAGATTCTAGCATGAATATTAATTTTTATATTAAAATGTTCATGGAGTGAACAGTATCTCAAGAAGGTGGAGAGAGAGAATTTGAATCATCATCACACTAACTGGGACTGGAGAAATGTTGCTGGATTCACAGAGCAGATCTGGTGGGACCAAGACCCTCAATGTCAAAGATGGGATGAAATAAGAAGCCTCAACAATGATTGTAAAGGTGAGGAACTTTATTGAGGATCCCATCAGTCCAGGATATTGCCAAGGTGAGAGTCTAACCATCTAGTGGGAACTTCTTCGATCGATGCCATAAGAGTCCGCCTTTGATGCAGCAAGTCCAACAGAGCTTAACTCATATGTAAAGCTGGCCCATACCTGGGACTGCATGACATTTATATGTTGATGGATTTTTATTCTCTATTCATCCCATGCTGTACCTGAGCTGGTGTGCTTCATTGGATAGCGTCAGAGGAGCTGTACGCTGAATTAACACATGCTGTGTATCTCAGTTGGCTGTGTTTGATGAAACAATTTAAGGAGAGCTTTACACTCCATCTAACTCGTGCTGTACCTACCCTCGGAGTGTTTGATAGGACAGTGCAGAAGGAACTTTACTCTATACCTAATCCTTGCTCTACCGGGCCTGGGAGTGTTTGATGAGACAGTTTAGAGGGAGTTTTTCTCTGCATTTAACTGAGACTGGCTGATACCTTCATTGACTATTTCATTCATATACCCAGTACTGGCCTGATACATTCCGTATACTCACAGAGATCAGCACGAGAGCAGAAAAGATCCCAGTCACAGGAGCTGACCCTGGGATGGTGTGACACTACCTCTGCAGATAAATCAGCAACCTCTAGAGAGGAACCCCTGTCCGTGCCCAGCCTAATTTATCATTTTCTTGTGGTTGGCTGGACAAATGACAAGAGAGTGTCACTGAAGAGGTAGGACATGTACAGTCACACTCAGCAACATCCACCTTGCCCAGACCTGGTGCTGTGCTGTGGCAGATCGAGAAATGCTGGAGATCCCCTGTGGAGAAAGGCATCGGCAGCTCTGCTGCAAAAGACATTCAGTCACTCGACACAAGAGATGGTGACAGAAAGAATCAGGAAATATAAAGCTTTGAGGAACGGGATTCTGAACAAAATGAGGTTCGCCAGATCATGGCGGAATATTCATTCCAGATACATGTGTCAAAAATGTTTGTTGTCCACAATTCCTCCTGAATGCTGCAGCTCAAGAGGAGTAACAGTCAATATGAGGCCTGTTACACAGGGATCGGAAACCAAACAGGACAAAGATAAATAGCACTGAAGTATTGATCAATGGGACGATCTGAATTAGAGACAGATTAAATGTGACCCTGCAGGAAGGCAGGGGAACAGAATGAAGGAAGGTGTTAATCTGTAATAACCGGGACATTGAAGCACTGACGTGCTGTGCCATGGACTGAATAGGAGGACCAACATTTCCCCTTTCATACACTTTCCCACTGCTGATTGTGGACTGGGTCGGCCCCATTAGATGGGCTTACAGTCAATCTCAACATTTGTTTCTAACATCCAATTTGTTTCAATTCAGTTTATTATTATGCTTCCTGTCCAGAGGCTGATGGTACAGAGCTGACCAATGTACAGACTCTGGCCAACGCTGAATCACAGGGGAAATTATAGAGATCATTTTCTCATCTTTTATCTCACCCATAACTCTTTGGGTGGGAACTTCTGGCTCCCTTAGTCACCATTCCTGTTCATGCTGGGCCAGATTGGGGACACAAGGCCCTGTCCCTCTGAAGAACTTATGACATCCCCATAGCCATGGAAAGCTTCATCTGACTGATGTAGAATCCAGTCTGTGCCCTTCATGAGTGGGAGGAGGATCCCCTCGAATGGCACCAACACTGTCCCTGGGTCTTTTTCTCCCATCAGCAGCACAACCTGCCTTTACCATCTCCTGCATCAAACACTCGGGTTGACCTTACTGGTCTTCCTCTGATTCCTTTCCTTATTTTACAGACTTTCCTGCCGTCTATTTTCTGTAATTGTGAACCCAGGTGTCAGTCCAGACCCAGTAGAAGCAGAGTGTGATTTGTTGGAAGAAATCTCTGGGACCTGGACATGGAATGACTGTGGAGGCTAAAAAATAAACAGGAAATGAGGACAAGAGAGCAGGAAAAAGTTGAAGCAAAATTAAATTATAATTAAGAAAAACAAGGAGCGCAACATATAAAAAAATACGTTTTTATTTTTCACTTATTCATTCTCGAGATGTGGGCATCACTCGCAAGGCCAGCATTTATTGCCCATCCCTAGTTGCCCTTGGGAAGGTGGTGAGCCACCTTCTTGAACCGCTGCAATCCTTGTCATGAAGGTACTCCCAACATGCTGTTAGGTGGGGAGTTCCAGAATTCTGTGAGACTTGGAGGGGAACTTGGTGGTGGCGGTGTTCCTATGCACCTGCTGCCCTTGTCCGTTTAGGTGGTAGAGGTCGCGGGTTTGGGAGGTGATGTCGAGGAAGCCTTGGCGAGTTGCTGCAGTGCATCTTGTAGATTGAACAAACTGCAGCCACAGTGCGCCGATGGTGGAGGGAGTGAATGTTTAAGGTGGTGTATGGGGTGGCAATCAGGTGGCCTGCTTTATTCTGGATGGTGTCGAGCTTCTTGAGTGGGGGTTGAGATGATTGCCCTCCAACAACCACAGCAATCTTCCTTTGTGCTCGATATAACACCATCCACTGGAGAGTTTCCCCCTGAGCCCCCATTCGCTTCAGTTTTAATAGGGCTCCTGGGTGCCACACTTGTTCAAAGGCTGCCTTTAATTTGAGCGCAGTCACTCTCACCTCACCTCTGGAATTCAGCTCTTTATCCATGTTTGGATCAAGGCTGTCATGAAGCTGTAATGAGGTCACTCACATGCTGTTCTCCACCATCATTGAGGATGGGATATTCAAGGAGCCACCCCCTCTCATTTGTTGTTTTATTGTCCATCACCATTCATGGGTTAGAGTGAGAGACTGGGTAAGAATGGGTTAGAGTGAGAGACTGGATAAGAATGGGTTAGAGTGAGAGACTGGGTAAGAATGGGTTAGAGTGAGAGACTGGGTAAGAATGGGTAAGATGTGGCAGACTGCAGAGCTTTGAACTGATCCATTGGGTGTGGGATCACTTAGCTCTGTCTGCAGCATGCTGCCTCTGCTGGTTAACATGCCTAGAGTCCTGTATTGTAGCTTCACCAAGTTGGTATCTGATTTTCAGGTACACATGGTGTGGTTCCTGGCATGCTCTTCAACACTCCTCAGTGAACCAGGTTTGCTTTGATGGAAACGGAAGAGTGAGGGATATGCCAGGTTACAGATTGTGCTGGAATACAATTCTGCTGCTGCTGATAGCGAACAGCACCTCATGGATGCCCAGTTTTGTGCTACTAGATGTGTTCTAATCTATCCCATTTAGCACGGTGCTAGTGTACATAACACGTTGAGGCATGTTCTCAGTCGCTCGGGAGTAGCACCATTGACTGATCTGGCCGAGTCCTGAAGGACAGATCTGCCAGACTGGGTTCATGTCAGATGGTGAGAAAACAAACACAAACCATTACTGAGCCACTTTTGATGATGGACATTGAAGTCCCCCACCCAGAGTACATCCTGTGCCTTAGCAGCCACAGTGTGCTGGTGGTGGAGGGAGAAAATGTTTAAGATGGAGGATGGGGAGCTGATCATGCGGACTGCATTCATCTGGATTGTGTCAAGCTTCTTGAGTATTGTTCGAGCTACAACCATACAGGCAAGGGAGAATATTCCATCACACTCCTATCTAGTGCCTTGTAGATGGTGCCAAGATTTTAGGGAGTCAGGAGATGAGTCACTTGCTGCAGAATACTCAGTGTCTGACTAGCCCTGATAGCCATAGTATTTATTTGCCCAGTCTTGTTAGATTTCTAGTCAATGGTGACCCTCAGGATGTTGACAGTGGGGATGGGGAGGGGGTGTTCAATGATGGTAATGTCATTGAATGTCAGGGGAGGTGGTTAGACTCTTGTTGGAGATTGTGATTGGCTGGCACATGTGTGGTACAAATGTTTCGTATCATCCCCCAACCTGAATGTTGTCCAGGTCTTAGAAACATAGAAACATAGAAAATAGATGCAGGAGTAGGCCATTCAGCCCTTCGAGCCTGCACCACCATTCAATAAGATCATGGCTGATCATTCACCTCAGTACCCCTTTCCTGCTTTCTCTCCATACCCCGCTCGATCCCTTTAGCCGTAAGGGCCATATCTAACTCCCTCTTGAATATATCCAATGAACTGGCATCAACAACTCTCTGCGGCAGGGAATTCCACAGGTTAACAACTCTCTGAGTGAAGAAGTTTCTCCTCAACTCAGTCATAAATGGCCTACCCCTTATTCGTAAGATTGTGTCCCCTGGTTCTGGACTTCCCCAACATCGGGAACATTCTTCTCGTATCTAACCTGTCCCATCCCGTCAGAATCTTACATGTTTCTATGAGATCCCCTCTCATCCTTCTAAACTCCAGTGTATATAGGCCCAGTTGATCCAGTCTCTCCTCATACGTCAGTCCAGCCATCCCTGGAATCAGTCTGGTGAACCTTCGCTGCACTCCCTCAATAGCAAGAATGTCCTTCCTCAGATTAGGAGACCAAAACTGAACACAATATTCCAGATGAGGCCTCACCAAGGCTCTGTACAATTGCAGTAAGACCTCCCTGCTCCTATATTCAAATCCCCTAGCTATGAAGGCCAACATGCCATTTGCCTTCTTCACCACTTGCTGTATCTGTATGCCAACTTTTAATGACTGATGAACCATGATACCCAGGTCTCGTTGCACCTCCCCTTTTCCTAATCTGCCGCCATTCAGAAAATATTCTGCGTTCGTGTTATTGCCTCCAAAGTGGATAACCTCACATTTATCCACATTATACTGCACGTGCCATGCATTTGCCCACTCACCTAACCATTCCAAATCACCCTTCAGCCTCTTAGCATCCTCCTCACAGCTCAAAACCACCACCCAGTTTAGTGTCATCTGCAAACTTGGAGATATTACATTCAATTCCTTCATCCAAATCATTAATGTATATTGTAAAGAGCTGGGGTCCCAGCACTGAGCCCTGCGGCACTCCACTTGTCACTGCCTCCCATTCCGAAAAGGACCCGTTTAGCCCAACTCTCTGCTTCCTGTCTGCCAACCAATTCTCTATCCACGCCAGTACATGACCCCCAATACAATGTGCTTAGATTTTGCACACCAGTCTCTTATGTGCGACCTGGTCAAAGGCCGTTAGAAAGTCCAAATACACTACATCCACTGGTTCTCCCTTGTCCACTCTACTAGTTACATCCTCAAAAAGTTCCAGAAGATTTGTCAAGCATGATTTCCCCTTCATAAATCCATGCTGACTTGGACCGATCCTGTCACTGCTTTCCAAATGTGCTGCTATTTCATCCTTAATAATTGATTCCAACATTTTCCCCACTACTGATGTCAGGCTAACCAGTCTATAATTACCCGTTTTTTCTCTCCCTCCTTTTTTAAAAAGTGGTGTTACATTAGTTACCCTCCAGTCCATAGAAACTGATCCCGAGTTGATAGACTGTTGGAAAATGATCACCAATGCATCCACTATTTCTAGGGCCACTTCCTTAAATACTCTGGGATGCAGACAATCAGGCTCCAGGGATTTATCGGCCTTCAATCCGATCAATTTCCCCAACAGAATTTCCCGCCGAATAAGGATATTCTTCAGTTCCTCCTTCTCACTTGACCCTCGGTCCCCTAGTGCATCCGGAAGGTTATTTGTATCTTCCTTCGTGAAGACAGAACCAAAGTATTTGTTCAATTGGTCTGCCATTTCTTTGTTCCCCATTATAAATTCACCTGAGTCCGACTGCAAGGGACCTACATTTGTCTTCACTAATCTTTTTGTCTTCACGTATCTATCGAAGCTTTTGCAGGCAGTGTTTATGTTCCCGGCAAGCTTCCTCTCGTACTCAACTTTCCACCTCCTAATCAAACCCTTTGTCCTCCTCTGCTGAATTCTAAATTTCTTCCAGTCCTCAGGTTTGCTGCTTTTTTTAGCCAATTTATCTGCCTCTTCCTTGGATCTAACACTATCCTTAATTTCCCTTGTTAGCCACGATTGAGCCACCTTCCCCATTTTATTTTTACTTCAGACAGGGATGTACAATTGCTGAAGTTCATCCATGTGATCAATAAATGTGTTGCTGTATGCCATCACAGACTACCTCATTATCTGAAGAAATGTGAATGTAACTTAACACTGTGCAATCAGCAGCAAACTTGCACAATTCTGAAGGTCTTTAATGAAACAATTGAAAGTGTTGTCCCGAGGACACTGTCCTGACTAACTGCTGCAGCAATGACCTAGGGCTGAAATAATTGGCCTCCAAAAACCACAACTGTCTTCTTTGTCCTATATATGACACCATTCAATAGAGAGTTTTCCCCTGATCCCCACTGAGTTCAGTTTTACTAGCGCTCCTTGGTGCCACACTCGGTTAAATGCTGCCTTGACTTTGAGGACAGTCACTCTTTCCTCACCGCTGGAATTCAGCTCCTTTGTCCAAGGTTTGGACCAAGACTGTAATGAGGTCAGGAGTTGAATGGTCCTGACGGAAACCAAACTGGGCATCGATGAGCATGTTGTGCTGCTTGAGAGCATTGTCGATGAAATATTCCATCCTATTGCTGATGTTTGAGAGATGGCTGATCAGGCGGTAATTTGTTTTTGGATTAGTCCAGCTTTTTGTAGGCAAGGCATACCTGGGCAACTTTCCATTTTTTCGGGTAGATGCCGGTATTGTAGCTACAAGAGAATAGCTTGGATAAAGGTACAGCTTGATATGTTGCACAAGTCTTCAGGGAACATAAAAACTGACTGCAAAAGCGTCTATAGATATGTGAAGCGAAAAAGATTGATGAAGACTAATGTAGATCCCTTGCAGTCAGCATCAGGTGAATTCATAATGGGGAACAAGGAAATGGCAGACCAATTGAACAAATACATTGGTTCTGCCTTCACTAAGGCAGACAGAAATAACCATCCGAAAATACTAGGGGACCGAGGATCTATTGAGAAGGAGGAACTGAGGGAACTGAGGGAAATACTTATGAGTCAGGAATGGTGTTCGAAAAATTGATGAAATTGAAGGCCGATAAATCCCGAAGGCCTGATAGTCTGCATCCCAGAGTAATCAAGGGAGTGGCCTGAGCAATAGTAGATGCATTGGTGGTCATTTTCTAACATTCCATGGACTCTGGATCATTACCTATGGATTGGAGGGTAGCTAAAGTAAAACCACTTTTTAAAAAAGGAGGGAGAGAGAAAACAGGGAATTATAGACTGGTTAGCCTGATATCGGTCGTGGGGAAAATGATGGAATCAATTAATGAAGATGTAATAGCAGCGCATATGGAAAGCAGTGACAGGATCGGTCCAAGTCAGCATGGATTTATGAAAGGGAAATCATGCTTGACAAATCTTCTTACATTTTTTGAGGATGTGACTAGTAGAGTAGATAAGGGAGCACCAGTGGATGTGGTGTATTGGATTTCTAAAGGCTTTTGACAAGGTCCCACACAAGAGGTTAGTGTGCAAAATTAATGCACATGGGATTGGGGGTAATGTATTGATGTGGACAGAGAACTGCTTGGCAGACAGGAAGCCAAGAGTGGGAATAAACAGGTCCTTTTCAGAATGGCAGGCAGTGACTAGTGGGGTACCGCAAGGTTCAGTGCTGGGATACCAGCTATTTACAATATATATTAATGATTTAGACGAAGGAATTGAATGCAATATCTCCAAGTTTACAGATGACACTAAGCTGGGTGGCGGTGTGAGCTGTGAGGAGGAAGCTAAGAGGCTGAAGGGTGACTTGGGCAGGTTAGGTGAGTGGGCAAATGCATGGCAGATGCAGTATAATGTGGATAAGTGTGAGCTTATCCACTGTGGTGGCAAAAACAGGAAGGCAGATAATTATCTGAAAGGTGACAGATTAGTAAAAGGGGAGGTGCAACGAGACCTGGGTCTCATGGTACATCAGTCATTGAAAGTAGGCATGCAGGTGCAGCAGGCCGTTAAGAAAGCAAATGGCATGTTGGCCTTCAAGGCGAGAGGATTTGAGTATAGGAGCAGGGAGGTCTTGCTGCAATTATACAGGGCCTTGGTGAGACCACACCTTGAGTATTGTGTGCAGTTTTGGTCTCCTAATCTGAGGAAGGACATTCTTGCTATTGAGTGAGTGCAGCGAAGGTTCACCAGACTGATTCCCGGGATGGCAGGACTGACGTATGAAGAAAGACTGGATCAATTAGGCTTATATTCACTGGAATTTAGAAAAATGAGAGTGGATCTCATAGAAGCATGTAAAATACTGACGGGATTGGACAGGTTAGATGCAGGAAAAATGTTCCTGATGTTGGGGAAGTCCAGAACCAGGGGTCCCAGTCTAAGGATAAGGGGTAAGCCATATAGGACCGAGATGAGGAGAAACTTTTTCACCCAGAGAGTTGGGAACCAATGGTATTCTCTGCCACAGAAAGTTGTTGAGTCCGGTTCGTTGGATATATTCAAAAGGGAGTTAGATGTGGCCCTTACAGCTAAAGGAATCAGGGGGTATGGAGAGAAGGCAGGAGTGGGGTACTGAGGGAATGATCAGCCATGATCATATTGAATGGTGGTGCAGGCTCGAAGGGCCGAATGGCCTACTCCTGCACCTATTTTCTATGTTTCTATGTTTCTATGATCCATTGGGTTGGGATCACTTAGCTCTGTCTGCAGCATGCTGCTTTCACTGTTTTACATGTCTAGAGTTCTGTGTTGTCACCAAGTTGGTATCTGATCTTCATGATGCAGCTCCTGGCATGCTCTTCAAACCTGCTCTTTGAACCAGGTTTGGTTTGATGGATCAGAAGAGTGAGGGATATACCAGCCCATGAGGTTACAGATTGTGGTGGAATACAATTCTGTTTCTGCTGATGGCCCAAGCGCCTCATGGATGCTCAGTTTTGAGCTTCTAGATGAGTTATTAATCTATCCCATTTAGCACGGTGGTAGTGCTATACAACACGATGAAGGGGTGTTCTCAGTGTGAAGACAGGGCTTTGTCTCCATAAGTTCTGTGTGGTGATCACTGCTACCAGTACTGTCATGGACAGATGCATCTGCATCGGGTAGATTGGTGAGGACGAGATCAAGAAGGTTTTTCCCTTGTGTTTGTTCTCTCACCAGCTGCCGTGAGCCCAGTCTGGCAGCTATGTCCTTCAGGAATCGTTGGTCAGTTAATGTTGGTACTACCGAGATACTCTTGGTGATGGAAATTGAACACCCCAACCAGAGTAGATTGTGTGTCCTAGCAGCCACGGTGTGCCGGTGGTGGAGGGAATCAATGTTTAAGATGGTGGATCGTGTGCCAATCAGGTGGGCTGCTTTGTCGTGGATGGTGTCGAGCTTCTTGAGTGGGGGCTGAGATGAATGCCCTCCAACAACCACAACAATCTTCCTTTGTGCTAGATATGACACCATCCAGTGGAGAGTTTTCACCCTGATCCCCAATGACTTCAGTTTTACTGGCGCTCCTTGATGCCACATTCGGTCAAATGCTGCCTTGATGTCAAGGGCAGTCACTCTCACCTCACCTCTGGAATTCAGCTCTTTTATCCATGTTTGGACCACAGCTGTAATGAGGTCAGGAATCAAGTGGTCCTGTCAGAAACCAAACTGAGCATCGGTGAGCAGGTTATTTGTGTGTAATTGTCGCTTGATAGCACTGCCGCTGACAACTAACATCACTTTACTAACGATTGAGAGAAGGCTGATTGGATGATAGTTGGCTGTTGGATCAGTTTGGCATTTTGTGGATAGGAAATGCCTGGCAAATTTTCCATTTGTGGGGTAACTGCCAGTAGAGGAACAGGTTGGCTAGAGATGTGGCTAGTTCTGGAACTCAGGTCTTGAGGTCTACAGCTGGCATGTTGTCGGGGTCCATTGCCTTTGCTGTATCCAGTTCACTCTACCATTCTTTATATCACATGGAGTGAACTGATTTGACTGAAGACTGCCAACTTCGATGGTGTGGACCTCAGGAGGAGGCAGAGATCGGTCATCCACTCGGTACTTCTGGCTGAAGACAGTAGCGAAGGCTTCAGCCTTGTCTTTTACACTCACGTGCTGTTCTCCGTAATCGTTGAGGATGGGAATATTCTTGGAGCCTCTTCCTCCTGTTATTGTTTCAGTGTCCATCACTATTCATGACTGGATGTGGCAGGACTGCAGAGCTTTGATCTGATCCATTGGGTATGGGATCACTTAGCTCTGTCTGTAGCATGCTGCCTCCACTGGTTAACATGCCTCGAGTCCTGTGTTGTAGCTTCTCCGAGTTGGTATCTTGATTTTCAGGTACACATGGTGCAGCTTCTGGCATGCTCTTCAACACTCCTCATTGAACAAGGGTCGGTTTAATCGAAACAAAAGGTGAGGGATATGCCAGCCCAGGAGGTTACAGATTATGGTGGAATACAATTCTGTTTCTGCTGATTGCCAACAGTGCCTCATGGTGCCCAGTTGTGAGCTTCTAGTTATGTTCTTAATCTATCCCATTTAGCACGGTGGTAATGCACACAACACGTTGAAGGGGTGTCCTCAGTGACTCGGTAGTATCACCATTTGGCACGGTGTTAGTGCCACACAACACAATGATGGGGTGTCGTCAGTGTGAAGATAGGGCTTCTTCTGCACAAGGTCTGTGCAGTGATCACTGCTACCAACACTGTCATGGACAGATTTTTTTTTAAATTTCAAAATATATACTTTATTCATATAAAAATTTGCACGATACACTGGAAGGCAGTTCAATATATTTGGATACGCTCAGAAATTCCATACAATACATTTGGATGCTGACGGCAGTTCCGTTCAATACATTTGCTTGCTTTACATTTCAAAGTACAATTCAGTACAATCCAGGATACATTGTAATATAGTCATCAAATTACGTTACATGTGGCACTATATGGTACACGGAATGGGTGAGGGTACAGTTACAATTCTTTGCAACATACATTACTAAACAGAACTTGCATTATACTTGGCACTACATAGGTGTTTTCAGATCATGTGCTCTATGTATACAAAGGTTTACAAGTACAGCCCGAGGGGAGTTTTATACTGATTCCAGCCCCTGGGTTTACCGTGGCAGAAGGGCTTTAAACTGTGGCTCTTCACCACCGTGCCTTTGCGGCGAATGCACCAATTTTTAGTGCATCCCTCAGCACATACTCCTGGATCTTGGATTGCACCAGTCTACAACACGCAGACGTGGACATGTCCTTGCTCTGGAAGACCAGCAAGTTTCGGCAAGACCAAAGTGCGTCTTTCACCGAGTTGATGGCCCTCCAGCAGCAGATGATGTCTGTCTCGGTGTGTGTCCCTGGGAACAGCCCATAGAACACAGAGTCCTGTGTTACGGAGCTGCTTGGGATGAACCTCGACAGCAACCACTGCATCTCCTTCCAGACCTGCCTTGCAAAGGGGCAGTCCCAAAGGAGATGGATGACAGTCTTATCATGGACAGATACATCTGCAACAGGTAGATTGGTGAGGACGAGATCAAGTAAGTTTTCCCTCGTGTTTGTTCTCTCACCACCTGCTGTGAGCCCAGTCTGGCAGCTATGTCCTTCAGGAATCGGCTGCTCATTCAATGTGGTACTACCGAGTCACTCTTGTTGATGGACATTGAACACCCCAACCAGAGTAGATTGTGTGCCCTAGCAGCCACAGTGCACCGGTGGTGGAGGGAGTGAATACTTAAGATGATGAATGGTGTGCCAAACAAGTGGGCTGCATTGTCCTGGATGGTGTCGAGCTTCTTGAGTGGGGGCTGAGATGATTTCTCCAACAACCACAACAATCTTCCTTTGTGCCAGATATGACACCATCCAGTGGAGAATTTCTCCCCTTAGCCTCATTAACATCAGTTTTGCTCGGGCTCCTTGGTGCCACACTCGGTCAAATGCTGCCTTGATGTCAAGGGCAGTCACTTTCACCTCACCTCTGGAATTCAGCTCCTTTGGCCATGTTTGGACCACGGCTGTAATCAGGTCAGGAGCAATGTGGTCCTGGCAGAAACCAAATTGAGCATCGGTACGCATGTTATTTGTGCATAAGTACGTGGGTGGTCATTGGCTGTTAGATTAGTCCGGCTTTTTTCCAGCAGGAAATACCTGTCAAATTTTCCATTTGTCGGGTAAATTCCAGTACAGGAACAACTTGGCTAGAGATACGGATAGTTCTGGAACCGGCATGTTGTTGGGGCTTTGCTGTATCCAGTTTGCTCCACCGTTCTTTATATCACGTGGAGTGAAGTGAATTTATTGGACACTGGCATCTTCGATGGTGGGTGGAAGAATACAGCTTTTTTTTGTGTTATTTTCAGCTAATATCTGTGCTTGAAAACTGCTCCAAGATGGCTGAACCTGGCTTTGCCATGTTTTAGTGACCCACAAGACTTTGCGAATTCAAAGACTTTCTCATGAGTTTTAAACACCTCACAGCTGCAAAACACTTATCTGAGAACTGTGGAAAAACACTGTCCAGGATAAAAGAGAATGAAAGACCTATTCATTGTGAGAGAGTGTCCCTTTGTTTTGAACCTAGACAATTGCGTACACAGTAGACAGACATCCAGGAAAACAACATAAAATTGCTGTAACACATGAGGTCAGGGGTGGCAGTCAAGAGAATTGGTAACCTGGTCAGTTACAAAGGGAATCAGGGAGTTAATTTCTGATCGTTGACCACGTCTGGAATGAACCCTGTGTGAGTGACTTTGCTTTCTATTCATCACTTAGTGGACAGTCAATTTTAACCATTATGGGATAGATTGGTGCGGGCTAATGATTATAAATTCTTGTGCATTTGATTCTGTCGTAAATTGATTGTACTTCTTTTGATTATTCTAAGTAAAGATAACCCCTGGATAGGGGTGAGAAAAGAAACATCCTGAATCTGTGTGTGTTGGTTTTTTTATCTCACAAATCTGAACTCTGTAAAGTGTAGATAAATCTTACAGGCTAAAATAAGTCTTAATTAAAATAAGTCTTACAGTTTTGGTACCTGATCAGGGACTTGTGATAGACAAACAAAAAATGTCAAGGACCATAGAAGAGTCAGTTACAAAGAATGTGATGAAGAAGTTGCCCCACCAGAGAGGGGTGGGTGTTGATCATTATAGATGGTGATCGGTGGTGGAGGCTGATTTATGGACCCAAGGGTCCACTTGTCGGCTGAGGTTGAAGATAGCCATCTGGTTGTTGGCCAATCGAAGCCAGGTTAAGTTCATGGAATGTGCAAACATTAAGTTACGAAAGAAGATAGAAGATAGAGAAACGGAAGTAAACCAACTTCTAAAGGAGTTGGAGGGAGAAATTTGCATTTGCCCACTCACCTAACCTGTCCAAATCACCCTGCAGCCTTTTAGCATCCTCCTCACAGCTCACACCGCCACCCAGCTTAGTGTCGTCTGCAAACTTGGAGATATTACACTCAATTCTTTCATCTAAATCATGAATGTATATTGTAAAGAGCTGGGGTCCCAGCACTGAGCCTTGCGGTACTACACTAATCACTGCCTGCCATTCTGAAAAGGACCCATTTATCCCGACTCTCTGCTTCCTGTCTGCCAACCAGTTCTCTATCCACGTCAGCACATTACCCCCAATACCATGTGCTTTAATTTTGCACACCAATCTCTTGTGTGGGACATTGTCAAAAGCCTTTTGAAAGTCGAAATACACCACATCCACTGGTTTGCCCTTGTCATACTCTGCGAGTTTCATCCTCAAAAAATTCTATAAGATCTGTCAAGCATGATTTCCCTTGCATAAATCCATGCTGACTTGGACCGATCCTGTCACTGCTTTCCAAATACGCTGCTATTTCATCGTTAATGATTGATTCCAACATTTTCCACACTACTGATGTCAGGCTAACCGGTCTATAATTACCCGTTTTCTCTCTCCCTCCTTTTTTAAACAGTGGTGTTACATTAGCTGCCCTCCAGTGCACAGACTGTTGGAAAATGATCACCAATGCATCCACTATTTCTATGGCCACTTCCTTACGTACTCTGGGATGCAGCCTATCAGGCCCCAGCGATTTATCGGCCTTCAATCTCATCAATTTCCCGAACACAATTTCCCACTTTATAAGGATATCCTTCAGTTCCTCCTTCTCACTACAGCCTCGGTTCCCTAATATTTCCAGAAGGTTATTTGTGTCTTCCTTCGTGAAAACAGCACAAAAGTATTTGTTTAACTGGTCCGCCATTTCTTTGTTTCCCATTATAAATTCACCTGAATCTGCCTGCAAGGAACCTATGTTTGTTTTCCCTAATCTTTTTCTCTTCTTATAAATATAGAAGCTTTTGCAGTCAGTTTTTATGTTCTCAGCAAGCTTCCTCTCATACTCTATATTCCCCCTCCTAATTAAACCCTTTGTCCTCCTCTGCTATATTACAAATTTCTCCCAGTCCTCAGGTTTGCTGCTTTTTCTCAATTTATATGCCTCTTCCTTGGATTTAACACTATTCCCGTTTTAGCCATGGTTGAGCCACCTTCCCCGTTTTATTTTTACTCCAGACAGTGATGTACAATTGTTGAAGTTCATCCATGTGATCTTTAAATGTTTGCCACTGCCTATCCACCATCAACCCTTTAAGTATCACTCGCCAGTCTATTCTAGCCAATTCACGTCTCATACCATCGAAGTTACCTTTCCACAAGTTCAGGACTCGAGTCTCTGAATTAACTGTGTCACTCTCCATCTTAATAAAGAATTCTACCATATTATGGTCACTCTTCCCCAAGGGGCCTCGCACAACAAGATTGCTAATTAGTCCTTTCTTATTACACATCACCCAGTCGAGGATGGCCAGCCCTCTAGTTGGTTCCTTGACATATTGGTCTCGAAAACCATTCCTAATACACTCCAGGAAATCCTCCTCCACTGCATTGCTACCAGTTTGGTTAGCCCAGTCAATATGTAGATTAAAGTCACCCATGATAACAGCTGTACCTTTATTACACGCATCCCTAATTTCTTGTTTGATGCTGTCCCCAACCTCATTACTACTGTTTGGTGGTCTGTACACAACTCCCACTAGCGTTTTCTGCCCTTTGGTATTCCGTAGCTCCATCCATACAGATTCCACATCATCTAAGATAATGTCCTTCCTTACTATTGCATTAATTTCCTCTTTAACCAGCAACGCCACCCCACCTCCTTTTTCTTTCTGTCTCTCCTTCCTAAATGTTGAATACCCCTGGATGTTGAGTTCCCAGCCTTGGTCACCCTGGAGCCATGTCTCCGTGATGTCAATTACATCATATCCGTTAGAAACATAGAAACATGGAAAATAGGTGCAGGAGTAGGCCATTCGGCCCTTCTAGCCTGCACCACCATTCAATAAGATCATGATGGTCATTCCCTCAGTACCCATTTCCTGCTTTCTCTCCATACCCCTTGATCCCTTTAGCCATAAGGGCCATATCTAACTCCCTCTTGAATATATCCAATGAACTGGCATCAACAACTCTCTGTGGCAGGAAATTCCACAGGTTAACAACTCTCCGAGTGAAGAAGTTTCTCCTCATTTCAGTCCTAAATGGCCTACCCCTTATCCTAAGACTGTGTCCCCTGATTCTGGACTTTCCCAACATCAGGAACATTCTTTCCGCATCTAACCTGTCCAGTCCCGTCAGAATATTATATGTTTCTATGAGATCCCCTCTCATCCTTCTAAACTCCAGTGTATAAAGGCTCAGTTGATCCAGGCTCTCCTCATATGTCAGTCCAACCTTCCCTGGAATCAGTCTGGTGAACCTTCGCTGCACTCCCTCAATAGCAAGAAGGTCTTGCCTCAGATTAGGAGACCAAAACTGAACACAATAATCCAGGTGAGGTATCACCAAGGCCCTGTACAACTGCAATAAGACCTCCCTGCTCCTATACTCAAATCCCCTAGCTAGGAATGCCAACATACCATTTTCCTTCTTCAATGCCTGCTGTACCTGCATGCCAACTTTCACCTCCCCTTTTCCTAATCTGCCGCCATTCAGATAATATTCTGCCTTTGTGTTTTTGCCCACAAAGTAGATAACTTCACACATTTATCCACATTATACTGCATCTGCCATGCATTTGCCCTCTCACCTACCCTGTCCAAGTCACCCTGCAGCCTCTTCGCATCCTCCACATGGCTCACACCGTTTAGTGTCATCTGCAAACTTCGAGATGTTACACTCAATTCCTTCATCTAAATCATTAATGTATATTGTAAAGAGCTGGAGTCCTAGCACTGAGGCCTGCGGCACCCCACTAGTCACTGCCTGCCATTCTGAAAAGGACCCGTTTGTCCTGACTCTCTGCTTCCTGTCTGCCAACCAGTTCTCTATCCACGTCAATACATTACCCCCAATACCATGTGCTTTGATTTTGCACACTAACCTCTTATGTGGGACCTTGTCAAAAGCCTTTTGAAAGTCCAAATACACCACATCCACTGGTTCTCCCTTGTCTACTCTGCTAGTTACATCCTGAAAAAATTTCAGCAGATTTGTCAAGCATGAATTCCCTTTCATAAATCCACGCTGAATTGGACCGATCCTGTCACTGCTTTCAAAATGCGCTGCTATTTCATCCTTAATGATTGAGTCCAACATTTTCCCTACTACTGATGTCAGGCTAACCGGTCTATAATTACCCGTTTTCTCTCTCCCTCCTTTTTTAAACAGTGGTGTTACATTAGCTACCCTCCAGTCCATGGGAACTGATCCAGATTCGATAGACTGTTGGGAAATGATCACCAATGTATCCACTATTTCTAGGGCTACTTCCTTAAGTACTTTGCGATGCAGACTATTAGGCCCCGGGGATTTATTGGCCTTCAATCCCATCAATTTCCCGAACACAACTTCACGTCTAATAAGGACATCCTTCAGTTCCTCCTTCTCACTAGACCCTCGGTCCCCTAATACATCCGGAAGGGTATTTGTGTCTTCCTTCGTGAAGACAGAATCAAAGTATTTGTTCAATTGGTCTGCCATTTCATTGTTCCCCATTAAAAATTCACCTGAATCCAACTGCAAGGGATCTACGTTTGTCTTCACTAATCTTTTTCTCTTCACATATCTATAGAAGCTTTTGCAGTCAGTTTTTATGTTCCCTGCAAGCTTCCTCTCATGCTCTATTTTCCCTCTCTTAATTAAACCCTTTGTCCCCCTCTGCTGAATTCTAAATTTCTCCCAGTCCTCAGGTTTGCTGCTTTTTCTAACCAATTTATATGCCTCTTCCTTGGATTTAACACAATCCTTAATTTCCCTTGTTAGCCACGGTTGAGCCACCTTCTCAGTTTTATTTTTACTCCAGACAGGGATGTACAATTGTTGAAGTTCATCCATGTGATCCTTAAATGTTTGCCTATCCACCTATCTGCGCAGTTAATTCGTCCACCTTATTCCGAATACTCCTCGCATTGAGGCACAGAGCCTTCAGGCTTGTCTTTTTAACAGTCTTTGACCCTTTAAGATATTTGCTGCAATGTGGCCCTTTTTGCTTTTTGCCTTGGGTTTCTCTGCCCTCCACTTTTACTTTTCATCTTTCTATCTTTTGCTTCTGCCCCCATTCTACTTCTCTCTGTCTCCCTGCATAGGTTCCCATCCCCCTGCCATTTTAGTTTAACCCTTCCCCAACAGCAAGAGCAAACACTCCCCCTCGGACATTGGTTCCAGTCCTGCACAGGTGCAGACCATCTGGTTAGTACTGGTCCCTCCTCCCCCAGAACCGGTTCCAATGTCCCAGGAATTTGAGTCCCTCCCTTCTGCACAACTCCTCAAGCCACATAGTCATCTGAGCTATCCTGCGATTCCTAGTCTGACTAGCACATGGCACTGGTAGCAATCCTGAGATTACTACTTTTGAGGTCCTACTTTTTAATTTAGCTCCTAGCTCCCTAAATTCGTCTTGTAGGACCTGATCCCATTTTTTACCTATGTCGTTGGTACCTATATGCACCATGACAACTGGCTGTTTACCCACCCCCTTCAAAATGTCCTGCACCCGCTCCGAAACATCCTTGACCCTTGCACCAGGGAGGCAACATACCATCCTGGAGTCTCGGTTGCGGCCGCAGAAACGTCTATATTCCCCTTACAATAGAATCCACTATCACTATTGCTCTCCCACACTTTTTCCTGCCCTACTGTGCAGCAGAGCCACCCATGGTGCCATGGATTAGGCTTCTGCTGCTCTCCCCTGATGAGTCATCCCCCTCAACAGTACCCAAAGCGGTATATCTGTTTTGCAGGGGGATGACCCCCCTATCTGGCCGTGTACCCTTTACCTGCGGTTATTGTTATTGGTTGGGTGAAACGCACCACCAAACTTCTCAGGCATGTTCTCTTAGCTGATTCATGGTTAACACACGAATAGACTTGCTGTGTATCGGGGTTTCTAGTTTCTGAGTATGATTAATACATGCTGTGGTCAATGGCTGGTTGTTGGATTGATTTTTATATTCAACAGTCCAACACTAGAGGGAGCCGTTGCCTTGGAAACTGTTGGAGTGCAGGTTAAATCTTGGGAATGAACTGCAGCTCCTCAATCCCTGTAAAATGGGAGACTCCCTGAACTTATCTTAGACGTGAAGCAATGACACCATCCTATCCGATGTCTTCACCACTGATGTGTTGATGATATTGCTGGGACGGTATATAGTGGGGGTGGACCATATGTGGGAGGGTATCGTGGGGGTGGGGGTGGTGTGGGAGGGTATAGTGGCGGTGGGGGGTGTGTGGGAGGGTATAGTGGGGGTGGGAGGTGTGTGGGAGGATATTGTTGGGGTGGGGGGTGTGTGGGAGGGTATAGTGGGGGTGCGGGGTGTGTGGGAGGGTATAGCGGGGGTGGGGGGTGTGTGGGTGGGTATAGTGGGGGTGGGGGGTGTGTGGGAGGGTATAGTGGGGGTGGGGGGTGTGTGGGAGGGTATAGTGAGGGTGGGGGGTGTGTGGAGTGTATAGTGAGGGTGAGGGGTGTGTGGGAGGGGATAGTGGGGGTGGGGTGTGTGTGGGAGGGTATAGTGAGGGTGGGGGGTGTGTGGAGTGTATAGTGAGGGTGAGGGGTGTGTGGGAGGGGATAGTGGGGGTGGGGGGTGTGTGGGAGGGTATAGTGGGGGTGGGGGGTGTGTGGGAGGGTATAGTGGGGGTGGGGGGGTGTGTGAGACGGTTTGAGGTCTGTAAACTTATTGCCCTTCCTTTCACAGGTGCCTCCATTTAAAAAATGAGTCCTACACGGCCCAATCTCCAGTCCTCCGGCCCTCATCCACCCTCAATGGAGCCCTGAAATATATTATCTGGGGCCTGGGCAATTTCCTCCCGTTTCCCGCTGACCTCTGGCTCGGCCCACCCATGGGGCCACTGGATTTTTGGCCCTCCCAGTTCGGTGAGCGACCCGTTAGCACACATTGAGCACAGGGCAGCTTGCTGACTGTATGTTAATGAGGCCCGAACCCAACACTGGTTTGGGGCCTCTCACTCAATCTATTGAGGGGACACACCGCCGACTTCACTCCCGTTTGAGTGAAAACCGTGCCCCTAGTTTTATCCCACACTCCGGCTATTTCCCCACACTTTAATATTCCTCTTTATTCCAGAGAGTAACTCTGTAATAAAAGCATTCATGGACTTTGCTTCAACACCGTGTTGTGGCAGAGAATTCCACATTCTGACCACACTCTGTATTGGAGGAGAAATTCAACTCACAGCCTTCTGTTTTGACCAGGAGGGAGGGGGTGGCCTGGAGAGGGGTAGGAACCGGTTGGGAGGGGGAACGACCAGGTGAGGGGGAAATGACCGTGAGGGAGGAGACCGAGTGGAAAGGAGGAGGGAGATGATTGGACGGGAGGGAGGGAGCTTATCGGAGACTGGTAACGGTCTTCGACACTGCAGTGGGGCTGGGAGGGGATCTCCTGCACCTTGTGGTTCCACATTCAGGTAAGTGTTTTTTAAATGAACCTTTTTGTTGGCAGCCTCCAGTGGTCCCTTTAAGGACCGCCAGCTAGGCCGCAGGTTCCAGAGAATTTAGCCGGCCCGACACCAGAGGCGTCCGGTACAATTTACTACAGGCATGAGGCCTCCTATTGGCATATGGAACATCCACTGATGGGACTGCAGCAAGGGTTTATTGTGTGAAAATTCTGCTGTTCCTCCTCCTCCATAGGACAGCACAGAGAGGTGTGTCCAAGGTGAACCCCATACCTTCTCCAGTTGTTCTGAGTATGAGGGGAGTCCGGGAGGACTAATATGAAACTAGTGATGTGATCAGTAACCAGTTCTGTTTCTGAGTAAGAATCTAACATGAGACCAAGTGTTTGATGCATCACCCTCTTTATTTCACAGTGAGAATACATTCCCAGCAGTTTGAAAAACAAAAGACAATCAAAGGCTAGAAGACAACGGCTTATTTTCTGAACAAGAGAAGCCTGTGAATGGGCCGCCTGTTAACAGGAGCAATATCTGAATAGATCATTTTCTCAATCACAGATTCAGTCCGTGTATATTCCAAGTGTGAGTGCCCAGTATAGGTGTGAGGAGATCAGAATCTGAACTTTAGTCCATCTTCAGTCCCTGGATCCTAATTTTGGATTGGGATTCATTCTCTATTTTAAGGAGCAGTTTTAACCTTGGCTGTGAGGAAAGATTGGAGATCTTTGGAACAGAGGAGGCTGAGGGGAGACATGATTGAGGTGCATAAAGTTATGAGGGGCCTGGATAGAGTGGATAGGAAGGACCTGTTTCCCTTGGCAGAAGTGTCAACAACCAGGAGGCATAGATTTAAAGTAATTGGGGGGAGGTGTCGAGGAGATATGAGGGGAAATTTCTTCACCCAGAGGGTGGTGGGGGTCTGGAACTCACTGCCTGAAAGGATGGTCGAGACAGAAACCCTCACCACATTTAAAATATACTTGGATGTGCACTTAAAGTGCCGTAACCTACAGGGCTCCGGACCAAGATCTGGAAAGTGGGATTAGGCTGGATAGCTCTTGGTCGGCCGGTGCGGACACGATGGGCCGAAATGGCCTGTCCGTGCTGTAATTCCGATGATTCTATGAACACCTGTGCTCCCAAAACCTTCCGCTTCACTCTCCTCACCTGGGCCCATCTGTTTTCTGAACCTGTGCTGATCTGAGTGAGGCCAAACTGGATTGAGAAACAACCTTTCTGCTCATCCCCACCACAATGTCCAGTGTTTGATTATCAGGAATGGCAGGAAAAGGGAATACTTTACTTCCCACAGAGAGTGTCCCCATTAGCAGGTTTCTCCAGTGAATGTGTTGCTCTTCCTACAGTGCACAGCGTGCAGTCGACACAGTCTGTTATACAGTCCATTCCCAGTATATTTCAGGGTACAGGGGACAGAACAATTTAAACACAGAGGACATTCTTCAAGGTGATGTGATGAAAGGCTCAACATTTTACAAATGGTGAACACACTGGGTCTTACAGTTTAAACATTCCCTTGTAATGAAATGATTCAATGTGGAACTAACTCAGAGTGTGAGAGCCCAGGTACGATCCCACATCTGACCACTCCATGATTTCACATGTAACAACTTCAACGCTCTGTGCTCGGCAACACTTCCCATTTTCTATTGGCTCTTTTCACATCACCTTTCAATGTTCGGGTCAGCATGACTGGGATAAACATAAACATAATCCATCGCTGTGTGAAGATTGAACATCCTGGAACTATATCTGGTAACAGAACCATCTCAATCTCAGTCTGTGCACCATTCATTTAAAGAAAGTTTACAGAAAAGGGAAATTACTGCAGTGATTAATCCCTGTTGCCCCAAGGAGGGCCCACCACCCATGTACAACTGGGTTTACCCTGTGTCTGTGCAGTATGGGGACTTTAAACTAATATCTTTGTGACTTGATGGCTCTGTTTCTAAACCCCAGGTTTCTAACCAGAAATGTTTAAATGTGGATCTTCCTATTCCTGGCTGAGTAATTCTCCTTTATCTTTCAGTGCGGTTTCTCCGCACTTACACAACTGCTCGATCACCAAAGCTGCCCCTCAGAGGTGGTCAGTCAGCAATGAATCTGGGACATTGGCAAATAACTTGGAATTGAAGGGGGCACCTAATTATAAACAATATTAAAAGGAACAACAGCAGCCAGGACCCCTCTGCCAGGGACAGTCAGATCTGCCAGGGCCAGAGCCCAATGTCTGGTTAACGTGTGGGTGGAAGACCACGTGGCTCCCCAACATATTACATCTGGGAATGACAAGGAGGTCGGCCCCCTGGTGATAACCCGGGACTCTCTGCCACAGGACGATAAGTGGTGGTACATTGAACTGGGCACCTGGAAAGAGCTGTTGTTTAGACTCAGCGCACAAAACCAAATAATGTGAACACTGAATGTAAAATACAAACCAGGAACTGGCAAAGAAAAGCTCAGTGTTGGAGTTAATGTAGCTGAATAATTCTGAGTAAAGAAGCTCCACCTCACAATGCAGCATTGTGGGTGGGAGACAAACACTGGCAACTGCCAGTAGGGGGCAGTATTTATAAACAGGGTCACCATGCACAGGGCTCTGGAGATGGGGCATGGGGGGAATCGTTCAATATCCCAATACTGGCACATGCTCAGGGTTAAATCCAATGTGTACTAGGTGGGAGGTCAAAGGAGGTTATGAATAGAGTTAAGCACATCTCACTGTTTGATGTCTGTAAAGGTAACAGAACCTTCAGAAAAGTTTCATTCTCCTATCTTGTTAAAGGCTACTTCCATCAGCCCATTTGTGTTAAAGAAAACTAGGTGAAAGAAACTCCTATCGAAGGATTGCTTGTCTTTTTCCAAGTCATTGAGGAATTCAATGACACGTCCTTCGTATTGTTGGTCGTCAACTTTGGTGTCGAAAGTCCTGCAACAGAATTCAGAATGATTACTTTTTTCTTCCTGGCAGATCCAGTCTGGAAACCAATCAGATTGAAAGGAAGATAGGAACAGGAGTAGGCCATTCAGCCCCTCGAGCATCCTCTGCCATTCAGTTAGATCCTGGCTGATCTGCACCTCAGCTCCATTTACCCGCCTTAGCTCCATATCCCTTGATACCGTTACCCAACAACAATCTCTCGATCTCAGTCTTGAACCATCCAATTGACCCAGCATCCACAGCCTTTTAGGGGGGAGAGAGTTCCACATTTTGTGTGAAAAAGTGCTTCCTCATTTTGTTGCTGAATGGCCGAGCTCTAATTTTAACATGATGTCGCCTTGTTCTAGATTCTCCCATCAGAGGGAATAGTTTCTCTGTATCTACCTGATTGAATCCTTTTAACATTGCAAACACCTCATTCTGGTCACCCCTCAATCTCCTATACTCAGGAGAAGACAAGTTGAGGCAACCTGGCTTCAGAATTTAACCCTCTAACCCGCGGTATAATTCTGGTGAATCTGCCCTGAAGCCACTCCAATGCCAATTTATCCTTTGTGAGGTGCGGTGCCTATAAATGAACGCAGTACTCCAGATACAGTCTGACAAGTCTCTGTTCAACTGAATTATCACTTCTTCCCCTTTGTACTCCACTCCCCTCGAGATAAAGGCCGACATTCCATTGGTCATTTTCATTGCTTTTTCTGTTTGTTGGCTCACTTTAAATGATTGGTGCGCTTGGATTCCCAGATCTCTTTGCTCCTCGACAGTTTCCAGTTTCTCACCATTTAGAAAATACTCCGATTTATCTTTCTTTGGTCCAAATTGTTTTAGTCAGCTGTGGCTCAGTGGATAGCATGCTCACCTCTGAGTGAGAAGGTAATGGGTTCAAGTCTCACTCCAAGGATTTAGAGATATATAATCATAGAAATTTACAGCGTGGAAGGAGGCTATTTCGGCCCATCGTGTCTGCGCTGGCTGACAAATAACTATCCAGCCTAATCCCACTTTCCAGCTCTTTGTCCATAGTCCTGTCGGTTATGGCACTTTAAGTGCACATCCAAGTACTTTTTAAATGTGGTGAGGTTTTCTGCCTCTACCATCCTTTCAGGCAGTGAGTTCCAGACCCCCACCACCCTCTGGCTAAGTATGCACCCCTCAACTAACCTCTAAACCTCCAAGCAATAACTTTATATCTATGTCCCCTGGTTGTTGACCTCTCTGCTAAGGGAAATAGGTCCTTTCTATCCACTCTAGGTCCCTCATAATTTTATACAGCTCAATAAGGTCTTTCCTCAGGCTCCTCTGATCCAAAGAAAACAAACCCAGGCTATTCAATCTTTCCACATAGCTATAATCCTCCAGTCCAGGCAACATTCTCGTAAATCTCGTCTGTACCCTCTCTTATGCAATCACATCATTCCTGTAATGTGGTGATGAGTACTGCACGCAGTACTCTAGCTATTGCCTGACTTAATATAGTGTTTTATACAGTTGAAGCATAACCTCCCTGCTCTTCTATTCTATGCCTCAGCTAATAAAGGCAAGTATTCCTATTGCCTTCTTAATCACCTTATCTACCTGGGCTGCTACCTTCAGGGATCTGTGGATATGCACACCAAGGTCCCTCTGCACTTCTCAGTGTCCTACCATTTAATGAGTATTCCCTTGCCTTGTTAGCCTTCCCCAAACGCTTTACCTCACACTTCACCATGTGGAAATGTATTTTTATCTAAGCTGTATCACACTGTATTTTTGTGCCCTTTTTGATATAAAACAAAATGGAGTCCTGGTCCTTCCAGAAATTTCTGCAACAGACAGTCGGTTTGCATAAACAGCTAAACCTGGCTTGAAACGGCTGATAACTAATCAATGGTCACCAGACAGTTAGGAGACAAGTCCTGCTGAGACAAGTACCACCCATGGTGCTCTCCTATTGTCCATACAACACCAGTTCCACTCCGCCCCACCCTTTTTGAAATACTCAAACCACCAGCCATTATCTCTTGTACAGACCTCATCCATTTGATGCACAAAGATAACTGACCAGGAAACTGGACAATCCTGACACAATTCAATGCCGGTAATAGCTCATTACCACACTCTTATCGAGTAATGGCTGACTGGCCAACTAATAACCCTGACAAAAGGAAATATTTGGAGACCATGTCAGGACAAGGATGTCGTAATTAACTCTTTATCTGTATTCACTGACTGTAAGACGGAGCCAATACACAGGATGAGGCCATAACTTGGGTTTTTATTGTATAAATATCTCGTGAAGTTGTACCATTTCGAAGGTGTTCACTTAGCCATTGATGAGTGAGACCTTTCCCTTGCTAGCAAGTAAAATTAAAGGAACATCTGCCGGGCTGAAGGTGTCTGAGTTGTATATTGTGAGTCGAGATTTCGACAGTTACATCTTGGAGGTTCCACCGAGATTGCTTACTCTCTAATCTGTGAGTTAAATGGATGTGGGCATAGTGCCTCTTCCGTGAAGGGTTTCACTGGCCAGAATAAGGTGAGCCTTTTTCTCACAAGAGGTTTCTTCACTGTTGAATCGCATATGTAATCTGTTGACTACAGGGGACGTAATACGATCTACAAGACTCGACATTTGAAAGCTAAAGTTGTTTTTGTGATCATTTCTTTCTCAGCTTGCAAGCAGAAGGGATCTGGTCCTGGAAATATTTTGAAACAGCCCGGGGAGATTTTCATTAGGAGTTAGATGTAGTCCTTACTACTAGGGGGATCAAGGGGTATGGCGAGAAAGCAGGAATGGGGTACTGAAGTTGCATATTCAGCCATGAACTCATTGAATGGCAGTGCAGGCTCGAAGGGCCGAATGGCCTACTCCTGCACCTATTTTCTATGTTTTAATTTTTCTAAAATGGTTCTTATGTGATAAGATTAGGAAACGGTTCTTATGTGATAAGATTCGGGGGGAAAAAAGCGCTAATCGATCGACAGTTCTTATGTGATATGAGTTAAGGTAATGGGACCATAAGTTTTATAAGTTTTATTAGGATAAGTTATGGACTCGGTCTGTAGTGGTGTACAACGCAGACTGAGAATTGATTATTTATTTAGATAGAGTTTAAGGTTATGATTTGTATACTCGCGTGAATATTATTTGTCCTAGTTGTCCTTGTTATACTGTTGTGTTTAAAACCTTTGTGCGACATTGCAATTAGAAAAACGGGAAGAGTCACTCGGGAAAATTGTGATTCAGGAAAACAAGGATTGATTGAGAAAAGAAACAGTAACTGATTGATCAACTGCGGTTGGTTCGTGCCAACATCTCTCACAACCCAGACTGAGCCCGAATTAAGAGCCTTTTCAGGCCACGTAACAGCCAGGAGAAATGGGCGTAGAGAACTCGGTTGGCCAAGAGGATTGTGAGATCAGAAACTGTGGAAAATCTTAATCATTCAGAATGAATGCTGGAGCAAGTAAAACACCACAAAAGGGCACACCAGCCTATTTTATGCTCCAGAATTGTGGTCAGTCTTCAATTGAACACCTAAAAAAAAAAAATGGGTAAAGTGGACTAAGGATGAAAACAGGCCATTTCCACCTGATGGTTCATTTAATTTAGAGAGAACAACATGTCTCGAGGAGTGTCTTATAAACAGAGACCCAGAAGAGGTAAAGAAAAAAAAAAGGAAAGTAATAGAAAAGGCCTGGGTTCCGATTCTTCAAGCCCACGTAAAATTAACAGAGAAAGCAAATCAATATGTAAGAAAAAAAGAGAACGTGATAGTGACTTATGGATCCAAAATAGAGCTGGCCAACAAAAAGCTTTGTTGAATGAAGAGAGACTTTTGTGAATGTCTGTCTTTGAATGAGAGTGCTTGTGTGTGTTTTTTTTTGACTGCGGAATTTTTCATGTGTCTGGAAGCCTGTTTGGAAAGGTGGTGGAACTGCCTGTTTGTTTTAGCTCCACCCACTTTTTCAAACAGAGTGAAGGTTTTTTTTTAACCTTTCGTGGTGTTGTCCTGTATGTGGGAAGTTTAAGACATTTTAAGTTAGAAACGCAGGTGTGGATTTATTCGGATGAGGAGTTACAGAGCTAGGAAATGCACAAAGGATAGGTTTGTTGAGATATGGTCCCGGTGGTTAAAAAGAAAGAGAATTTATTTGACACGCCCACTTAATTGTCGAAAGAAGACACGCAATCATTGATTACATTGGGTTGAAAGACATAAATTTAGTCTAGGAGTGAGTTTAAGAACGGGGAAGGAAAGTTTCAATGCCTTTTTTAAAAAAAGCCTTTGTGGGTCTCTCGAGGTTGCAGGCTGGGGGAGTACGCTCCCATTGTCCTTTGTGTAAAACCTTGACGCGAAAGCTTCTAGCTCAGTAAGAAGATTTTTAAATAAAAGATTGGCAGTATAAAATTTGAAATGGGATTTTGAGATATTTCAGGTGATTCTCCTTGATCAACATTTTGGGTGTATTGAAAAAAGCTTGGGTTTGGAAGCCTTTTAATAAAATTATAAAACAAGTACTTTGCATTCTGTGATCTGTGAATCACTATAAGCATAAATGAGAAGTTCGTGTAACACTCCGATTCTTCCGGTTTAGAAGCCCAATAGTGACAAATGGAGGTTTGTTCAAGACCTACGAGCTGTGAATGAATCTACTATATTCTCACAATGCTAAAAGAATGATTTGGAATCAAGTATCCTGGAATGGTCGCTCACTTCAGCACCAGCCTTGGGATTACCAGATTACACTAAGACATTCAACTTATTTGTTCATCACAAGTCGGGTTTTGCACAATCTGTTTGGACTCAGTTACATGGGGACAGGCAGCCACCGGTAGCGTATTTCAGTGCCCAACTAGACCCAGTGGCACGCGACTACCAGGATGTCTTCCTTCATTGGCAGTAGCTTATTACCCTGTACAACAGGCTCAGACAATAATTCTAAATCAGCAAACCGTTTTATATATCCCACACTCTGTCGAGATTTTACTTGCTAAATGTGCCACCCAACACCTAACTTCTGCAAGAACCACTAAATATGAAGTTGAACTGTTATCAAATCCGAACCTTATCATTAAAAGATGTACTACCTTAAACCCAGCCACTCTATTCCCCACGGAAGAAGACGGCGAACCTCATTCATGTGAAATGGTAACCGAATTAGTGACTAAACCACGTATCAATTTAACAGAAGTACCAATGTGTAACCCTGATCTAGTGTACTATGTTGATGGATCAGCCTTACGAAATGATAGGGGCCAACCTAGAGCGGCTTATGCAATTGTGACCCAGTTTAATGTTGTCGAAACAGCCTCTCTTCCAGACTCCTTTTCAGCCCAACAAGCCGAATTGTTTGCGTTAACTCGAGCCTGTATTCTGGCTGAAGGACAAACAGTTAATATCTACACTGACTCCAGATATGCTTTTGGGGTATCCATGACTATGGACAAATTTGGAAAATTCGCAGGGACCTGACTTCAGGAAACACTATCAAAAATACAGAACAAGTGGAAAATCTCCTGCGAGCCATTCAATGCCCCTTGAAACTTGCCATTATCAAATGCCAAGCACATACAGACCAGTCGAATGAGGTGGCACTTGGGAACGCCAGAGCTGATAATGCAGCTAAATCAGCAACTCTGTCAAAAGGGGGGATGCAGGTGTCATTGTTCCCACTAAGGAAAAATAATTGCTCAGACCCGCCACCCACTATTAATGACGTGCTGGCCTTTCAGACACAGGCCAGTACGGAGGAGGTGGTGACCTGGACGAAGGATCAATGTTATAAAAATGCAGAAGGAATATGGGTTTACCATGACGGCCGCGTGGTGGCGCCCAAGTCCTTACTTCCATGGATTGCCCGATGTGTTCATACATTCACACATGCGGGAAAAGAGGGGGTGGCAGATTATATTTTGGCAACTTGGTATGCACCAGGTATTTCGGCAATTGCAAAACAAATCTGTGAAATTTTGTTACCTGTCAGACAATGAATCCGGGTAAGACGGAAAAAGTAGAATCTGCCTCCCACCCAAATCCAGTGGGGCCTTTTGTACATTTACAAATGGATTTTATTGAATTACCTATGTGTATGGGATTCAAGTATGTATTAGTTATTGTAGATGTGTTCTCTAGATGGATTGAAGCCTTTCCATGTAAAAAGGCCGATGCCACTACTGTTGCTAAATGTTTGTTAAAAGAAATCATACAGCACTTCGGAATCCCTGCTAAGCTTTCAAGTGATAACGGGTCACATTTCACAGGAACTGTTATAAGAGAAATGTGTAAAGCTTTACAGATTAACCAACATTTTCATTGCAGTTATCATCCACAGTCTGCTGGACTTGTTGAAAGATATAATGGAATGCTTAAAAATAAGCTGGCAAAATTATGTAATGACACTGGACTGAAATGGATAGAACTGCTGCCCTTAGCCTTGATGGTAATGCGATCTGCAACCAACAGAACAACAGGCCTGTCACCGCATGAGATAATTATGGGATGTCCCCAACAACTACCTTTTACAGCACCATTTACTGCAAAACAAATGGACATCCACAAAATGGAGGAAAATATGTTAAATTATTGTATTGCACTAACCAAATGTATTTCCAGCTTTCATTTGCAGGTAAAAGAAGCTCAACTCAAGCCAGCGGAAGGGAAGTGTCATAACCTGGAGCCCGGGGAATTCATTTACATCAAAATCTTTAAAAGAAAAAGCAGTCTACAACCAAGATTTGAAGGACCATACCAGGTCTTGCTGGTGACTAATACTGCAATCAAGGTAAAGGAAAGACCAACATGGATCCATGCGTCCCATTGCAAAAGGGCACCCGACCAGGGGGAAGGGAAGAAGGAACCAGAGGAACAGGAAAAGGAAGACTGAATAAGGAACTGTACGGACTATGGGGACTGATGGTGCTGGGCTTGACAGGGTTTTGCTTTGCATTATTGATTATACCAGGGGTACAGACACGCAAACGAAGGGAACTGCAGGTAAACATATTTATGGCGCTGAGTCATAAGTATGCTCAGGACAGAAACTTGTCTAGTTGTTGGATATTTTCCCATGTACCTGTCCACTCAGAAGGGGGTATTCCACTAAGAACCGTCCCCTTTAACGAATCAGAAATGGTAGAGTGGTTAATTGTGCAAAATAGAACAAACCTAACCAAGGTGTCAGAAACGAAGGATCTAACAGAATGGACGTCACCAGGGTATAAACTTACAACCTTCCAGAGATGGTACCAGCCAAATTATAATAATAACCATCAGCCACCCTTCCTAAGTACTACTCCCGGAATAGGAAATCCTGAAGGTATAATAAGTCTAGTGAGCAATGAGACTAAAGGACCAGAAATGGGACGCAGCAAGTGTTCCCAAATGACTAAATGGCAAGCCACAACAAATCCCACTGATGGAAGAAAGATAGCAACCGTTAGCTGGACAATGGTCCATAACAAAGCCTCAGGTGAGACCACTCGAGTATGGATGGCACGAAAGGACCAGAAGCTGACGTCCTATAATTGCACCTAATTTATTTGTGGCCATAAAGCCTACCCATGGTTACCAGCCAACTGGACAGAGTCCTGTTACTTAGGATATGTGGTACCCTTTATCAGATCAACAAAGACTCTAAGGGATGACTAAGGAAGTCATAGATTTAAACGGGATTTGACATGGCTAAATGGAATATTCAAGGTAATGGTGCCACCCTATGGAATAGCATCAACCGAATGGCAGTTACGGCAATGGGCTAATTTAGTCGAATCAGTAGCCAATGCAACTTCCCAAGCCTTCGAAGGGGTGAATGATGAAATGGTAGCCATTCGAACAGTGGCTCTCCAAAATCGTACGGCCTTAGATTATCTTCCAGCCAAAGAAGGAGGGACATGCGCATTAATAGGTGGAGAATGTTGTACGTATATCCCGGATAAGTCAGAAGAAATCGGCAGTCTAGCTGAATACATTAGGAACAAGGTAATGGAGTATAAACAGACAGTTGGCCAGGACGGTACCACCTTGTGGGATTGGGCATCGGGATGGTTGGGACCCCTAGGGAGAAATGTGGTACAGGGTTTGATCATATTCCTGCTGATAGTCTTTGCCCTATATCTTTTATTTGTCTTGGTTAAGTGTTGCTGTGCCAGGTTGGGAAAAACCGTGTTACCTACCGAGGCCACGACTAGAGTTTTGGGAGCAACAACAGCTGAAAGTTCCTGCGTGGAAATAGAAATAGAGAGACTATGCAAGATCAGAATGGATTAAGTTGTCCTTGTGAAGAACAAAATGGGGGAATGTGGAAATGTATTTTTATCTAAGCTGTATCACACTGTATTTTTGTGCCCTTTTTGATATAAAATAAAATGGAGTCCTGGTCCTTCCAGAAATTTCTGCAACAGACAGTCAGTTTGCATAAACAGCTAAACCTGGCTTGAAACGGCTGATAACTAATCAATGGCCACCAGACAGCTCGGAGACAAGACCTGCTGAGACAAGTACCACCCATGGTGCTCTCCTATTGTCCATACAACACCAGTTCCATTCTGCCCCACCCTTTTCAAAATACTCAAACCACCAGCCATTATCTCTTGTACAGACCTCATCTATTTGATGCAAAACGATAACTGACCAGGAAACTGGACAATCCTGACACAATGCAATGCCGGTAATAGCTCATTACCACACTCTCATCAAGTAATGGCTGAATGGCCAACTAATAACCCTGACAAAAGGAAATATTTGAAACCATGTCAGGACAAGGATGCAGTAATTACTCTTTATCTGTATTCACTGACTGCAAGATGCAGCCAATACACAGGATGAGGCCACAACTTGGGTTTTTACTGTATAAATATCCTGTGAAATTGTACCATTTCGAAAGTA
The DNA here is from genome assembly GCF_044704955.1 of Pristiophorus japonicus. Taxonomy (NCBI): domain Eukaryota; kingdom Metazoa; phylum Chordata; class Chondrichthyes; family Pristiophoridae; genus Pristiophorus; species Pristiophorus japonicus. The sequence goes on from NC_091983.1 coordinate 237,978,892, forward strand.
TTCACTTAGCCGTTGACTGAGTGAGACTTTTCCCTTGCTAGCAAGTAAAATTAAAGGAACATCTGCCAGGCTGAAGGTGTATGAGTTGAGATTTCGACAACCAGATTGGATTCCATCTGTCACTGTTCTGGCCACCTGACCAGTACATTGATATCTTCCTGGAGGCATAAGAACATAAGAACAAAAGAATTAGGAACAGGAGTAGGCCATCTAGCCCCTCGAGCCTGCTCCGCCACTCAAAAAGATCATGGCTGATCTGGCCGTGGACTCAGCTCCACTTACCCGCCCGCTCCCCGTAACCCTTAATTCCCTGATTATTTAAAAATCTATCTGTCTGTGATTTGAATACATTAAATGAGCTAGCCTCAACTGCTTCCCTGGGCAGAGAATTCCACAGATTCACAACCCTCTGGGAGAAGAAATTCCTTCTCAACTCGGTTTTAAATTGGCTCCCCCATATTTTGAGGCTGTGCCCCCTAGTTCTAGTCTCCCCGACCAGTGGAAACAACCGCTCTGCCTCTATCTTGTCGATCCCTTTCATTATTTTAAATGTTTCTATAAGATCACCCCTCATCCTTCTAAACTCCAACGAGTAAAGACCCAGTCTACTCAATCTATCATCATGAGGTAACCCCCTCATCTCCGGAATCAGCCTAGTGAATCATCTCTGTATGCCCTCCAAAGCTAGTATTTCCTTCCTTAAGTAAGGTGACCAAAACTGCACGCAGTACTCCAGGTGTGGCCTCACCAATACCCTGTACAGTTGCAGCAGGACCTCCCTGCTTTTGTACTCCATCCCTCTCGCAATGAAGGCCAACATTCCATTCGCCTTCCTGGTTACCTGCTTCACCTGCAAACTATCCTTCTGTCATTCATGCACAAGGGACCAATCGTGAAGCAGTAGAGGCGTGTCCTGCTCAGTTGGAGCTGTGAGCAGTGAGAGAAGCAGCTAGCAACTTGAGCTCCTGCCTGGGGAGCCCTGAGACCAGCCCAGGAACAGAAGGAAGGAAGGGGTTTCACCACCAACTTTACCCGGAGGGAGAGGAGGAGAACAGAAAACTTTGCAACAACTTCATCATTCTGCAAGGAGTTGGAGAGAGGGGGAAAAGACAAACAACATCCAGTGTGGAAGGAGGGAGACTCAACATTTCTACAGGTGGGTGTGGGTGCATTTCCCCAAACAGACTTTGTTGTATCGGTGGGGGGAGGAAAGAAGACCACTGAGGGCCGGAACATCGCGGGGGGTGTGTGTGTGTGTGGTAGTGTGCGTGGGGGCTGTGCTTACAACTAGGCCCCCCCCCACAATTGGAACCCCCCCCACCCCCCACATTTGCCTAGCCTGGGATAGCTGGAGCTACCAGGCTGAAGATTGTTTGTTTTTCTTAATCACCCTATTAAAGATCGTTAGGAGTGCCTGGTGGCTCCAGCTACCCCAGGTGAAGACATCTTCTCCCCCCACCTGAAGACCACCCCAAAGACTTTTGTGTTTTGCCATCTGGGGAGTGCACCCACCCACAGCTGCGAGGGGAGACCTGCCCTCGCAGCCCCCCCCCCTTCCCACCCCTCTCTCTCTTTCTCCGTTACCCTCTGTTTCTCCCCTCTCTCTCTGAGAACCCTTTCCTTCCAAATTAATAAAAAAAAACCCAATTAAGACAACTGAGCAGAGGGAGCAAGGCCTCTCCCCAATTGTCAACGAGGGGAGAGGTGCCTCGTTAAGGGCTCCTCTGCTCAGTTAACATAAGAGGCCATTAAAGACCATTAAGGCCTGTGACTTTGGGGTGGGTGTAGCCCTTAAAGGGACCCCGTGATGGCGACCCCATCCACGCCGGTGGCAGGGCCAGCAAGGACGTATGCGCAGGCGGTGTCCACATCCACGGCACCTCCTGCGCCACCCGCTGCCCTGCCACCGTTCAGACTTATAACCAGGAAACACGGGGTCAAGAGCTACACTCACCCCACAATGAGCATTGAGGAGTGCGTGCGGGCGATGGCTGGGGTAGTCGGCCCCTCGGCCATTGTCGCAGCCTCCAAGATGTCTGGGAAGGCCGTGTTCTTCCTGGGGTCGGAGCGGGCGGTGTCCCTGGCCCTTGAAAAGGGGCTCACGGTGGGCGGGACGTTCCTGCCGGTGGACCCTCTCGAGGCCACCGCGCAGAGGGTCATCATTTCAAACGTCCCGCCCTTTGTTTCCGCTGAGCTCCTCCTCCCTCACCTACAACAACTGGGGGAGGTAAGGTCAGGGATCAACCCCATACCGCTCGGCCTCAGGGAGAGCAGCCTGCGCCACGTGTTCTCCTTCCGCCGCCAGCTCTTTGTCCGGCTGGCGCGGGAGGACACGACGGAGGGAGATTTTAATGTGGTGCACGAGGGGACTGCCTACCGCGTCTTCTGGACGTCGGACGGCGTGCGGTGCCATGCCTGCAGGGAGGTGGGGCATGTTCGCAAGAACTGCCCCGCCTCCAAGGCCGCCAAACCACCGAAGGCGGCCAAGGCTGGCGCTGCCGCCACCCCTCCCCCTAGTTGCGTCCGCGTGCCGGGAGCCATGGGTGCGCGGGCATCGTCGGAGGCCTTTGTTTTCAGGGCCTCCGGCGGGGGGGAGGGAGAGCGTCCGAGCGGAAAGAAGGCGCGGAAGAAGGAGAAACATCTAGAGGCGGGTCCCCTCGGTGCGGCGGAAAGTCTGACCACCGCGCTCAGCCCAACCCAGTCACCGGCGAGCGCGGGGTGCCCCGAGCCCGTGCCCGGGCCCTTGAATACCACCACAGAGGGGCCCAGGCGCGGGCAAGAAAAGGAAAAGGGGGGGGCGGAGCGGGAGGCCTCGGCAGACATGGAGGTCTCCCTGACTCCGCGCGCCCCCAGGAACAAAAAGAGGCACCGCCCCAATGAGGCGGAGGGGGAACAACATCCCTCCGCGGAGGAGGCGGTGCCCGCCGCGTGTCCCGCGTCCCCCACCAGCGCCCCCAAATTGCGCTGCAGGCGCGAGGAGTCTTTCCCCGGGGAGGGTGAGACAGTTGAGGCTGCCCAGCCTCTGCCTCCCGGGGATGGAGTGGAAGATCTGCCTGTCGTGGGGGGCGTGGGGACCGCGGAGGAATGCGTAGCCGCCGGGCCGGGCGTCCCGGGGACTGAGGCGGGCGAGGCCGAAAAGGCCGAACCTGAGCCCGCCCAGCTATTATCCAACTTCCCCCGGGAGTCGCTCGACCCGGCAGAAAAACAATTAAATAATTATGACACTGTAGATGCTGGGCCGGGGGGTGGCAGCGGGGAGGGGGAGGAACACCCACCCTCGGCCCTTACTTTGGAGCTGGAGCACTTGGAGGGCCTGGGGATTTCCTATGGCCGGGTCTCTCCTTGTTCTCCGGTTCCTGGGGCGGAGGGGGAACCCCTTCCGCTGTCATTTCCCGACCCAGCACCATTTTTAAACGAGCCCAGTGGGGACTCCTCTGCCGACGATCCTGGGGGTGGGATCGGGGCAGTGCCAGGGCCGGTTGGAGCGGCCGGTTCATTTGCCGTACCTTGTGCGGTCGATGGGCCGGCTGCTGGCGGCCACCTCCCGGAGGAGGACGGGGACTCGGTGGGGGACGCGGGTGAAGACCTAGAGACCACCGCCAGGGAGGCGGTGGATCTGCTCGCGGCCGCCGCTGAGGCCCTCCTCGTTCCTGCAAAGGAACTCCGGGACTTTTTGGCCCAGAGCCGGGGTCGCCGCGACCAAGCCCGACTGGCCCTGGAAAAATGGTCCGAGCCGGAGCTGATCAAGGGGTCCGTCCGCGCCGCCGTTAAAACCTTGGCCGCGGGCGGGCCCTTGACAAAGGAGCAGCACCTTGAGCTGCGCGAGCTCGAGGGACTCCTCGCTGGGCTGCGGAGGGAGCGGAGTTCAACAAAAGACTCCGCTCCCTCCCCCACAATAGGTTAAGGTAGAGGTTGCACTATGCTTTTGCCATGAAGATAACCATAGCCAGCCTCAACATCAACGGCGGCAGAGGGGCACGCCGTAGATTTGACAATTTTTCGCTCCTGCGGGAGGGGAAATATGCGGTGTGCTTCCTGCAAGAAACCCACACCGTTCCGGGAGACGAAGCCACGTGGCTCCTGGAATGGCAAGGAGAGGTCCGCATGAGCCACCTCACCGCCATTTCTAGTGGGGTGGCCATCTTGCTGGGCCCGCATTTTCAGCCGGAGATCTTGAGGGTCGAGGAGCCCGTGCCAGGCCGCTTGCTGCACGTAACGGTTCGCCTGGGGGACGTGCCGCTCCATCTCGTGAACGTGTACGCCCCTCATCCCGGCCCGCAGCAAACGCGCTTCTTTGAAGAGGTGTCCGCTCTTCTTGGCTCCGTCGACGTCGGCGACTGCATTGTCCTCGGGGGGGATTTTAACTGCACCCTCGAGGCGAGGGACCGCTCCGGTGCCCCGCAGTGCATGACGGCGATGGAGAAGTTGAGGGACCTGGTCGGGTCCTTCGACTTGGTGGACGTCTGGCGAAATCTCCACCCCGACTCCAGCGCCTTTACTTGGGTGAGGCCTGGAGTTGGATGGTCTAGAGTCGACCGCCTTTACGTGTCTCGGGCGTACGTTTCCTGCGTCCCGGCGGCCTCCATGCGGCCGGTGCCGTGTTCGGACCACCACCTGGTGTGGGCGGAGCTCGCTTCGCTCCGCGCGAGGACGGGGTCCGCGTACTGGCACTTTAACAACCGGCTGCTGGAGGACGTGCGGTTCCAGGACTCGTTCCGTCGATTCTGGTCCGACTGGAGAAGGAAGCAGGGGGGCTTCCCCTCCTTGAGGCTATGGTGGGACGTGGGCAAGGCTCACGTCCGCGTCTTCTGTCAAGAGTACGCGAGGGGGTCGACCAAGAGGCGGGCGGCCAGAGTCGGGCGCCTAGAAAAAGAGGTGCTCGACCTGGAAGCCCGTCTCGGTCAAGTCGTCCAGGACCCGGCCCTGCGGACGGTGTACGAAGCGAAGAAGGCCGCGCTGAAGGACCTGCAGCTCGTCGGGTCCCGAGGCGCGTTCGTGAGGTCGCGGATCCGGTTCCTGCGGGATCTGGACCGCGGCTCCCCCTTCTTCTACTCGCTGGAAAAAAGGCAGAGTGTCCGTAAGCAGCTCTTGACGCTGCTGGCCGACGACGGCTCTCTCGTCTCGGATCCGGAGGGCGTCAACAACAGGGTCCGTGAATATTACGGGGCTCTGTTCTCTCCGGATCCGTCCAGCGAGGAAGCGCGTAGAGTTTTGTGGGAGGACCTGCCGAAGGTCAGCCCGGAGGGCGCCGAAAATCTGGAAGCTCCGCTAAGCCTGGCGGAGCTGACCGGTGCCCTCGCCCGGCTCTCGAGGGGAAAATCCCCGGGGCTGGACGGGCTGACCGTGGAGTTCCACAGGGCGTTCTGGGACGTCCTGGGGAGCGACTACGCGCGGGTCCTGGGGGAAAGTCTGGCGACCGGGGAGATGCCCCTCTCTTGGCGCAGGGCAGTCATCGTCCTGCTGCCTAAGAAGGGCGATCTCCGCCTCCTTAAGAACTGGCGCCCGGTCTCCCTCCTCAGCACGGACTACAAAATCTTCGCCAGGGCGATGTCTGCTCGCCTTGGTGCCGTGCTGGACCACATGATCCACCCCGACCAGTCCTACACGGTCCCGGGCCGGACAATCCACGACAACATCCATCTGGTCCGGGACCTCATCCATTGCTCCCAGGAGGCTGGTCTGTCGGTCGCCTTCCTATCCCTCGACCAGGAGAAGGCGTTCGACAGGGTGGATCACGACTATCTGCTCGGAACTCTGCGCGCTTTCGGGTTCGGGACGCATTTCGTCGCCCGGATCCGACTTTTGTACGCCGCCGCGGAGTGTCTGATTAAGGTTAACGGGTCCTTGACGGCGCCCCTTCGCTTTAGGAGAGGGGTGCGCCAGGGATGCCCCATGTCCGGCCAGTTATACGCCGTTTGCGTGGAGCCTTTCCTGCGCCTCTTGCGGACGAGGTTGACGGGACTGGCTCTGCAAGGGCCGGGCGTGGAGGTCGTCCTCTCGGCTTACGCCGATGACGTGCTCCTCGCGGTAGAGGATCCCGCTGACCTGCGGAGGATGCGTGAGTGCCAGGAGATTTACTCGGCCGCGTCCTCCGCCAGGATCAACTGGGAGAAATGTTCCGGACTCCTGGTGGGTCAGTGGCGGGTGGACTCCCTGCCGGAGGAGCTCAGGCCTTTTGCCTGGAGCACGACCCATCTCCTCTATCTGGGAGTCTACCTTAGCCCCGACGGGGAAGCCTGGCCGGCGAACTGGCAGGAGCTGGAGGCCAAGGTCACCGCTCGCCTAGGGCGCTGGACAGGACTGCTCCGAGTGCTGTCCTACAGGGGTCGAGCGCTAGTCATAAACCAGCTGGTGGCCGCAATGCTGTGGTACCGGCTGGTCACTTTGACCCCTCCCCCTGCGTTTGTCGCCAAGATACAGAAGAAGCTGGTGGACTTCTTCTGGAACAACAGGAAGCACTGGGTCTCTGCCGCGGTTTTGAGTCTCCCGCTTGAGGAGGGCGGTCAGTCGTTGGTGTGCGTCAGCGCCCAGCTCGCGACTTTCCGTCTTCAGACCCTGCAGAGATACCTTTACGTCGAGCCCCCTCCTAGGTGGTGCGCTCTGGCGAGGTATTTCTTCCGCCAGCAGCTCGACCTCAATTATGACACGCAGCTCCTGTTTGTGAACTTGGGGGGTGCCAGGACCGCCCTCCGGGAGCTGCCTGTCTTTTACAGGGAACTCATCAGGGTCTGGAACAAAGTCTCCACCAAGCGCAGCTCTCCACCGGCTGGAGTGGCGGCCGTCCTGCAGGAGCCGCTGCTCGGGAATCCGTACCTCCACGGCCGAGGCTTCATGTGGCGGTCGGAAGAGAGGGCTGTGGCTGGTGAGGTGACCAGGGTCAGGGACCTGCTCGATGGCGGAGGAGCGGGCTGGATGGCGCCAGTCACGCTGGCGCGGCGCCTAAATTCTGCCAACGTCCGCCACGCGGCCGATGCCATCGAGTCGCTAAAAACAGCTCTGGGCCCTGACTCGGTTAGGTGTATCGAGGAGGCTCAAGCACGTGGGGAGATCCCGTCCGAACTGACCCCCGTCCGGACGGAATTCCTCATCGGCGCCAAACCCCGGAACCTCCCTCGGGGGCCGGCGCCTCACAACTTGAGCCGCCTCGGGGAAATCCCCTCCGTGCCTTTCAGTTCCGCGCGGAGGGGTTTCCTGTACGGGCTGCTCCTGCACACCCTCAACTTTGCCATCCTCGCCGGCCGTCCGGACACGCCATGGCGTACCATCTTGCCGTCCGGAGGAGGCGGGGGTCCCCGATGGAGGGCACTCTACGCAGGGGTCCTCCCACTATTCATCGGGGACTTGGCCTGGAGGGTGGTGCACGGAGCAGTGCCGTGCAATAAATTTTTAAGCCGGTTCACGGACTCCCAGGCCGCCTGCAATTTCTGCGGTCTGGAGGAGTCCGTGTTCCATGTTTTTATTGAGTGTACGAGGTTGCAGCCCCTGTTCCATTATTTGAAGGGGCTGCTCCTGAAATTCTGGCTGCACTTCAGTCCCACACTCCTGATCTTTGGGCACCCTGAGCGGAGGGGAGCGGGTAGGTCCGAGGGCCTCCTCGTAGGACTGCTCCTGGGCACGGCCAAGGGTGCCATCAGCCGGTCCAGGCAGCGGGCGGTCGAGGGGGTCGTTCAACCTGACTGCCTGCCTCTCTTCCGCTCTTACATCCGGTCCAGGGTGTCCTTGGAGATGGAGCACGCGGTGTCCACCGGTACGCTCGCGGCCTTCCGCGAGAGGTGGGCACCGGAGGGACTGGAGTGCATCATCACGCCCGGCAACCAAATTTTAATTTGATTTTACGTTTTAAAGTTTAATTTGTTTTAATTGCCGGTGCTTTTAGTGTCCCCCTCTCCTTTTATAGGGGGCACTGGAAAAAGGAAAAATTTGATTTTAGTGCCCCAAAAAAAAAAAAACCACAAAAAAAAAAATAAATAAAAAAGGGGCCTTGTAAATGTCTTGTGTGTGTCATCCAGGTCGGGTGGCACGGATACATGTTTTATGTTTTTGCAGTTTAACTCAAAAGAGTTTCATGCACAAGGGACCAATCGTGAAGCAGTAGAGGCGTGTCCTGCTCAGTTGGAGCTGTGAGCAGTGAGAGAAGCAGCTAGCAACTTGAGCTCCTGCCTGGGGAGCCCTGAGACCAGCCCAGGAACAGAAGGAAGGAAGGGGTTTCACCACCAACTTTACCCGGAGGGAGAGGAGGAGAACAGAAAACTTTGCAACAACTTCATCATTCTGCAAGGAGTTGGAGAGAGGGGGAAAAGACAAACAACATCCAGTGTGGAAGGAGGGAGACTCAACATTTCTACAGGTGGGTGTGGGTGCATTTCCCCAAACAGACTTTGTTGTATCGGTGGGGGGAGGAAAGAAGACCACTGAGGGCCGGAACATCGCGGGGGGTGTGTGTGTGTGTGGTAGTGTGCGTGGGGGCTGTGCTTACAACTAGGCCCCCCCCCACAATTGGAACCCCCCCCACCCCCCACATTTGCCTAGCCTGGGATAGCTGGAGCTACCAGGCTGAAGATTGTTTGTTTTTCTTAATCACCCTATTAAAGATCGTTAGGAGTGCCTGGTGGCTCCAGCTACCCCAGGTGAAGACATCTTCTCCCCCCACCTGAAGACCACCCCAAAGACTTTTGTGTTTTGCCATCTGGGGAGTGCACCCACCCACAGCTGCGAGGGGAGACCTGCCCTCGCAGCCCCCCCCCCTTCCCACCCCTCTCTCTCTTTCTCCGTTACCCTCTGTTTCTCCCCTCTCTCTCTGAGAACCCTTTCCTTCCAAATTAATAAAAAAAAACCCAATTAAGACAACTGAGCAGAGGGAGCAAGGCCTCTCCCCAATTGTCAACGAGGGGAGAGGTGCCTCGTTAAGGGCTCCTCTGCTCAGTTAACATAAGAGGCCATTAAAGACCATTAAGGCCTGTGACTTTGGGGTGGGTGTAGCCCTTAAAGGGACCCCGTGATGGCGACCCCATCCACGCCGGTGGCAGGGCCAGCAAGGACGTATGCGCAGGCGGTGTCCACATCCACGGCACCTCCTGCGCCACCCGCTGCCCTGCCACCGTTCAGACTTATAACCAGGAAACACGGGGTCAAGAGCTACACTCACCCCACAATGAGCATTGAGGAGTGCGTGCGGGCGATGGCTGGGGTAGTCGGCCCCTCGGCCATTGTCGCAGCCTCCAAGATGTCTGGGAAGGCCGTGTTCTTCCTGGGGTCGGAGCGGGCGGTGTCCCTGGCCCTTGAAAAGGGGCTCACGGTGGGCGGGACGTTCCTGCCGGTGGACCCTCTCGAGGCCACCGCGCAGAGGGTCATCATTTCAAACGTCCCGCCCTTTGTTTCCGCTGAGCTCCTCCTCCCTCACCTACAACAACTGGGGGAGGTAAGGTCAGGGATCAACCCCATACCGCTCGGCCTCAGGGAGAGCAGCCTGCGCCACGTGTTCTCCTTCCGCCGCCAGCTCTTTGTCCGGCTGGCGCGGGAGGACACGACGGAGGGAGATTTTAATGTGGTGCACGAGGGGACTGCCTACCGCGTCTTCTGGACGTCGGACGGCGTGCGGTGCCATGCCTGCAGGGAGGTGGGGCATGTTCGCAAGAACTGCCCCGCCTCCAAGGCCGCCAAACCACCGAAGGCGGCCAAGGCTGGCGCTGCCGCCACCCCTCCCCCTAGTTGCGTCCGCGTGCCGGGAGCCATGGGTGCGCGGGCATCGTCGGAGGCCTTTGTTTTCAGGGCCTCCGGCGGGGGGGAGGGAGAGCGTCCGAGCGGAAAGAAGGCGCGGAAGAAGGAGAAACATCTAGAGGCGGGTCCCCTCGGTGCGGCGGAAAGTCTGACCACCGCGCTCAGCCCAACCCAGTCACCGGCGAGCGCGGGGTGCCCCGAGCCCGTGCCCGGGCCCTTGAATACCACCACAGAGGGGCCCAGGCGCGGGCAAGAAAAGGAAAAGGGGGGGGCGGAGCGGGAGGCCTCGGCAGACATGGAGGTCTCCCTGACTCCGCGCGCCCCCAGGAACAAAAAGAGGCACCGCCCCAATGAGGCGGAGGGGGAACAACATCCCTCCGCGGAGGAGGCGGTGCCCGCCGCGTGTCCCGCGTCCCCCACCAGCGCCCCCAAATTGCGCTGCAGGCGCGAGGAGTCTTTCCCCGGGGAGGGTGAGACAGTTGAGGCTGCCCAGCCTCTGCCTCCCGGGGATGGAGTGGAAGATCTGCCTGTCGTGGGGGGCGTGGGGACCGCGGAGGAATGCGTAGCCGCCGGGCCGGGCGTCCCGGGGACTGAGGCGGGCGAGGCCGAAAAGGCCGAACCTGAGCCCGCCCAGCTATTATCCAACTTCCCCCGGGAGTCGCTCGACCCGGCAGAAAAACAATTAAATAATTATGACACTGTAGATGCTGGGCCGGGGGGTGGCAGCGGGGAGGGGGAGGAACACCCACCCTCGGCCCTTACTTTGGAGCTGGAGCACTTGGAGGGCCTGGGGATTTCCTATGGCCGGGTCTCTCCTTGTTCTCCGGTTCCTGGGGCGGAGGGGGAACCCCTTCCGCTGTCATTTCCCGACCCAGCACCATTTTTAAAAGAGCCCAGTGGGGACTCCTCTGCCGACGATCCTGGGGGTGGGATCGGGGCAGTGCCAGGGCCGGTTGGAGCGGCCGGTTCATTTGCCGTACCTTGTGCGGTCGATGGGCCGGCTGCTGGCGGCCACCTCCCGGAGGAGGACGGGGACTCGGTGGGGGACGCGGGTGAAGACCTAGAGACCACCGCCAGGGAGGCGGTGGATCTGCTCGCGGCCGCCGCTGAGGCCCTCCTCGTTCCTGCAAAGGAACTCCGGGACTTTTTGGCCCAGAGCCGGGGTCGCCGCGACCAAGCCCGACTGGCCCTGGAAAAATGGTCCGAGCCGGAGCTGATCAAGGGGTCCGTCCGCGCCGCCGTTAAAACCTTGGCCGCGGGCGGGCCCTTGACAAAGGAGCAGCACCTTGAGCTGCGCGAGCTCGAGGGACTCCTCGCTGGGCTGCGGAGGGAGCGGAGTTCAACAAAAGACTCCGCTCCCTCCCCCACAATAGGTTAAGGTAGAGGTTGCACTATGCTTTTGCCATGAAGATAACCATAGCCAGCCTCAACATCAACGGCGGCAGAGGGGCACGCCGTAGATTTGACAATTTTTCGCTCCTGCGGGAGGGGAAATATGCGGTGTGCTTCCTGCAAGAAACCCACACCGTTCCGGGAGACGAAGCCACGTGGCTCCTGGAATGGCAAGGAGAGGTCCGCATGAGCCACCTCACCGCCATTTCTAGTGGGGTGGCCATCTTGCTGGGCCCGCATTTTCAGCCGGAGATCTTGGGGGTCGAGGAGCCCGTGCCAGGCCGCTTGCTGCACGTAACGGTTCGCCTGGGGGACGTGCCGCTCCATCTCGTGAACGTGTACGCCCCTCATCCCGGCCCGCAGCAAACGCGCTTCTTTGAAGAGGTGTCCGCTCTTCTTGGCTCCGTCGACGTCGGCGACTGCATTGTCCTCGGGGGGGATTTTAACTGCACCCTCGAGGCGAGGGACCGCTCCGGTGCCCCGCAGTGCATGACGGCGATGGAGAAGTTGAGGGACCTGGTCGGGTCCTTCGACTTGGTGGACGTCTGGCGAAATCTCCACCCCGACTCCAGCGCCTTTACTTGGGTGAGGCCTGGAGTTGGATGGTCTAGAGTCGACCGCCTTTACGTGTCTCGGGCGTACGTTTCCTGCGTCCCGGCGGCCTCCATGCGGCCGGTGCCGTGTTCGGACCACCACCTGGTGTGGGCGGAGCTCGCTTCGCTCCGCGCGAGGACGGGGTCCGCGTACTGGCACTTTAACAACCGGCTGCTGGAGGACGTGCGGTTCCAGGACTCGTTCCGTCGATTCTGGTCCGACTGGAGAAGGAAGCAGGGGGGCTTCCCCTCCTTGAGGCTATGGTGGGACGTGGGCAAGGCTCACGTCCGCGTCTTCTGTCAAGAGTACGCGAGGGGGTCGACCAAGAGGCGGGCGGCCAGAGTCGGGCGCCTAGAAAAAGAGGTGCTCGACCTGGAAGCCCGTCTCGGTCAAGTCGTCCAGGACCCGGCCCTGCGGACGGTGTACGAAGCGAAGAAGGCCGCGCTGAAGGACCTGCAGCTCGTCGGGTCCCGAGGCGCGTTCGTGAGGTCGCGGATCCGGTTCCTGCGGGATCTGGACCGCGGCTCCCCCTTCTTCTACTCGCTGGAAAAAAGGCAGAGTGTCCGTAAGCAGCTCTTGACGCTGCTGGCCGACGACGGCTCTCTCGTCTCGGATCCGGAGGGCGTCAACAACAGGGTCCGTGAATATTACGGGGCTCTGTTCTCTCCGGATCCGTCCAGCGAGGAAGCGCGTAGAGTTTTGTGGGAGGACCTGCCGAAGGTCGGCCCGGAGGGCGCCGAAAATCTGGAAGCTCCGCTAAGCCTGGCGGAGCTGACCGGTGCCCTCGCCCGGCTCTCGAGGGGAAAATCCCCGGGGCTGGACGGGCTGACCGTGGAGTTCCACAGGGCGTTCTGGGACGTCCTGGGGAGCGACTACGCGCGGGTCCTGGGGGAAAGTCTGGCGACCGGGGAGATGCCCCTCTCTTGGCGCAGGGCAGTCATCGTCCTGCTGCCTAAGAAGGGCGATCTCCGCCTCCTTAAGAACTGGCGCCCGGTCTCCCTCCTCAGCACGGACTACAAAATCTTCGCCAGGGCGATGTCTGCTCGCCTTGGTGCCGTGCTGGACCACATGATCCACCCCGACCAGTCATACACGGTCCCGGGCCGGACAATCCACGACAACATCCATCTGGTCCGGGACCTCATCCATTGCTCCCAGGAGGCTGGTCTGTCGGTCGCCTTCCTATCCCTCGACCAAGAGAAGGCGTTCGACAGGGTGGATCACGACTATCTGCTCGGAACTCTGCGCGCTTTCGGGTTCGGGACGCATTTCGTCGCCCGGATCCGACTTTTGTACGCCGCCGCGGAGTGTCTGATTAAGGTTAACGGGTCCTTGACGGCGCCCCTTCGCTTTAGGAGAGGGGTGCGCCAGGGATGCCCCATGTCCGGCCAGTTATACGCCGTTTGCGTGGAGCCTTTCCTGCGCCTCTTGCGGACGAGGTTGACGGGACTGGCTCTGCAAGGGCCGGGCGTGGAGGTCGTCCTCTCGGCTTACGCCGATGACGTGCTCCTCGCGGTAGAGGATCCCGCTGACCTGCGGAGGATGCGTGAGTGCCAGGAGATTTACTCGGCCGCGTCCTCCGCCAGGATCAACTGGGAGAAATGTTCCGGACTCCTGGTGGGTCAGTGGCGGGTGGACTCCCTGCCGGAGGAGCTCAGGCCTTTTGCCTGGAGCACGACCCATCTCCTCTATCTGGGAGTCTACCTTAGCCCCGACGAGGAAGCCTGGCCGGCGAACTGGCAGGAGCTGGAGGCCAAGGTCGCCGCTCGCCTAGGGCGCTGGACAGGACTGCTCCGAGTGCTGTCCTACAGGGGTCGAGCGCTAGTCATAAACCAGCTGGTGGCCGCAATGCTGTGGTACCGGCTGGTCACTTTGACCCCTCCCCCTGCGTTTGTCGCCAAGATACAGAAGAAGCTGGTGGACTTCTTCTGGAACAACAGGAAGCACTGGGTCTCTGTCGCGGTCTTGAGTCTCCCGCTTGAGGAGGGCGGTCAGTCGTTGGTGTGCGTCAGCGCCCAGCTCGCGACTTTCCGTCTTCAGACCCTGCAGAGATACCTTTACGTCGAGCCCCCTCCTAGGTGGTGTGCTCTGGCGAGGTATTTCTTCCGCCAGCAGCTCGACCTCAATTATGACACGCAGCTCCTGTTTGTGAACTTGGGGGGTGCCAGGACCGCCCTCCGGGAGCTGCCTGTCTTTTACAGGGAACTCATCAGGGTCTGGAACAAAGTCTCCACCAAGCGCAGCTCTCCGCCGGCTGGAGTGGCGGCCGTCCTGCAGGAGCCGCTGCTTGGGAATCCGTACCTCCACGGCCGAGGCTTCATGTGGCGGTCGGAAGAGAGGGCTGTGGCTGGTGAGGTGACCAGGGTCAGGGACCTGCTCGATGGCGGAGGAGCGGGCTGGATGGCGCCAGTCACGCTGGCGCGGCGCCTAAATTCTGCCAACGTCCGCCGCGCGGCCGATGCCATCGAGTCGCTAAAAACAGCTCTGGGCCCTGACTCCGTTAGGTGCATCGAGGAGGCTCAAGCACGTGGGGAGATCCCGTCCGAACTGACCCCCGTCCGGACGGAATTCCTCATCGGCGCCAAACCCCGGAACCTCCCTCGGGGGCCGGCGCCTCACAACTTGAGCCGCCTCGGGGAAATCCCCTCCGTGCCTTTCAGTTCCGCGCGGAGGGGTTTCCTGTACGGGCTGCTCCTGCACACCCTCAACTTTGCCATCCTCGCCGGCCGTCCGGACACGCCATGGCGTACCATCTTGCCGTCCGGAGGAGGCGGGGGTCCCCGATGGAGGGCACTCTACGCAGGGGTCCTCCCACTATTCATCGGGGACTTGGCCTGGAGGGTGGTGCACGGAGCAGTACCGTGCAACAAATTTTTAAGCCGGTTCACGGACTCCCAGGCCGCCTGCAATTTCTGCGGTCTGGAGGAGTCCGTGTTCCATGTTTTTATGGAATGCACAAGGTTGCAGCCCCTGTTCCATTATTTGAAGGGGCTGCTCCTGAAATTCTGGCTGCACTTCAGTCCCACTCTCCTGATCTTTGGGCACCCTGTGCGGAGGGGAGCGGGTAGGTCCGAAGGCCTCCTCGTAGGACTGCTCCTGGGCACGGCCAAGGGTGCCATCAGCCGGTCCAGGCAGCGGGCGGTCGAGGGGGTCGTTCAACCTGACTGCCTGCCTCTCTTCCGCTCTTACATCCGGTCCAGGGTGTCCTTGGAGATGGAGCACGCGGTGTCCACCGGTACGCTCGCGGCCTTCCGCGAGAGGTGGGCACCGGAGGGACTGGAGTGCATCATCACGCCCGGCAACCAAATTTTAATTTGATTTTACGTTTTAAAGTTAATTTGTTTTAATTGCCGGTGCTTTTAGTGTCCCCTTCCCTTTTATAGGGGGCACTGGGGAAAAATTGTGATTTTAGTGCCCAAAAAAAAAACCAAAAAAAGAAAAACACAAAAAAAAAACAAAAAAAAGGGGAAAAAAAGGGCCTTGTAAATGTCTGGAGTGTCACCCAGGTCGGGTGGCACTCTTTAATGTTTATGTTTTCGCAGGTAAACTCAAAAGAGTTTCATGCACAAGGGACCAATCGTGAAGCAGTAGAGGCGTGTCCTGCTCAGTTGGAGCTGTGAGCAGTGAGAGAAGCAGCTAGCAACTTGAGCTCCTGCCTGGGGAGCCCTGAGACCAGCCCAGGAACAGAAGGAAGGAAGGGGTTTCACCACCAACTTTACCCGGAGGGAGAGGAGGAGAACAGAAAACTTTGCAACAACTTCATCATTCTGCAAGGAGTTGGAGAGAGGGGGAAAAGACAAACAACATCCAGTGTGGAAGGAGGGAGACTCAACATTTCTACAGGTGGGTGTGGGTGCATTTCCCCAAACAGACTTTGTTGTATCGGTGGGGGGAGGAAAGAAGACCACTGAGGGCCGGAACATCGCGGGGGGTGTGTGTGTGTGTGGTAGTGTGCGTGGGGGCTGTGCTTACAACTAGGCCCCCCCCCACAATTGGAACCCCCCCCACCCCCCACATTTGCCTAGCCTGGGATAGCTGGAGCTACCAGGCTGAAGATTGTTTGTTTTTCTTAATCACCCTATTAAAGATCGTTAGGAGTGCCTGGTGGCTCCAGCTACCCCAGGTGAAGACATCTTCTCCCCCCACCTGAAGACCACCCCAAAGACTTTTGTGTTTTGCCATCTGGGGAGTGCACCCACCCACAGCTGCGAGGGGAGACCTGCCCTCGCAGCCCCCCCCCCTTCCCACCCCTCTCTCTCTTTCTCCGTTACCCTCTGTTTCTCCCCTCTCTCTCTGAGAACCCTTTCCTTCCAAATTAATAAAAAAAAACCCAATTAAGACAACTGAGCAGAGGGAGCAAGGCCTCTCCCCAATTGTCAACGAGGGGAGAGGTGCCTCGTTAAGGGCTCCTCTGCTCAGTTAACATAAGAGGCCATTAAAGACCATTAAGGCCTGTGACTTTGGGGTGGGTGTAGCCCTTAAAGGGACCCCGTGATGGCGACCCCATCCACGCCGGTGGCAGGGCCAGCAAGGACGTATGCGCAGGCGGTGTCCACATCCACGGCACCTCCTGCGCCACCCGCTGCCCTGCCACCGTTCAGACTTATAACCAGGAAACACGGGGTCAAGAGCTACACTCACCCCACAATGAGCATTGAGGAGTGCGTGCGGGCGATGGCTGGGGTAGTCGGCCCCTCGGCCATTGTCGCAGCCTCCAAGATGTCTGGGAAGGCCGTGTTCTTCCTGGGGTCGGAGCGGGCGGTGTCCCTGGCCCTTGAAAAGGGGCTCACGGTGGGCGGGACGTTCCTGCCGGTGGACCCTCTCGAGGCCACCGCGCAGAGGGTCATCATTTCAAACGTCCCGCCCTTTGTTTCCGCTGAGCTCCTCCTCCCTCACCTACAACAACTGGGGGAGGTAAGGTCAGGGATCAACCCCATACCGCTCGGCCTCAGGGAGAGCAGCCTGCGCCACGTGTTCTCCTTCCGCCGCCAGCTCTTTGTCCGGCTGGCGCGGGAGGACACGACGGAGGGAGATTTTAATGTGGTGCACGAGGGGACTGCCTACCGCGTCTTCTGGACGTCGGACGGCGTGCGGTGCCATGCCTGCAGGGAGGTGGGGCATGTTCGCAAGAACTGCCCCGCCTCCAAGGCCGCCAAACCACCGAAGGCGGCCAAGGCTGGCGCTGCCGCCACCCCTCCCCCTAGTTGCGTCCGCGTGCCGGGAGCCATGGGTGCGCGGGCATCGTCGGAGGCCTTTGTTTTCAGGGCCTCCGGCGGGGGGGAGGGAGAGCGTCCGAGCGGAAAGAAGGCGCGGAAGAAGGAGAAACATCTAGAGGCGGGTCCCCTCGGTGCGGCGGAAAGTCTGACCACCGCGCTCAGCCCAACCCAGTCACCGGCGAGCGCGGGGTGCCCCGAGCCCGTGCCCGGGCCCTTGAATACCACCACAGAGGGGCCCAGGCGCGGGCAAGAAAAGGAAAAGGGGGGGGCGGAGCGGGAGGCCTCGGCAGACATGGAGGTCTCCCTGACTCCGCGCGCCCCCAGGAACAAAAAGAGGCACCGCCCCAATGAGGCGGAGGGGGAACAACATCCCTCCGCGGAGGAGTCGGTGCCCGCCGCGTGTCCCGCGTCCCCCACCAGCGCCCCCAAATTGCGCTGCAGGCGCGAGGAGTCTTTCCCCGGGGAGGGTGAGACAGTTGAGGCTGCCCAGCCTCTGCCTCCCGGGGATGGAGTGGAAGATCTGCCTGTCGTGGGGGGCGTGGGGACCGCGGAGGAATGCGTAGCCGCCGGGCCGGGCGTCCCGGGGACTGAGGCGGGCGAGGCCGAAAAGGCCGAACCTGAGCCCGCCCAGCTATTATCCAACTTCCCCCGGGAGTCGCTCGACCCGGCAGAAAAACAATTAAATAATTATGACACTGTAGATGCTGGGCCGGGGGGTGGCAGCGGGGAGGGGGAGGAACACCCACCCTCGGCCCTTACTTTGGAGCTGGAGCACTTGGAGGGCCTGGGGATTTCCTATGGCCGGGTCTCTCCTTGTTCTCCGGTTCCTGGGGCGGAGGGGGAACCCCTTCCGCTGTCATTTCCCGACCCAGCACCATTTTTAAAAGAGCCCAGTGGGGACTCCTCTGCCGACGATCCTGGGGGTGGGATCGGGGCAGTGCCAGGGCCGGTTGGAGCGGCCGGTTCATTTGCCGTACCTTGTGCGGTCGATGGGCCGGCTGCTGGCGGCCACCTCCCGGAGGAGGACGGGGACTCGGTGGGGGACGCGGGTGAAGACCTAGAGACCACCGCCAGGGAGGCGGTGGATCTGCTCGCGGCCGCCGCTGAGGCCCTCCTCGTTCCTGCAAAGGAACTCCGGGACTTTTTGGCCCAGAGCCGGGGTCGCCGCGACCAAGCCCGACTGGCCCTGGAAAAATGGTCCGAGCCGGAGCTGATCAAGGGGTCCGTCCGCGCCGCCGTTAAAACCTTGGCCGCGGGCGGGCCCTTGACAAAGGAGCAGCACCTTGAGCTGCGCGAGCTCGAGGGACTCCTCGCTGGGCTGCGGAGGGAGCGGAGTTCAACAAAAGACTCCGCTCCCTCCCCCACAATAGGTTAAGGTAGAGGTTGCACTATGCTTTTGCCATGAAGATAACCATAGCCAGCCTCAACATCAACGGCGGCAGAGGGGCACGCCGTAGATTTGACAATTTTTCGCTCCTGCGGGAGGGGAAATATGCGGTGTGCTTCCTGCAAGAAACCCACACCGTTCCGGGAGACGAAGCCACGTGGCTCCTGGAATGGCAAGGAGAGGTCCGCATGAGCCACCTCACCGCCATTTCTAGTGGGGTGGCCATCTTGCTGGGCCCGCATTTTCAGCCGGAGATCTTGGGGGTCGAGGAGCCCGTGCCAGGCCGCTTGCTGCACGTAACGGTTCGCCTGGGGGACGTGCCGCTCCATCTCGTGAACGTGTACGCCCCTCATCCCGGCCCGCAGCAAACGCGCTTCTTTGAAGAGGTGTCCGCTCTTCTTGGCTCCGTCGACGTCGGCGACTGCATTGTCCTCGGGGGGGATTTTAACTGCACCCTCGAGGCGAGGGACCGCTCCGGTGCCCCGCAGTGCATGACGGCGATGGAGAAGTTGAGGGACCTGGTCGGGTCCTTCGACTTGGTGGACGTCTGGCGAAATCTCCACCCCGACTCCAGCGCCTTTACTTGGGTGAGGCCTGGAGTTGGATGGTCTAGAGTCGACCGCCTTTACGTGTCTCGGGCGTACGTTTCCTGCGTCCCGGCGGCCTCCATGCGGCCGGTGCCGTGTTCGGACCACCACCTGGTGTGGGCGGAGCTCGCTTCGCTCCGCGCGAGGACGGGGTCCGCGTACTGGCACTTTAACAACCGGCTGCTGGAGGACGTGCGGTTCCAGGACTCGTTCCGTCGATTCTGGTCCGACTGGAGAAGGAAGCAGGGGGGCTTCCCCTCCTTGAGGCTATGGTGGGACGTGGGCAAGGCTCACGTCCGCGTCTTCTGTCAAGAGTACGCGAGGGGGTCGACCAAGAGGCGGGCGGCCAGAGTCGGGCGCCTAGAAAAAGAGGTGCTCGACCTGGAAGCCCGTCTCGGTCAAGTCGTCCAGGACCCGGCCCTGCGGACGGTGTACGAAGCGAAGAAGGCCGCGCTGAAGGACCTGCAGCTCGTCGGGTCCCGAGGCGCGTTCGTGAGGTCGCGGATCCGGTTCCTGCGGGATCTGGACCGCGGCTCCCCCTTCTTCTACTCGCTGGAAAAAAGGCAGAGTGTCCGTAAGCAGCTCTTGACGCTGCTGGCCGACGACGGCTCTCTCGTCTCGGATCCGGAGGGCGTCAACAACAGGGTCCGTGAATATTACGGGGCTCTGTTCTCTCCGGATCCGTCCAGCGAGGAAGCGCGTAGAGTTTTGTGGGAGGACCTGCCGAAGGTCGGCCCGGAGGGCGCCGAAAATCTGGAAGCTCCGCTAAGCCTGGCGGAGCTGACCGGTGCCCTCGCCCGGCTCTCGAGGGGAAAATCCCCGGGGCTGGACGGGCTGACCGTGGAGTTCCACAGGGCGTTCTGGGACGTCCTGGGGAGCGACTACGCGCGGGTCCTGGGGGAAAGTCTGGCGACCGGGGAGATGCCCCTCTCTTGGCGCAGGGCAGTCATCGTCCTGCTGCCTAAGAAGGGCGATCTCCGCCTCCTTAAGAACTGGCGCCCGGTCTCCCTCCTCAGCACGGACTACAAAATCTTCGCCAGGGCGATGTCTGCTCGCCTTGGTGCCGTGCTGGACCACATGATCCACCCCGACCAGTCATACACGGTCCCGGGCCGGACAATCCACGACAACATCCATCTGGTCCGGGACCTCATCCATTGCTCCCAGGAGGCTGGTCTGTCGGTCGCCTTCCTATCCCTCGACCAAGAGAAGGCGTTCGACAGGGTGGATCACGACTATCTGCTCGGAACTCTGCGCGCTTTCGGGTTCGGGACGCATTTCGTCGCCCGGATCCGACTTTTGTACGCCGCCGCGGAGTGTCTGATTAAGGTTAACGGGTCCTTGACGGCGCCCCTTCGCTTTAGGAGAGGGGTGCGCCAGGGATGCCCCATGTCCGGCCAGTTATACGCCGTTTGCGTGGAGCCTTTCCTGCGCCTCTTGCGGACGAGGTTGACGGGACTGGCTCTGCAAGGGCCGGGCGTGGAGGTCGTCCTCTCGGCTTACGCCGATGACGTGCTCCTCGCGGTAGAGGATCCCGCTGACCTGCGGAGGATGCGTGAGTGCCAGGAGATTTACTCGGCCGCGTCCTCCGCCAGGATCAACTGGGAGAAATGTTCCGGACTCCTGGTGGGTCAGTGGCGGGTGGACTCCCTGCCGGAGGAGCTCAGGCCTTTTGCCTGGAGCACGACCCATCTCCTCTATCTGGGAGTCTACCTTAGCCCCGACGAGGGAGCCTGGCCGGCGAACTGGCAGGAGCTGGAGGCCAAGGTCGCCGCTCGCCTAGGGCGCTGGACAGGACTGCTCCGAGTGCTGTCCTACAGGGGTCGAGCGCTAGTCATAAACCAGCTGGTGGCCGCAATGCTGTGGTACCGGCTGGTCACTTTGACCCCTCCCCCTGCGTTTGTCGCCAAGATACAGAAGAAGCTGGTGGACTTCTTCTGGAACAACAGGAAGCACTGGGTCTCTGCCGCGGTCTTGAGTCTCCCGCTTGAGGAGGGCGGTCAGTCGTTGGTGTGCGTCAGCGCCCAGCTCGCGACTTTCCGTCTTCAGACCCTGCAGAGATACCTTTACGTCGAGCCCCCTCCTAGGTGGTGTGCTCTGGCGAGGTATTTCTTCCGCCAGCAGCTCGACCTCAATTATGACACGCAGCTCCTGTTTGTGAACTTGGGGGGTGCCAGGACCGCCCTCCGGGAGCTGCCTGTCTTTTACAGGGAACTCATCAGGGTCTGGAACAAAGTCTCCACCAAGCGCAGCTCTCCGCCGGCTGGAGTGGCGGCCGTCCTGCAGGAGCCGCTGCTCGGGAATCCGTACCTCCACGGCCGAGGCTTCATGTGGCGGTCGGAAGAGAGGGCTGTGGCTGGTGAGGTGACCAGGGTCAGGGACCTGCTCGATGGCGGAGGAGCGGGCTGGATGGCGCCAGACACGCTGGCGCGGCGCCTAAACTCTGCCAACGTCCGCCACGCGGCCGATGCCATCGAGTCGCTAAAAACAGCTCTGGGCCCTGACTCCGTTAGGTGTATCGAGGAGGCTCAAGCACGTGGGGAGATCCCGTCCGAACTGACCCCCGTCCGGACGGAATTCCTCATCGGCGCCAAACCCCGGAACCTCCCTCGGGGGCCGGCGCCTCACAACTTGAGCCGCCTCGGGGAAATCCCCTCCGTGCCTTTCAGTTCCGCGCGGAGGGGTTTCCTGTACGGGCTGCTCCTGCACACCCTCAACTTTGCCATCCTCGCCGGCCGTCCGGACACGCCATGGCGTACCATCTTGCCGTCCGGAGGAGGCGGGGGTCCCCGATGGAGGGCACTCTACGCGGGGGTCCTCCCACTATTCATCGGGGACTTGGCCTGGAGGGTGGTGCACGGAGCAGTGCCGTGCAACAAATTTTTAAGCCGGTTCACGGACTCCCAGGCCGCCTGCAATTTCTGCGGTCTGGAGGAGTCCGTGTTCCATGTTTTTATTGAGTGCACAAGGTTGCAGCCCCTGTTCCATTATTTGAAGGGGCTGCTCCTGAAATTCTGGCTGCACTTCAGTCCCACTCTCCTGATCTTTGGGCACCCTGTGCGGAGGGGAGCGGGTAGGTCCGAAGGCCTCCTCGTAGGACTGCTCCTGGGCACGGCCAAGGGTGCCATCAGCCGGTCCAGGCAGCGGGCGGTCGAGGGGGTCGTTCAACCTGACTGCCTGCCTCTCTTCCGCTCTTACATCCGGTCCAGGGTGTCCTTGGAGATGGAGCACGCGGTGTCCACCGGTACGCTCGCGGCCTTCCGCGAGAGGTGGGCACCGGAGGGACTGGAGTGCATCATCACGCCCGGCAACCAAATTTTAATTTGATTTTACGTTTTAAAGTTAATTTGTTTTAATTGCCGGTGCTTTTAGTGTCCCCTTCCCTTTTATAGGGGGCACTGGGGAAAAATTGTGATTTTAGTGCCCAAAAAAAAACAAAAAAAAAAGAAAAAACACAAAAAAAAAACACAAAAAAAGGGGAAAAAAAATGGGCCTTGTAAATGTCTGGAGTGTCACCCAGGTCGGGTGGCACCGTTTAATGTTTTATGTTTTCACAGATAAACTCAAAAGAGTTTCATGCACAAGGGACCAATCGTGAAGCAGTAGAGGCGTGTCCTGCTCAGTTGGAGCTGTGAGCAGTGAGTGGAGCTGCTAGCAACTTGAGCTCCTGCCTGGAGAGCCCTGAGACCAGCCCAGGAACAGAAGGAAGGAAGGGGCTTCAACACCAACTTTTATCCAGAGGGAGAGGAGGAGAACAGAAACATTTCAACTTTTTACCATTCTGCAAGGAGTTGGAGAGAGGGGGAAAAACCAACAACATCCAGTGTGGAAGGAGGGAGACTCTGCACTTTCTACAGGTGGGTGTGGGTGCATTTCCCAAAAAGACTTTGTTGTATCGGTGGGGGGAGGAAAGAAGACCACTGAGGGCCGGAACATCGCGGGGGGTGTGTGTGTGTGTGTGGTAGTGTGCGTGGGGGCCGTGCTTACAACTAGGCCCCCCCCCACAATTGGAACCCCCCCCCACAACCCCACATTTGCCTAGCCTGGGATAGCTGGAGCTACCAGGCTGAAGATTCTTTAATCACCCAATTAACATCGTTAAGAGTGTGTGCCTGGTGGCTCTAGCTATCCCAGGTGAAGACGTCTTCTCCCCTCACCTGAAGACCATCCCAAAGACTGTGTTTTTTGTGTGTTTTTGCCATCTGGGGAGTGCACCCACCCACAGCTGCGAGGGGAGACCTGCCCTCGCAGTCCCCCCCCCCCCCTTCCCACCCCCCTCTCTCTTTCTCTGCTACTCTGTTTCTCCCCTCTCTCTCTGAGGCCTCTTTCTTCCAAATTAATAAAAAAAAAACATTTAAGACAACTGAGCAGAGGGAGCAAGGCCCCTCCCAAATTACCAACTAGGGGAGAGGTGCCTCGTTAAGGGCTCCTCTGCTCAGTTTATATACGAGGCCTAATTAAGACCATTAAGGCCTGTGACTTTGGGGTGGGTGTAGCCCTTAAAGGGACCCCGTGATGGCGACCCCATCCACGCCGGTGGCAGGGCCAGCAAGGACGTATGCGCAGGCGGTGTCCACATCCACGGCACCTCCTGCGCCACCCGCTGCCCTGCCACCTTTTACACTTATAACCAGGAAACACGGGGTCAAGAGCTACACTCACACCACAATGAGCATCGAGGAGTGCGTGCGGGCGATGGCTGGGGTAGTCGGCCCCTCGGCCATTGTCGCAGCCTCCAAGATGTCTGGGAAGGCCGTGTTCTTCCTGGGGTCGGAGCGGGCGGTGTCCCTGGCCCTTGAAAAGGGGCTCACGGTGGGCGGGACGTTCCTGCCGGTGGATCCTCTCGAGGCCACCGCGCAGAGGGTCATCGTGTCAAACGTCCCGCCCTTTGTTTCCGCTGAGCTCCTCCTCCCTCACCTACAACAATTGGGGGAGGTAAGGTCAGGGATCAACCCCATACCGCTCGGCCTCAGGGAGAACAGCCTGCGCCACGTGTTCTCCTTCCGCCGCCAGCTCTTTGTCCGGCTGGTGCGGGAGGAGACGACGGAGGGATCATTTAATGTGGTGCATGAGGGGACTGCCTACCGCGTCTTCTGGACGTCGGACGGCGTGCGGTGCCATGCCTCCAAGGCCGCCAAACCACCGAAGGCGGCCAAGGCTGGCGCCGCCGCCACCCCTCCCCCTAGCTGCGTCCGCGTGCCGGGAGCCATGGGTGCGCGGGCATCGTCGGAGGCCTTTGTTTTCAGGGCCTCCGGCGGGGGGGAGGGAGAGCGTCCGAGCGGAAAGAAGGCGCGGAAGAAGGAGAAACATCTAGAGGCGGGTCCCCTCGGTGCGCCGGAAAGTTTGACCACCGCGCTCAGCCCAACCCAGTCACCGGCGAGCGCGGGGTGCCCCGAGCCCGTGCCCGGGCCCTTGAATAACACCACAGAGGGGTCCAGGCGCGGGCAAGAAAAGAAAAAGGGGGGGGCGGAGCGGGAGGCCTCGGCAGACATGGGGGTCTCCCTGCCTCCGCGCGCCCCCAGGAACAAAAGGAGGCGCGGCTCTGATGAGGCGGAGGGGGAACAACATCCCTCCGCGGAGGAGTCGGTGCCCGCCGCGTGTCCCGCGTCCCCCACCAGCGCTCCCAAATTGCGCTGCAGGCGCGAAGAGTCTGTCCCCGGGGAGGGTGAGGCAGTCGAGGCTGCCCAGCCGCTGCCTCCTGGGGATGGCATGGAAGATCTGCCTGTCGTGGGGGGCGTGGGGACCGCGGAGGAATGCGTAGCCGCCGGGCCGGGCGTCCCGGGGACTGAGGCGGGCGAGGCCGAAAAGGCCGAACCTGAGCCCGCCCAGCCAATACCCAACTTCCCCCGGGAGTCGCTCGACCCGGCGGAAACACAAACTGATTTTAATGAAACTGTAGATGCTGGGCCGGGGGGTGGCAGCGGGGAGGGGGAGGAACACCCACCCTCGCCTCTTACTTTGGAGCTGGAGCACTTGGGGAGCCTGGGGATCTCCTATGGCCGGGTCTCTCCTTGTTCTCCGGTTCCTGGGGCGGAGGGGGAACCCCTTCCGCTGTCATTTCCCGACCCAGCACCATTTTTAAAAGAGCCCAGTGGGGACTCCTCTGCCGACGATCCTGGGGGTGGGATCGGGGCAGTGCCAGGGCCGGTTGGAGCGGCCGGTCCATTTGCCGTACCTTGTGCGGTCGATGGGCTGGCTGCTGGCGGCCACCTCCCGGAGGAGGACGGGGACTCGGTGGGGGACGCGGGTGAAGACCTAGAGACCACCGCCAGTGAGGCGGTGGATCTGCTCGCGGCCGCTGCTGAGGCCCTCCTCATTCCTGCAAAGGAACTCCGGGACTTTTTGGCCCAGAGCCGGGGTCGCCGCGACCAAGCCCGACTGGCCCTGGAAAAATGGTCCGAGCCGGAGCTGATCAAGGGGTCCGTCCGCGCCGCCGTTAAAACCTTGGCCGCGGGCGGGCCCTTGACAAAGGAGCAGCACCTTGAGCTGCGCGAGCTCGAGGGACTCCTCGCTGGGCTGCGGAGGGAGCGGAGTTCAACAAAAGACTCCGCTCCCTCCCCCACAATAGGTTAAGGTAGAGGTTGCACTATGCTTTTGCCATGAAGATAACCATAGCCAGCCTCAACATCAACGGCGGCAGAGGGGCACGCCGTAGATTTGACAATTTTTCGCTCCTGCGGGAGGGGAAATATGCGGTGTGCTTCCTGCAAGAAACCCACACCGTTCCGGGAGACGAAGCCACGTGGCTCCTGGAATGGCAAGGAGAGGTCCGCATGAGCCACCTCACCGCCATTTCTAGTGGGGTGGCCATCTTGCTGGGCCCGCATTTTCAGCCGGAGATCTTGGGGGTCGAGGAGCCCGTGCCAGGCCGCTTGCTGCACGTAACGGTTCGCCTGGGGGACGTGCCGCTCCATCTCGTGAACGTGTACGCCCCTCATCCCGGCCCGCAGCAAACGCGCTTCTTTGAAGAGGTGTCCGCTCTTCTTGGCTCCGTCGACGTCGGCGACTGCATTGTCCTCGGGGGGGATTTTAACTGCACCCTCGAGGCGAGGGACCGCTCCGGTGCCCCGCAGTGCATGACGGCGATGGAGAAGTTGAGGGACCTGGTCGGGTCCTTCGACTTGGTGGACGTCTGGTGAAATCTCCACCCCGACTCCAGCGCCTTTACTTGGGTGAGGCCTGGAGTTGGATGGTCTAGAGTCGACCGCCTTTACGTGTCTCGGGCGTACGTTTCCTGCGTCCCGGCGGCCTCCATGCGGCCGGTGCCGTGTTCGGACCACCACCTGGTGTGGGCGGAGCTCGCTTCGCTCCGCGCGAGGACGGGGTCCGCGTACTGGCACTTTAACAACCGGCTGCTGGAGGACGTGCGGTTCCAGGACTCGTTCCGTCGATTCTGGTCCGACTGGAGAAGGAAGCAGGGGGGCTTCCCCTCCTTGAGGCTATGGTGGGACGTGGGCAAGGCTCACGTCCGCGTCTTCTGTCAAGAGTACGCGAGTGGGTCGACCAAGAGGCGGGCGGCCAGAGTCGGGCGCCTAGAAAAAGAGGTGCTCGACCTGGAAGCCCGTCTCGGTCAAGTCGTCCAGGACCCGGCCCTGCGGACGGTGTACGAAGCGAAGAAGGCCGCGCTGAAGGACCTGCAGCTCGTCGGGTCCCGAGGCGCGTTCGTGAGGTCGCGGATCCGGTTCCTGCGGGATCTGGACCGCGGCTCCCCCTTCTTCTACTCGCTGGAAAAAAGGCAGAGTGTCCGTAAGCAGCTCTTGACGCTGCTGGCCGACGACGGCTCTCTCGTCTCGGATCCGGAGGGCGTCAACAACAGGGTCCGTGAATATTACGGGGCTCTGTTCTCTCCGGATCCGTCCAGCGAGGAAGCGCGTAGAGTTTTGTGGGAGGACCTGCCGAAGGTCAGCCCGGAGGGCGCCGAAAATCTGGAAGCTCCGCTAAGCCTGGCGGAGCTGACCGGTGCCCTCGCCCGGCTCTCGAGGGGAAAATCCCCGGGGCTGGACGGGCTGACCGTGGAGTTCCACAGGGCGTTCTGGGACGTCCTGGGGAGCGACTACGCGCGGGTCCTGGGGGAAAGTCTGGCGACCGGGGAGATGCCCCTCTCTTGGCGCAGGGCAGTCATCGTCCTGCTGCCTAAGAAGGGCGATCTCCGCCTCCTTAAGAACTGGCGCCCGGTCTCCCTCCTCAGCACGGACTACAAAATCTTCGCCAGGGCGATGTCTGCTCGCCTTGGTGCCGTGCTGGACCACATGATCCACCCCGACCAGTCATACACGGTCCCGGGCCGGACAATCCACGATAACATCCATCTGGTCCGGGACCTCATCCATTGTTCCCAGGAGGCTGGTCTGTCGGTCGCCTTCCTATCCCTCGACCAAGAGAAGGCGTTCGACAGGGTGGATCACGACTATCTGCTCGGAACTCTGCGCGCTTTCGGGTTCGGGACGCATTTCGTCGCCCGGATCCGACTTTTGTACGCCGCCGCGGAGTGTCTGATTAAGGTTAACGGGTCCTTGACGGCGCCCCTTCGCTTTAGGAGAGGGGTGCGCCAGGGATGCCCCATGTCCGGCCAGTTATACGCCGTTTGCGTGGAGCCTTTCCTGCGCCTCTTGCGGACGAGGTTGACGGGACTGGCTCTGCAAGGGCCGGGCGTGGAGGTCGTCCTCTCGGCTTACGCCGATGACGTGCTCCTCGCGATAGAGGATCCCGCTGACCTGCGGAGGATGCGAGAGTGCCAGGAGATTTACTCGGCCGCGTCCTCCGCCAGGATCAACTGGGAAAAATGTTCCGGACTCCTGGTGGGTCAGTGGCGGGTGGACTCCCTGCCGGAGGAGCTCAGGCCTTTTGCCTGGAGCACGACCCATCTCCTCTATCTGGGAGTCTACCTTAGCCCCGACGAGGGAGCCTGGCCGGCGAACTGGCAGGAGCTGGAGGCCAAGGTCGCCGCTCGCCTAGGGCGCTGGACAGGACTGCTCCGAGTGCTGTCCTACAGGGGTCGAGCGCTAGTCATAAACCAGCTGGTGGCCGCAATGCTGTGGTACCGGCTGGTCACTTTGACCCCTCCCCCTGCGTTTGTCGCCAAGATACAGAAGAAGCTGGTGGACTTCTTCTGGAACAACAGGAAGCACTGGGTCTCTGCCGCGGTCTTGAGTCTCCCGCTTGAGGAGGGCGGTCAGTCGTTGGTGTGCGTCAGCGCCCAGCTCGCGACTTTCCGCCTTCAGACCCTGCAGAGATACCTTTACGTCGAGCCCCCTCCTAGGTGGTGCGCTCTGGCGAGGTATTTCTTCCGCCAGCAGCTCGACCTCAATTATGACACGCAGCTCCTGTTTGTGAACTTGGGGGGTGCCAGGACCGCCCTCCGGGAGCTGCCTGTCTTTTACAGGGAACTCATCAGGGTCTGGAACAAAGTCTCCACCAAGCGCAGCTCTCCGCCGGCTGGAGTGGCGGCCGTCCTGCAGGAGCCGCTGCTCGGGAATCCGTACCTCCACGGCCGAGGCTTTATGTGGCGGTCGGAAGAGAGGGCTGTGGCTGGTGAGGTGACCAGGGTCAGGGACCTGCTCGATGGCGGAGGAGCGGGCTGGATGGCGCCAGACACGCTGGCGCGGCGCCTAAATTCTGCCAACGTCCGCCACGCGGCCGATGCCATCGAGTCGCTAAAAACAGCTCTGGGCCCTGACTCCGTTAGGTGCATCGAGGAGGCTCAAGCACGTGGGGAGATCCCGTCCGAACTGACCCCCGTCCTGACGGAATTCCTCATCGGCGCCAAACCCCGGAACCTCCCTCGGGGGCCGGCGCCTCACAACTTGAGCCGCCTCCGGGAAATCCCCTCCGTGCCTTTCAGTTCCGCGTGGAGGGGTTTCCTGTACGGGCTGCTCCTGCACACCCTCAACTTTGCCATCCTCGCCGGCCGTCCGGACACGCCATGGCGTACCATCTTGCCGTCCGGAGGAGGCGGGGGTCCCCGATGGAGGGCACTCTACGCAGGGGTCCTCCCACTATTCATCGGGGACTTGGCCTGGAGGGTGGTGCATGGAGCAGTGCCGTGCAACAAATTTTTAAGCCGGTTCACGGACTCCCAGGTCGCCTGCAATTTCTGCGGTCTGGAGGAGTCCGTGTTCCATGTTTTTATTGAATGCACGAGGTTGCAGCCCCTGTTCCACTATTTGAAGGGGCTGCTCCTGAAATTCTGGCTGCACTTCAGTCCCACTCTCCTGATCTTTGGGCACCCTGTGCGGAGGGGAGCGGGTAGGTCCGAAGGCCTCCTCGTAGGACTGCTCCTGGGCACGGCCAAGGGTGCCATCAGCCGGTCCAGGCAGCGGGCGGTCGAGGGGGTCGTTCAACCTGACTGCCTGCCCCTCTTCCGCTCTTACATCCGGTCCAGGGTGTCCTTGGAGATGGAGCACGCGGTGTCCACCGGTACGCTCGCGGCCTTCCGCGAGAGGTGGGCACCGGAGGGACTGGAGTGCATCATCACGCCCGGCAACCAAATTTTAATTTGATTTTACGTTTTAAAGTTAATTTGTTTTAATTGCCGGTCCTTTTAGTGTCCCCTTCCCTTTTATAGGGGGCACTGGGGAAAAATTGTGATTTTAGTGCCCAAAAAAAACCAAAAAAAGAAAAACACAAAAAAAAAACAAAAAAAGGGGGGGAAAAAAAAGGGCCTTGTAAATGTCTGGAGTGTCACCCAGTCGGGTGGCACCGTTTAATGTTTTTATGTTTTGCAGGTAAACTCAAAAGAGTTTCATGCACAAGGGATCAATCGTGAAGCAGTAGAGGCGTGTCCTGCTCAGTTGGAGCTGTGAGCAGTGAGTGGAGCTGCTAGCAACTTGAGCTCCTGCCTGGAGAGCCCTGAGACCAGCCCAGGAACAGAAGGAAGGAAGGGGCTTCAACACCAACTTTTATCCAGAGGGAGAGGAGGAGAACAGAAACATTTCAACTTTTTACCATTCTGCAAGGAGTTGGAGAGAGGGGGAAAAACCAACAACATCCAGTGTGGAAGGAGGGAGACTCTGCACTTTCTACAGGTGGGTGTGGGTGCATTTCCCAAAAAGACTTTGTTGTATCGGTGGGGGGAGGAAAGAAGACCACTGAGGGCCGGAACATCGCGGGGGGTGTGTGTGTGTGTGTGGTAGTGTGCGTGGGGGCCGTGCTTACAACTAGGCCCCCCCCCACAATTGGAACCCCCCCCCACAACCCCACATTTGCCCAGCCTGGGATAGCTGGAGCTACCAGGCTGAAGATTCTTTAATCACCCAATTAACATCGTTAAGAGTGTGTGCCTGGTGGCTCTAGCTATCCCAGGTGAAGACGTCTTCTCCCCTCACCTGAAGACCATCCCAAAGACTGTGTTTTTTGTGTGTTTTTGCCATCTGGGGAGTGCACCCACCCACAGCTGCGAGGGGAGACTTGCCCTCGCAGTCCCCCCCCCCCCTTCCCACCCCCCTCTCTCTTTCTCTGCTACTCTGTTTCTCCCCTCTCTCTCTGAGGCCTCTTTCTTCCAAATTAATAAAAAAAAAACATTTAAGACAACTGAGCAGAGGGAGAAAGGCCTCTCCCAAATTACCAACTAGGGGAGAGGTGCCTCGTTAAGGGCTCCTCTGCTCAGTTTATATACGAGGCCTAATTAAGACCATTAAGGCCTGTGACTTTGGGGTGGGTGTAGCCCTTAAAGGG
The DNA here is from genome assembly GCF_044704955.1 of Pristiophorus japonicus. NCBI lineage: Eukaryota > Metazoa > Chordata > Chondrichthyes > Pristiophoridae > Pristiophorus > Pristiophorus japonicus. The sequence continues at coordinate 238,009,458 of NC_091983.1, forward strand.
ACCCCGTGATGGCGACCCCATCCACGCCGGTGGCAGGGCCAGCAAGGACGTATGCGCAGGCGGTGTCCACATCCACGGCACCTCCTGCGCCACCCGCTGCCCTGCCACCTTTTACACTTATAACCAGGAAACACGGGGTCAAGAGCTACACTCACACCACAATGAGCATCGAGGAGTGCGTGCGGGCGATGGCTGGGGTAGTCGGCCCCTCGGCCATTGTCGCAGCCTCCAAGATGTCTGGGAAGGCCGTGTTCTTCCTGGGGTCGGAGCGGGCGGTGTCCCTGGCCCTTGAAAAGGGGCTCACGGTGGGCGGGACGTTCCTGCCGGTGGATCCTCTCGAGGCCACCGCGCAGAGGGTCATCGTGTCAAACGTCCCGCCCTTTGTTTCCGCTGAGCTCCTCCTCCCTCACCTACAACAATTGGGGGAGGTAAGGTCAGGGATCAACCCCATACCGCTCGGCCTCAGGGAGAACAGCCTGCGCCACGTGTTCTCCTTCCGCCGCCAGCTCTTTGTCCGGCTGGTGCGGGAGGAGACGACGGAGGGATCATTTAATGTGGTGCATGAGGGGACTGCCTACCGCGTCTTCTGGACGTCGGACGGCGTGCGGTGCCATGCCTGCAAGGAGGTGGGGCACGTTCGCAAGAACTGCCCCGCCTCCAAGGCCGCCAAACCACCGAAGGCGGCCAAGGCTGGCGCCGCCGCCACCCCTCCCCCTAGCTGCGTCCGCGTGCCGGGAGCCATGGGTGCGCGGGCATCGTCGGAGGCCTTTGTTTTCAGGGCCTCCGGCGGGGGGGAGGGAGAGCGTCCGAGCGGAAAGAAGGCGCGGAAGAAGGAGAAACATCTAGAGGCGGGTCCCCTCGGTGCGCCGGAAAGTTTGACCACCGCGCTCAGCCCAACCCAGTCACCGGCGAGCGCGGGGTGCCCCGAGCCCGGGCCCGGGCCCTTGAATAACACCACAGAGGGGTCCAGGCGCGGGCAAGAAAAGAAAAAGGGGGGGGCGGAGCGGGAGGCCTCGGCAGACATGGGGGTCTCCCTGCCTCCGCGCGACCCCAGGAACAAAAGGAGGCGCGGCTCCGATGAGGCGGAGGGGGAACAACATCCCTCCGCGGAGGAGTCGGTGCCCGCCGCGTGTCCCGCGTCCCCCACCAGCGCTCCCAAATTGCGCTGCAGGCGCGAAGAGTCTGTCCCCGGGGAGGGTGAGGCAGTCGAGGCTGCCCAGCCGCTGCCTCCTGGGGATGGCATGGAAGATCTGCCTGTCGTGGGGGGCGTGGGGACCGCGGAGGAATGCGTAGCCGCCGGGCCGGGCGTCCCGGGGACTGAGGCGGGCGAGGCCGAAAAGGCCGAACCTGAGCCCGCCCAGCCAATACCCAACTTCCCCCGGGAGTCGCTCGACCCGGCGGAAACACAAACTGATTTTAATGAAACTGTAGATGCTGGGCCGGGGGGTGGCAGCGGGGAGGGGGAGGAACACCCACCCTCGCCTCTTACTTTGGAGCTGGAGCACTTGGGGAGCCTGGGGATCTCCTATGGCCGGGTCTCTCCTTGTTCTCCGGTTCCTGGGGCGGAGGGGGAACCCCTTCCGCTGTCATTTCCCGACCCAGCACCATTTTTAAAAGAGCCCAGTGGGGACTCCTCTGCCGACGATCCTGGGGGTGGGATCGGGGCAGTGCCAGGGCCGGTTGGAGCGGCCGGTCCATTTGCCGTACCTTGTGCGGTCGATGGGCTGGCTGCTGGCGGCCACCTCCCGGAGGAGGACGGGGACTCGGTGGGGGACGCGGGTGAAGACCTAGAGACCACCGCCAGTGAGGCGGTGGATCTGCTCGCGGCCGCTGCTGAGGCCCTCCTCATTCCTGCAAAGGAACTCCGGGACTTTTTGGCCCAGAGCCGGGGTCGCCGCGACCAAGCCCGACTGGCCCTGGAAAAATGGTCCGAGCCGGAGCTGATCAAGGGGTCCGTCCGCGCCGCCGTTAAAACCTTGGCCGCGGGCGGGCCCTTGACAAAGGAGCAGCACCTTGAGCTGCGCGAGCTCGAGGGACTCCTCGCTGGGCTGCGGAGGGAGCGGAGTTCAACAAAAGACTCCGCTCCCTCCCCCACAATAGGTTAAGGTAGAGGTTGCACTATGCTTTTGCCATGAAGATAACCATAGCCAGCCTCAACATCAACGGCGGCAGAGGGGCACGCCGTAGATTTGACAATTTTTCGCTCCTGCGGGAGGGGAAATATGCGGTGTGCTTCCTGCAAGAAACCCACACCGTTCCGGGAGACGAAGCCACGTGGCTCCTGGAATGGCAAGGAGAGGTCCGCATGAGCCACCTCACCGCCATTTCTAGTGGGGTGGCCATCTTGCTGGGCCCGCATTTTCAGCCGGAGATCTTGGGGGTCGAGGAGCCCGTGCCAGGCCGCTTGCTGCACGTAACGGTTCGCCTGGGGGATGTGCCGCTCCATCTCGTGAACGTGTACGCCCCTCATCCCGGCCCGCAGCAAACGCGCTTCTTTGAAGAGGTGTCCGCTCTTCTTGGCTCCGTCGACGTCGGCGACTGCATTGTCCTCGGGGGGGATTTTAACTGCACCCTCGAGGCGAGGGACCGCTCCGGTGCCCCGCAGTGCATGACGGCGATGGAGAAGTTGAGGGACCTGGTCGGGTCCTTCGACTTGGTGGACGTCTGGCGAAATCTCCACCCCGACTCCAGCGCCTTTACTTGGGTGAGGCCTGGAGTTGGATGGTCTAGAGTCGACCGCCTTTACGTGTCTCGGGCGTACGTTTCCTGCGTCCCGGCGGCCTCCATGCGGCCGGTGCCGTGTTCGGACCACCACCTGGTGTGGGCGGAGCTCGCTTCGCTCCGCGCGAGGACGGGGTCCGCGTACTGGCACTTTAACAACCGGCTGCTGGAGGACGTGCGGTTCCAGGACTCGTTCCGTCGATTCTGGTCCGACTGGAGAAGGAAGCAGGGGGGCTTCCCCTCCTTGAGGCTATGGTGGGACGTGGGCAAGGCTCACGTCCGCGTCTTCTGTCAAGAGTACGCGAGGGGGTCGACCAAGAGGCGGGCGGCCAGAGTCGGGCGCCTAGAAAAAGAGGTGCTCGACCTGGAAGCCCGTCTCGGTCAAGTCGTCCAGGACCCGGCCCTGCGGACGGTGTACGAAGCGAAGAAGGCCGCGCTGAAGGACCTGCAGCTCGTCGGGTCCCGAGGCGCGTTCGTGAGGTCGCGGATCCGGTTCCTGCGGGATCTGGACCGCGGCTCCCCCTTCTTCTACTCGCTGGAAAAAAGGCAGAGTGTCCGTAAGCAGCTCTTGACGCTGCTGGCCGACGACGGCTCTCTCGTCTCGGATCCGGAGGGCGTCAACAACAGGGTCCGTGAATATTACGGGGCTCTGTTCTCTCCGGATCCGTCCAGCGAGGAAGCGCGTAGAGTTTTGTGGGAGGACCTGCCGAAGGTCGGCCCGGAGGGCGCCGAAAATCTGGAAGCTCCGCTAAGCCTGGCGGAGCTGACCGGTGCCCTCGCCCGGCTCTCGAGGGGAAAATCCCCGGGGCTGGACGGGCTGACCGTGGAGTTCCACAGGGCGTTCTGGGACGTCCTGGGGAGCGACTACGCGCGGGTCCTGGGGGAAAGTCTGGCGACCGGGGAGATGCCCCTCTCTTGGCGCAGGGCAGTCATCGTCCTGCTGCCTAAGAAGGGCGATCTCCGCCTCCTTAAGAACTGGCGCCCGGTCTCCCTCCTCAGCACGGACTACAAAATCTTCGCCAGGGCGATGTCTGCTCGCCTTGGTGCCGTGCTGGACCACATGATCCACCCCGACCAGTCATACACGGTCCCGGGCCGGACAATCCACGATAACATCCATCTGGTCCGGGACCTCATCCATTGTTCCCAGGAGGCTGGTCTGTCGGTCGCCTTCCTATCCCTCGACCAAGAGAAGGCGTTCGACAGGGTGGATCACGACTATCTGCTCGGAACTCTGCGCGCTTTCGGGTTCGGGACGCATTTCGTCGCCCGGATCCGACTTTTGTACGCCGCCGCGGAGTGTCTGATTAAGGTTAACGGGTCCTTGACGGCGCCCCTTCGCTTTAGGAGAGGGGTGCGCCAGGGATGCCCCATGTCCGGCCAGTTATACGCCGTTTGCGTGGAGCCTTTCCTGCGTCTCTTGCGGACGAGGTTGACGGGACTGGCTCTGCAAGGGCCGGGCGTGGAGGTCGTCCTCTCGGCTTACGCCGATGACGTGCTCCTCGCGATAGAGGATCCCGCTGACCTGCGGAGGATGCGTGAGTGCCAGGAGATTTACTCGGCCGCGTCCTCCGCCAGGATCAACTGGGAGAAATGTTCCGGACTCCTGGTGGGTCAGTGGCGGGTGGACTCCCTGCCGGAGGAGCTCAGGCCTTTTGCCTGGAGCACGACCCATCTCCTCTATCTGGGAGTCTACCTTAGCCCCGACGAGGGAGCCTGGCCGGCGAACTGGCAGGAGCTGGAGGCCAAGGTCGCCGCTCGCCTAGGGCGCTGGACAGGACTGCTCCGAGTGCTGTCCTACAGGGGTCGAGCGCTAGTCATAAACCAGCTGGTGGCCGCAATGCTGTGGTACCGGCTGGTCACTTTGACCCCTCCCCCTGCGTTTGTCGCCAAGATACAGAAGAAGCTGGTGGACTTCTTCTGGAACAACAGGAAGCACTGGGTCTCTGCCGCGGTCTTGAGTCTCCCGCTTGAGGAGGGCGGTCAGTCGTTGGTGTGCGTCAGCGCCCAGCTCGCGACTTTCCGCCTTCAGACCCTGCAGAGATACCTTTACGTCGAGCCCCCTCCTAGGTGGTGCGCTCTGGCGAGGTATTTCTTCCGCCAGCAGCTCGACCTCAATTATGACACGCAGCTCCTGTTTGTGAACTTGGGGGGTGCCAGGACCGCCCTCCGGGAGCTGCCTGTCTTTTACAGGGAACTCATCAGGGTCTGGAACAAAGTCTCCACCAAGCGCAGCTCTCCGCCGGCTGGAGTGGCGGCCGTCCTGCAGGAGCCGCTGCTCGGGAATCCGTACCTCCACGGCCGAGGCTTCATGTGGCGGTCGGAAGAGAGGGCTGTGGCTGGTGAGGTGACCAGGGTCAGGGACCTGCTCGATGGCGGAGGAGCGGGCTGGATGGCGCCAGACACGCTGGCGCGGCGCCTAAACTCTGCCAACGTCCGCCACGCGGCCGATGCCATCGAGTCGCTAAAAACAGCTCTGGGCCCTGACTCCGTTAGGTGCATCGAGGAGGCTCAAGCACGTGGGGAGATCCCGTCCGAACTGACCCCCGTCCGGACGGAATTCCTCATCGGCGCCAAACCCCGGAACCTCCCTCGGGGGCCGGCGCCTCACAACTTGAGCCGCCTCCGGGAAATCCCCTCCGTGCCTTTCAGTTCCGCGCGGAGGGGTTTCCTGTACGGGCTGCTCCTGCACACCCTCAACTTTGCCATCCTCGCCGGCCGTCCGGACACGCCATGGCGTACCATCTTGCCGTCCGGAGGAGGCGGGGGTCCCCGATGGAGGGCACTCTACGCAGGGGTCCTCCCACTATTCATCGGGGACTTGGCCTGGAGGGTGGTGCACGGAGCAGTGCCGTGCAACAAATTTTTAAGCCGGTTCACGGACTCCCAGGCCACCTGCAATTTCTGCGGTCTGGAGGAGTCCGTGTTCCATGTTTTTATTGAATGCACGAGGTTGCAGCCCCTGTTCCACTATTTGAAGGGGCTGCTCCTGAAATTCTGGCTGCACTTCAGTCCCACTCTCCTGATCTTTGGGCACCCTGTGCGGAGGGGAGCGGGTAGGTCCGAAGGCCTCCTCGTAGGACTGCTCCTGGGCACGGCCAAGGGTGCCATCAGCCGGTCCAGGCAGCGGGCGGTCGAGGGGGTCGTTTAACCTGACTGCCTGCCTCTCTTCCGCTCTTACATCCGGTCCAGGGTGTCCTTGGAGATGGAGCACGCGGTGTCCACCGGTACGCTCGCGGCCTTCCGCGAGAGGTGGGCACCGGAGGGACTGGAGTGCATCATCACGCCCGGCAACCAAATTTTAATTTGATTTTACGTTTTAAAGTTAATTTGTTTTAATTGCCGGTGCTTTTAGTGTCCCCTTCCCTTTTATAGGGGGCACTGGGGAAAAATTGTGATTTTAGTGCCCAAAAAAAAACAAAAAAAAAAAGAAAAAACACAAAAAAAACAAAAAAGGGGGGAAAAAAAGGGCCTTGTAAATGTCTGGAGTGTCACCCAGGTCGGGTGGCACCGTTTAATGTCTTTATGTTTTGCAGGTAAACTCAAAAGAGTTTCGTGCACAAGGGACCAATCGTGGAGCAGTAGAGGCGTGTCCTGCTCAGTTGGAGCTGTGAGCAGTGAGGAGAGCAGCTAGCAACTTGAGCTCCTGCCTGGAGAGCCCTGAGACCAGCCCAGGAAGAGAAGGAAGGAAGGGGCTTCACCACAACTTTAACCCAGAGGGAGAGGAGGAGAAAAGAAAACTTTGCAACAACTTTACCATTCTGCAAAGAGTTGGAGAGAGGGGGAAAAGACAAACAACATCCAGTGTGGAAGGAGGGAGACTCAACATTCTACAGGTGGGTGTGGGTGCATTTCCCCAAACAGACTTTGTTGTATCGGTGGGGGGAGGAAAGAAGACCACTGAGGGCCGGAACATCGCGGGGGGTGTGTGTGTGTGTGGTAGTGTGTGTGGGGGCCTTGCTTACAACTAGGCCCCCCCCACAATTGGAACCCCCCCCACCCCCCACACATGCCTAGCCTGGGATAGCTGGAGCTACCAGGCTGAAGATTGTCATTAATCTCCCTATTAAAGATCGTTTAGGAGTGTGTGCCTGGTGGCTCCAGCTACCCCAGGTGAAGACGTCTTCTCCCCCCACCTGAAGACCATCCCAAAGACTGTGTTTGTGTTTTTGCCATCTGGGGAGTGCACCCACCCACAGCTGCGAGGGGAGACCTGCCCTCGCAGCCCCCCCCCCTTCCCACCCCCCTCTCTCTTTCTCCGTTACCCTCTGTTTCTCCCCTCTCTCTCTGAGGCCCCTTTTCTTCCTAATTTTAAAAAACAAAACCCAATTAAGACAACTGAGCAGAGGGAGCAAGGCCTCTCCCCAATTGTCAACGAGGGGAGAGGTGCCTCGTTAAGGGCTCCTCTGCTCAGTTAAATATACGAGGCCATTAAAGACCATTAAGGCCTGTGACTTTGGGGTGGGTGTAGCCCTTAAAGGGACCCCGTGATGGCGACCCCATCCACGCCGGTGGCAGGGCCAGCGAAGACATATGCGCAGGTGGCAACCGCTTCCACGGCACCTCCTGCGCCACCCGCTGCCCTGCCACCATTCAGACTCATTACGAAGAAACACGGGGTCAAGAGCTACACTCACCCCACAATGAGCATCGAAGAGTGCGTGCGGGCGATGGCTGGGGTAGTCGGCCCCTCGGCCATTGTCGCAGCCTCCAAGATGTCTGGGAAGGCCGTGTTCTTCCTGGGGTCGGAGCGGGCGGTGTCTCTGGCCCTTGAAAAGGGGCTCACGGTGGGCGGGACGTTCCTGCCGGTGGACCCTCTCGAGGCCACCGCGCAGAGGGTCATCGTGTCAAACGTCCCGCCCTTTGTTTCCGCTGAGCTCCTCCTCCCTCACCTACACCAACTGGGGGAGGTAAGGTCGGGGATCAACCCCATACCGCTCGGCCTCAGGGAGAACAGCCTGCGCCACGTGTTCTCCTTCCGCCGCCAGCTCTTTGTCCGGCTGGCGCGGGAGGACACGACGGAGGGGAATTTTAATGTGGTGCACGAGGGGACTGCCTACCGCGTCTTCTGGACGTCGGACGGCGTGCGGTGCCATGCCTGCAGGGAGGTGGGGCATGTTCGTAAGAACTGCCCCGCCTCCAAGGCCGCCAAACCACCGAAGGCGGCCAAGGCTGGCGCCGCCGCCACCCCTCCCCCAAGTTGCGTCCGCGTGCCGGGAGCCATGGGTGCGCGGGCATCGTCGGAGGCCTTTGTTTTCAGGGCCTCCGGCGGGGGGGAGGGAGAGCGTCCGACCGGAAAGAAGGCGCGGAAGAAGGCAAAACATCTAGAGGCGGGTCCCCTCGGTGCGCCAGATAATTTGACCACCGCGCTCAGCCCAACCCAGTCACCGGCGAGCGCGTGGTGCCCCGAGCCCGTGCCCGAGCCCTTGAATAACACCACAGAGGGGCCCGGGCGCGGGAAAGGAAAGGAAAAGGGGGGGACGGAGCGGGAGGCCTCGGCAGACATGGGGGTCTCCCTGCCTCCACGCACCCCCAGGAACAAAAGGAGGCGCGGCTCCGATGAGGCGGATGGGGAACAACATCCCTCCGCGGAGGAGTCGGTGCCCGCCGCGTGTCCCGCGTCCCCCACCAGCGCTCCCAAATTGCGCTGCAGGCGCGAAGAGTCTGTCCCCGGGGAGGGTGAGGTAGTCGAGGCTGCCCAGCCGCTGCCTCCTGGGGATGGAGTGGAAGATCTGCCTGTCGTGGGGGGCGTGGGGACCGCGGAGGAATGCGTAGCCGCCGGGCACTGCGTCCCGGGGACTGAGGCGGGCGAGGCCGAAAAGGCCGAACCTGAGCCCGCCCAGCCAATACCCAACTTCCCCCGGGAGACGCTCGACCCGGCAGAAACACAATTTACTGTTTTTAATGAAACTATAGATGCTGGGCCGGGGGGTGGCAGCGGGGAGGGGGAGGAACACCCACCCTCGCCTCTTACTTTGGAGCTGGAGCACTTGGGGAGCCTGGGGATCTCCTATGGCCGGGTCTCTCCTTGTTCTCCGGTTCCTGGGGCGGAGGGGGAACCCCTTCCGCTGTCATTTCCCGACCCAGCACCATTTTTAAAAGAGCCCAGTGGGGACTCCTCTGCCGACGATCCTGGGGGTGGGATCGGGGCAGTGCCAGGGCCGGTTGGAGCGGCCGGTTCATTTGCCGTACCTTGTGCGGTCGATGGGCCGGCTGCTGGCGGCCACCTCCCGGAGGAGGACGGGGACTCGGTGGGGGACGCGGATGAAGACCTAGAGACCACCGCCAGTGAGGCGGTGGATCTGCTCGCGGCCGCCGCTGAGGCCCTCCTCATTCCTGCAAAGGAACTCCGGGACTTTTTGGCCCAGAGCCGGGGTCGCCGCAACCAAGCCCGACTGGCCCTGGAAAAATGGTCCGAGCCGGAGCTGATCAAGGGGTCCGTCCGCGCCGCCGTTAAAACCTTGGCCGCGGGCGGGCCCTTGACAAAGGAGCAGCACCTTGAGCTGCGCGAGCTCGAGGGACTCCTCGCTGGGCTGCGGAGGGAGCGGAGTTCAACAAAAGACTCCGCTCCCTCCCCCACAATAGGTTAAGGTAGAGGTTGCACTATGCTTTTGCCATGAAGATAACCATAGCCAGCCTCAACATCAACGGCGGCAGAGGGGCACGCCGTAGATTTGACAATTTTTCGCTCCTGCGGGAGGGGAAATATGCGGTGTGCTTCCTGCAAGAAACCCACACCGTTCCGGGAGACGAGGCCACGTGGCTCCTGGAATGGCAAGGAGAGGTCCGCATGAGCCACCTCACCGCCATTTCTAGTGGGGTGGCCATCTTGCTGGGCCCGCATTTTCAGCCGGAGATCTTGGGGGTCGAGGAGCCCGTGCCAGGCCGCTTGCTGCACGTAACGGTTCGCCTGGGGGACGTGCCGCTCCATCTCGTGAACGTGTACGCCCCTCATCCCGGCCCGCAGCAGACGCGCTTCTTTGAAGAGGTGTCCGCTCTTCTTGGCTCCGTCGACGTCGGCGACTGCATTGTCCTCGGGGGGGATTTTAACTGCACCCTCGAGGCGAGGGACCGCTCCGGTGCCCCGCAGTGCATGACGGCGATGGAGAAGTTGAGGGACCTGGTCGGGTCCTTCGACTTGGTGGACGTCTGGTGAAATCTCCACCCCGACTCCAGAGCCTTTACTTGGGTGAGGCCTGGAGTTGGATGGTCTAGAGTCGACCGCCTTTACGTGTCTCGGGCGTACGTTTCCTGCGTCCCGGCGGCCTCCATGCGGCCGGTGCCGTGTTCGGACCACCACCTGGTGTGGGCGGAGCTCGCTTCGCTCCGCGCGAGGACGGGGTCCGCGTACTGGCACTTTAACAACCGGCTGCTGGAGGACGTGCGGTTCCAGGACTCGTTCCGTCGATTCTGGTCCGACTGGAGAAGGAAGCAGGGGGGCTTCCCCTCCTTGAGGCTATGGTGGGACGTGGGCAAGGCTCACGTCCGCGTCTTCTGTCAAGAGTACGCGAGGGGGTCGACCAAGAGGCGGGCGGCCAGAGTCGGGCGCCTAGAAAAAGAGGTGCTCGACCTGGAAGCCCGTCTCGGTCAAGTCGTCCAGGACCCGGCCCTGCGGACGGTGTACGAAGCGAAGAAGGCCGCGCTGAAGGACCTGCAGCTCGTCGGGTCCCGAGGCGCGTTCGTGAGGTCGCGGATCCGGTTCCTGCGGGATCTGGACCGCGGCTCCCCCTTCTTCTACTCGCTGGAAAAAAGGCAGAGTGTCCGTAAGCAGCTCTTGACGCTGCTGGCCGACGACGGCTCTCTCGTCTCGGATCCGGAGGGCGTCAACAACAGGGTCCGTGAATATTACGGGGCTCTGTTCTCTCCGGATCCGTCCAGCGAGGAAGCGCGTAGAGTTTTGTGGGAGGACCTGCCGAAGGTCGGCCCGGAGGGCGCCGAAAATCTGGAAGCTCCGCTAAGCCTGGCGGAGCTGACCGGTGCCCTCGCCCGGCTCTCGAGGGGAAAATCCCCGGGGCTGGACGGGCTGACCGTGGAGTTCCACAGGGCGTTCTGGGACGTCCTGGGGGGCGACTACGCGCGGGTCCTGGGGGAAAGTCTGGCGACCGGGGAGATGCCCCTCTCTTGGCGCAGGGCAGTCATCGTCCTGCTGCCTAAGAAGGGTGATCTCCGCCTCCTTAAGAACTGGCGCCCGGTCTCCCTCCTCAGCACGGACTACAAAATCTTCGCCAGGGCGATGTCTGCTCGCCTTGGTGCCGTGCTGCACCACATGATCCACCCCGACCAGTCATACACGGTCCCGGGCCGGACAATCCACGACAACATCCATCTGGTCCGGGACCTCATCCATTGCTCCCAGGAGGCTGGTCTGTCGGTCGCCTTCCTATCCCTCGACCAAGAGAAGGCGTTCGACAGGGTGGATCACGACTATCTGCTCGGAACTCTGCGCGCTTTCGGGTTCGGGACGCATTTCGTCGCCCGGATCCGACTTTTGTACGCCGCCGCGGAGTGTCTGATTAAGGTTAACGGGTCCTTGACGGCGCCCCTTCGCTTTAGGAGAGGGGTGCGCCAGGGATGCCCCATGTCCGGCCAGTTATACGCCGTTTGCGTGGAGCCTTTCCTGCGCCTCTTGCGGACGAGGTTGACGGGACTGGCTCTGCAAGGGCCGGGCGTGGAGGTCGTCCTCTCGGCTTACGCCGATGACGTGCTCCTCGCGATAGAGGATCCCGCTGACCTGCGGAGGATGCGTGAGTGCCAGGAGATTTACTCGGCCGCGTCCTCTGCCAGGATCAACTGGGAGAAATGTTCCGGACTCCTGGTGGGTCAGTGGCGGGTGGACTCCCTGCCGGAGGAGCTCAGGCCTTTTGCCTGGAGCACGACCCATCTCCTCTATCTGGGAGTCTACCCTAGCCCCGACGAGGGAGCCTGGCCGGCGAACTGGCAGGAGCTGGAGGCCAAGGTCGCCGCTCGCCTAGGGCGCTGGACAGGACTGCTCCGAGTGCTGTCCTACAGGGGTCGAGCGCTAGTCATAAACCAGCTGGTGGCCGCAATGCTGTGGTACCGGCTGGTCACTTTGACCCCTCCCCCTGCGTTTGTCGCCAAGATACAGAAGAAGCTGGTGGACTTCTTCTGGAACAACAGGAAGCACTGGGTCTCTGCTGCGGTCTTGAGTCTCCCGCTTGAGGAGGGCGGTCAGTCGTTGGTGTGCGTCAGCGCCCAGCTCGCGACTTTCCGTCTTCAGACCCTGCAGAGATACCTCTACGTCGAGCCCCCTCCTAGGTGGTGCGCTCTGGCGAGGTATTTCTTCCGCCAGCAGCTCGACCTCAATTATGACACGCAGCTCCTGTTTGTGAACTTGGGGGGTGCCAGGACCGCCCTCCGGGAGCTGCCTGTCTTTTACAGGGAACTCATCAGGGTCTGGAACAAAGTCTCCACCAAGCGCAGCTCTCCGCCGGCTGGAGTGGCGGCCGTCCTGCAGGAGCCGCTGCTCGGGAATCCGTACCTCCACGGCCGAGGCTTTATGTGGCGGTCGGAAGAGAGGGCTGTGGCTGGTGAGGTGACCAGGGTCAGGGACCTGCTCGATGGCGGAGGAGTGGGCTGGATGGCGCCAGACACGCTGGCGCGGCGCCTAAATTCTGCCAACGTCCGCCACGCGGCCGATGCCATCGAGTCGCTAAAAACAGCTCTGGGCCCTGACTCCGTTAGGTGCATCGAGGAGGCTCAAGCACGTGGGGAGATCCCGTCCGAACTGACCCCCGTCCGGACGGAATTCCTCATCGGCGCCAAACCCCGGAATCTCCCTCGGGGACCGGCGCCTCACAATTTGAGCCGCCTCGGGGAAATCCCCTCAGTGCCTTTCAGTTCCGCGCGGAGGGGTTTCCTGTACGGGCTGCTCCTGCACACCCTCAACTTTGCCATCCTCGCCGGCCGTCCGGACACGCCATGGCGTACCATCTTGCCGTCCGGAGGAGGCGGGGGTCCCCGATGGAGGGCACTCTACGCAGGGGTCCTCCCACTATTCATCGGGGACTTGGCCTGGAGGGTGGTGCACGGAGCAGTGCCGTGCAACAAATTTTTAAGCCGGTTCACGGACTCCCAGGCCGCCTGCAATTTCTGCGGTCTGGAGGAGTCCGTGTTCCATGTTTTTATGGAGTGCACAAGGTTGCAGCCCCTGTTCCATTATTTGAAGGGGCTGCTCCTGAAATTCTGGCTGCACTTCAGTCCCACTCTCCTGATCTTTGGGCACCCTGTGCGGAGGGGAGCGGGTAGGTCCGAAGGCCTCCTCGTAGGACTGCTCCTGGGCACGGCCAAGGGTGCCATCAGCCGGTCCAGGCAGCGGGCGGTCGAGGGGGTCGTTCAACCTGACTGCCTGCCTCTCTTCCGCTCTTACATCCGGTCCAGGGTGTCCTTGGAGATGGAGCACGCGGTGTCCACCGGTACGCTCGCGGCCTTCCGCGAGAGGTGGGCACCGGAGGGACTGGAGTGCATCATCACGCCCGGCAACCAAATTTTAATTTGATTTTACGTTTTAAAGTTAATTTGTTTTAATTGCCGGTGCTTTTAGTGTCCCCTTCCCTTTTATAGGGGGCACTGGGGAAAAATTGTGATTTTAGTGCCCAAAAAAAAACCAAAAAAAGAAAAACACAAAAAAAACAAAAAAAAGGGGGGAAAAAAAAGGGCCTTGTAAATGTCTGGAGTGTCACCCAGGTCGGGTGGCACTCTTTAATGTTTTATGTTTTCGCAGGTAAACTCAAAAGAGTTTCATGCACAAGGGACCAATCGTGGAGCAGTAGAGGCGTGTCCTGCTCAGTTGGAGCTGTGAGCAGTGAGGAGAGCAGCTAGCAACTTGAGCTCCTGCCTGGAGAGCCCTGAGACCAGCCCAGGAAGAGAAGGAAGGAAGGGGCTTCACCACAACTTTAACCCAGAGGGAGAGGAGGAGAAAAGAAAACTTTGCAACAACTTTACCATTCTGCAAAGAGTTGGAGAGAGGGGGAAAAGACAAACAACATCCAGTGTGGAAGGAGGGAGACTCAACATTCTACAGGTGGGTGTGGGTGCATTTCCCCAAACAGACTTTGTTGTATCGGTGGGGGGAGGAAAGAAGACCACTGAGGGCCGGAACATCGCGGGGGGTGTGTGTGTGTGTGGTAGTGTGTGTGGGGGCCTTGCTTACAACTAGGCCCCCCCCACAATTGGAACCCCCCCCACCCCCCACATTTGCCTAGCCTGGGATAGCTGGAGCTACCAGGCTGAAGATTGTCATTAATCTCCCTATTAAAGATCGTTTAGGAGTGTCTGCCTGGTGGCTCCAGCTACCCCAGGTGAAGACGTCTTCTCCCCCCACCTGAAGACCATCCCAAAGACTGTGTTTGTGTTTTTGCCATCTGGGGAGTGCACCCACCCACAGCTGCGAGGGGAGACCTGCCCTCGCAGCCCCCCCCCCTTCCCACCACCCTCTCTCTTTCTCCGTTACCCTCTGTTTCTCCCCTCTCTCTCTGAGGCCCCTTTTCTTCCTAATTTTAAAAAACAAAACCCAATTAAGACAACTGAGCAGAGGGAGCAAGGCCTCTCCCCAATTGTCAACGAGGGGAGAGGTGCCTCGTTAAGGGCTCCTCTGCTCAGTTAAATATACGAGGCCAATAAAGACCATTAAGGCCTGTGACTTTAGGGTGGGTGTAGCCCTTAAAGGGACCCCGTGATGGCGACCCCATCCACGCCGGTGGCAGGGCCAGCGAAGACATATGCGCAGGTGGCAACCGCTTCCACGGCACCTCCTGCGCCACCCGCTGCCCTGCCACCATTCAGACTCATTACGAAGAAACACGGGGTCAAGAGCTACACTCACCCCACAATGAGCATCGAAGAGTGCGTGCGGGCGATGGCTGGGGTAGTCGGCCCCTCGGCCATTGTCGCAGCCTCCAAGATGTCTGGGAAGGCCGTGTTCTTCCTGGGGTCGGAGCGGGCGGTGTCCCTGGCCCTTGAAAAGGGGCTCACGGTGGGCGGGACGTTCCTGCCGGTGGACCCTCTCGAGGCCACCGCGCAGAGGGTCATCGTGTCAAACGTCCCGCCCTTTGTTTCCGCTGAGCTCCTCCTCCCTCACCTACACCAACTGGGGGAGGTAAGGTCGGGGATCAACCCCATACCGCTCGGCCTCAGGGAGAACAGCCTGCGCCACGTGTTCTCCTTCCGCCGCCAGCTCTTTGTCCGGCTGGCGCGGGAGGACATGACAGAAGGGCACTTTAATGTGGTGCACGAGGGGACTGCCTACCGCGTCTTCTGGACGTCGGACGGCATGCGGTGCCATGCCTGCAGGGAGGTGGGGCACGTTCGTAAGAACTGCCCCGCCTCCAAGGCCGCCAAATCACCGAAGGCGGCCATGGCTGGCGCCACCGCCACCCCTCCCCGTAGTTGCGTCCGCGTGCCGGGAGCCATGGGTGCGCGGGCATCGTCGGAGGCCTTTGTTTTCAGGGCCTCCGGCGGGGGGGAGGGAGAGCGTCCGAGCGGAAAGAAGGCGCGGAAGAAGGAGAAACATCTAGAGGCGGGTCCCCTCGGTGCGCCGGAAAGTTTGACCACCGCGCTCAGCCCAACCCAGTCACCGGCGAGCGCGGGGTGCCCCGAGCCCGTGCCCGGGCCCTTGAATACCACCACAGAGGGGCCCAGGCGCGGGCAAGAAAAGAAAAAGGGGGGGGCGGAGCGGGAGGCCTCGGCAGACATGGGGGTCTCCCTGCCTCCGCGCGCCCCCAGGAACAAAAGGAGGCGCGGCTCCGATGAGACGGAGGGGGAACAACATCCCTCCATGGAGGAGTCGGTGCCCGCCGCGTGTCCCGCGTCCCCCACCAGCGCTCCCAAATTGCGCTGCAGGCGCGAGGAGTCTGTCCCCGGGGAGGGTGAGGCAGTCGAGGCTGCCCAGCCGCTGCCTCCTGGGGAGGGCATGGAAGATCTGCCTGTCGTGGGGGGCGTGGGGCCAGTGGAAGAATGCGTAGCCGCCGGGTCGAGCGTCCCGGGGACCGAGGCGGGCGGGGCCGAAAAGGCCGAACCTGAGCCCGCCCAGCTATTATCCAACTTCCCCCGGGAGTCGCTCGACCCGGCAGAAAAACAATTTATTGGTTTTAATGACATTGTAGATGCTGGGCCGGGGGGTGGCAGCGGGGAGGGGGAGGAACACCCACCCTCGCCCCTTACTTTGGAGCTGGAGCACTTGGAGGGCCTGGGGATTTCCTATGGCCGGGTCTCTCCTTGTTCTCCGGTTCCTGGGGCGGAGGGGGAACCCCTTCCGCTGTCATTTCCCGACCCAGCACCATTTTTAAAAGAGCCCAGTGGGGACTCCTCTGCCGACGATCCTGGGGGTGGGATCGGGGCAGTGCCAGGGCCGGTTGGAGCGACCGGTTCATTTGCCGTACCTTGTGCGGTCGATGGGCTGGCTGCTGGCGGCCACCTCCCGGAGGAGGACGGGGACTCGGTGGGCTGAGGCCCTCCTCATTCCTGCAAAGGAACTCCGGGACTTTTTGGCCCAGAGCCGGGGTCGCCGCGACCAAGCCCGACTGGCCCTGGAAAAATGGTCCGAGCCGGAGCTGATCAAGGGGTCCGTCCGCGCCGCCGTTAAAACCTTGGCCGCGGGCGGGCCCTTGACAAAGGAGCAGCACCTTGAGCTGCGCGAGCTCGAGGGACTCCTCGCTGGGCTGCGGAGGGAGCGGAGTTCAACAAAAGACTCCGCTCCCTCCCCCACAATAGGTTAAGGTAGAGGTTGCACTATGCTTTTGCCATGAAGATAACCATAGCCAGCCTCAACATCAACGGCGGCAGAGGGGCACGCCGTAGATTTGACAATTTTTCGCTCCTGCGGGAGGGGAAATATGCGGTGTGCTTCCTGCAAGAAACCCACACCGTTCCGGGAGACGAGGCCACGTGGCTCCTGGAATGGCAAGGAGAGGTCCGCATGAGCCACCTCACCGCCATTTCTAGTGGGGTGGCCATCTTGCTGGGCCCGCATTTTCAGCCGGAGATCTTGGGGGTCGAGGAGCCCGTACCAGGCCGCTTGCTGCACGTAACGGTTCGCCTGGGGGACGTGCCGCTCCATCTCGTGAACGTGTACGCCCCTCATCCCGGCCCGCAGCAGACGCGCTTCTTTGAAGAGGTGTCCGCTCTTCTTGGCTCCGTCGACGTCGGCGACTGCATTGTCCTCGGGGGGGATTTTAACTGCACCCTCGAGGCGAGGGACCGCTCCGGTGCCCCGCAGTGCATGACGGCGATGGAGAAGTTGAGGGACCTGGTCGGGTCCTTCGACTTGGTGGACGTCTGGCGAAATCTCCACCCCGACTCCAGCGCCTTTACTTGGGTGAGGCCTGGAGTTGGATGGTCTAGAGTCGACCGCTTTTACGTGTCTCGGGCGTACGTTTCCTGCGTCCCGGCGGCCTCCATGCGGCCGGTGCCGTGTTCGGACCACCACCTGGTGTGGGCGGAGCTCGCTTCGCTCCGCGCGGGGACGGGGTCCGCGTACTGGCACTTTAACAACCGGCTGCTGGAGGACGTGCGGTTCCAGGACTCGTTCCGTCGATTCTGGTCCGACTGGAGAAGGAAGCAGGGGGGCTTCCCCTCCTTGAGGCTATGGTGGGACGTGGGCAAGGCTCACGTCCGCGTCTTCTGTCAAGAGTACGCGAGGGGGTCGACCAAGAGGCGGGCGGCCAGAGTCGGGCGCCTAGAAAAAGAGGTGCTCGACCTGGAAGCCCGTCTCGGTCAAGTCGTCCAGGACCCGGCCCTGCGGACGGTGTACGAAGCGAAGAAGGCCGCGCTGAAGGACCTGCAGCTCGTCGGGTCCCGAGGCGCGTTCGTGAGGTCGCGGATCCGGTTCCTGCGGGATCTGGACCGCGGCTCCCCCTTCTTCTACTCGCTGGAAAAAAGGCAGAGCGTCCGTAAGCAGCTCTTGACGCTGCTGGCCGACGACGGCTCTCTCGTCTCGGATCCGGAGGGCGTCAACAACAGGGTCCGTGAATATTACGGGGCTCTGTTCTCTCCGGATCCGTCCAGCGAGGAAGCGCGTAGAGTTTTGTGGGAGGACCTGCCGAAGGTCGGCCCGGAAGGCGCCGAAAATCTGGAAGCTCCGCTAAGCCTGGGGGAGCTGACCGGTGCCCTCGCCCGGCTCTCGAGGGGAAAATCCCCGGGGCTGGACGGGCTGACCGTGGAGTTCCACAGGGCGTTCTGGGACGTCCTGGGGAGCGACTACGCGCGGGTCCTGGGGGAAAGTCTGGCGACCGGGGAGATGCCCCTCTCTTGGCGCAGGGCAGTCATCGTCCTGCTGCCTAAGAAGGGCGATCTCCGCCTCCTTAAGAACTGGCGCCCGGTCTCCCTCCTCAGCACGGACTACAAAATCTTCGCCAGGGCGATGTCTGCTCGCCTTGGTGCCGTGCTGGACCACATGATCCACCCCGACCAGTCATACACGGTCCCGGGCCGGACAATCCACGATAACATCCATCTGGTCCGGGACCTCATCCATTGTTCCCAGGAGGCTGGTCTGTCGGTCGCCTTCCTATCCCTCGACCAAGAGAAGGCGTTCGACAGGGTGGATCACGACTATCTGCTCGGAACTCTGCGCGCTTTCGGGTTCGGGACGCATTTCGTCGCCCGGATCCGACTTTTGTACGCCGCCGCGGAGTGTCTGATTAAGGTTAACGGGTCCTTGACGGCGCCCCTTCGCTTTAGGAGAGGGGTGCGCCAGGGATGCCCCATGTCCGGCCAGTTATACGCCGTTTGCGTGGAGCCTTTCCTGCGCCTCTTGCGGACGAGGTTGACGGGACTGGCTCTGCAAGGGCCGGGCGTGGAGGTCGTCCTCTCGGCTTACGCCGCTGACGTGCTCCTCGCGATAGAGGATCCCGCTGACCTGCGGAGGATGCGTGAGTGCCAGGAGATTTACTCGGCCGCGTCCTCCGCCAGGATCAACTGGGAGAAATGTTCCGGACTCCTGGTGGGTCAGTGGCGGGTGGACTCCCTGCCGGAGGAGCTCAGGCCTTTTGCCTGGAGCACGACCCATCTCCTCTATCTGGGAGTCTACCTTAGCCCCGACGAGGGAGCCTGGCCGGCGAACTGGCAGGAGCTGGAGGCCAAGGTCGCCGCTCGCCTAGGGCGCTGGACAGGACTGCTCCGAGTGCTGTCCTACAGGGGTCGAGCGCTAGTCATAAACCAGCTGGTGGCCGCAATGCTGTGGTACCGGCTGGTCACTTTGACCCCTCCCCCTGCGTTTGTCGCCAAGATACAGAAGAAGCTGGTGGACTTCTTCTGGAACAACAGGAAGCACTGGGTCTCTGCCGCGGTCTTGAGTCTCCCGCTTGAGGAGGGCGGTCAGTCGTTGGTGTGCGTCAGCACCCAGCTCGCGACTTTCCGTCTTCAGACCCTGCAGAGATACCTTTACGTCGAGCCCCCTCCTAGGTGGTGCGCTGTGGCGAGGTATTTCTTCCGCCAGCAGCTCGACCTCAATTATGACACGCAGCTCCTGTTTGTGAACTTCGGGGGTGCCAGGACCGCCCTCCGGGAGCTGCCTGTCTTTTACAGGGAACTCATCAGGGTCTGGAACAAAGTCTCCACCAAGCGCAGCTCTCCGCCGGCTGGAGTGGCGGCCGTCCTGCAGGAGCCGCTGCTCGGGAATCCGTACCTCCACGGCCGAGGCTTCATGTGGCGGTCGGAAGAGAGGGCTGTGGCTGGTGAGGTGACCAGGGTCAGGGACCTGCTCGATGGCGGAGGAGCGGGCTGGATGGCGCCAGACACGCTGGCGCGGCGCCTAAACTCTGCCAACGTCCGCCACGCGGCCGTTGCCATCGAGTCGCTAAAAACAGCTCTGGGCCCTGACTCCGTTAGGTGCATCGAGGAGGCTCAAGCACGTGGGGAGATCCCGTCCGAACTGACCCCCGTCCGGACGGACCCCCGTCCGGACGGAATTCCTCATCGGCGCCAAACCCCGGAACCTCCCTCGGGGGCCGGCGCCTCACAACTTGAGCCGCCTCGGGGAAATCCCCTCCGTGCCTTTCAGTTCCGCGCGGAGGGGTTTCCTGTACGGGCTGCTCCTGCACACCCTCAACTTTGCCATCCTCGCCGGCCGTCCGGACACGCCATGGCGTACCATCTTGCCGTCCGGAGGAGGCGGGGGTCCCCGATGGAGGGCACTCTACGCAGGGGTCCTCCCACTATTCATCGGGGACTTGGCCTGGAGGGTGGTGCACGGAGCAGTGCCGTGCAACAAATTTTTAAGCCGGTTCACGGACTCCCAGGCCGCCTGCAATTTCTGCGGTCTGGAGGAGTCCGTGTTCCATGTTTTTATGGAGTGCACAAGGTTGCAGCCCCTGTTCCATTATTTGAAGGGGCTGCTCCTGAAATTCTGGCTGCACTTCAGTCCCACTCTCCTGATCTTTGGGCACCCTGTGCGGAGGGGAGCGGGTAGGTCCGAAGGCCTCCTCGTAGGACTGCTCCTGGGCACGGCCAAGGGTGCCATCAGCCGGTCCAGGCAGCGGGCGGTCGAGGGGGTCGTTCAACCTGACTGCCTGCCTCTCTTCCGCTCTTACATCCGGTCCAGGGTGTCCTTGGAGATGGAGCACGCGGTGTCCACCGGTACGCTCGCGGCCTTCCGCGAGAGGTGGGCACCGGAGGGACTGGAGTGCATCATCACGCCCGGCAACCAAATTTTAATTTGATTTTACGTTTTAAAGTTAATTTGTTTTAATTGCCGGTGCTTTTAGTGTCCCCTTCCCTTTTATAGGGGGCACTGGGGAAAAATTGTGATTTTAGTGCCCAAAAAAAAAAGAAAAAAAAAAAGAAAAAACACAAAAAAAAACAAAAAAGGGGGGAAAAAAAAGGGCCTTGTAAATGTCTGGAGTGTCACCCAGGTCGGGTGGCACCGTTTAATGTTTTATGTTTTGCAGGTGAACTCCAAAAAGAGTTTCATGCACAAGGGACCAATCGTGGAGCAGTAGAGGCGTGTCCTGCTCAGTTGGAGCTGTGAGCAGTGAGGAGAGCAGCTAGCAACTTGAGCTCCTGCCTGGAGAGCCCTGAGACCAGCCCAGGAAGAGAAGGAAGGAAGGGGCTTCACCACAACTTTAACCCAGAGGGAGAGGAGGAGAAAAGAAAACTTTGCAACAACTTTACCATTCTGCAAGGAGTTGGAGAGAGGGGGAAAAACCAACAACATCCAGTGTGGAAGGAGGGAGACTCTACAATTCTACAGGTGGGTGTGGGTGCATTTCCCCAAACAGACTTTGCTGTATCGGTGGGGGGAGGAAAGAAGACCACTGAGGGCCGGAACATCGCGGGGGGTGTGTGTGTGTGTGGTAGTGTGTGTGGGGGCCTTGCTTACAACTAGGCCCCCCCCACAATTGGAACCCCCCCCCACCCCCCACATTTGCCTAGCCTGGGATAGCTGGAGCTACCAGGCTGAAGATTGTCATTAATCATCCTATTAAAGATCGTTTAGGATTGTGTGCCTGGTGGCTCCAGCTACCCCAGGTGAAGACATCTTCTCCCCCCACCTGAAGACCAACCCAAAGACTGTGCTTTGTGTGTGTTTTGCCATCTGGGGAGTGCACCCACCCACAGCTGCGAGGGGAGACCTGCCCTCGCAGCCCCCCCCCTTCCCACCCCCCTCTCTCTTTCTCCGTTACCCTCTGTTTCTCCCCTCTCTCTCTGAGAACCCTTTCCTTCCTAATTTAAAAAAAAAAACAATTAAGACAACTGAGCAGAGGGAGCAAGGCCTCTCCCCAATTGCCAACGAGGGGAGAGGTGCCTCGTTAAAGGCTCCTCTGCTCAGTTAAATATACGAGGCCATTAAAGACCATTAAGGCCTGTGACTTTGGGGTGGGTGTAGCCCTTAAAGGGACCCCGTGATGGCGACCCCATCCACGCCGGTGGCAGGGCCAGCGAGGACGTATGCGCAGGTGGCAACCGCTTCCACGGCCCCTCCTGCGCCACCCGCTGCCCTGCCACCTTTCAGACTCATTACTAAAAAACACGGGGTCAAGAGCTACACTCACCCCACAATGACCATCGAGGAGTGCGTGCGGGCGATGGCTGGGGTAGTCGGCCCCTCGGCCATTGTCGCAGCCTCCAAGATGTCTGGGAAGGCCGTGTTCTTCCTGGGGTCGGAGCGGGCGGTGTCCCTGGCCCTTGAAAAGGGGCTCACGGTGGGCGGGACGTTCCTGCCGGTGGACCCTCTCGAGGCCACCGCGCAGAGGGTCATCATTTCAAACGTCCCGCCCTTTGTTCCCGCTGAGCTCCTCCTCCCTCACCTACAACAACTGGGGGAGGTAAGGTCAGGGATCAACCCCATACCGCTCGGCCTCAGGGAGAACAGTCTGCGCCACGTGTTCTCCTTCCGCCGCCAGCTCTTTGTCCGGCTGGCGCGGGAGGACACGACGGAGGGGAATTTTAATGTGGTGCACGAGGGGACTGCCTACCGCGTCTTCTGGACGTCGGACGGCGTGCGGTGCCATGCCTGCAGGGAGGTGGGGCATGTTCGTAAGAACTGCCCCGCCTCCAAGGCCGCCAAACCACCGAAGGCGGCCAAGGCTGGCGCCGCCGCCACCCCTCCCCCTAGTTGCGTCCGCGTGCCGGGAGCCATGGGTGCGCGGGCATCGTCGGAGGCCTTTGTTTTCAGGGCCTCCGGCGGGGGGGAGGGAGAGCGTCCGAGCGGAAAGAAGGCGCGGAACAAGAAGAAACATCTAGAGGCGGGTCCCCTCAGTGCGCCAGATAATTTGACCACTGCGCTCAGCCCAACCCAGTCACCGGCGAGCGCGTGGTGCCCCGAGCCCGTGCCCGGGCCCTTGAATAACACCACAGAGGGGCCCAGGCGCGGGCAAGAAAAGGAAAAGGGGGGGGCGGAGCGGGAGGCCTCGGCAGACATGGGGGTCTCCCTGCCTCCGCGCGCCCCCAGGAACAAAAGGAGGCGCGGCTCCGATGAGACGGAGGGGGAACAACATCCCTCCTTGGAGGAGTCGGTGCCCGCCGCGTGTCCCACGTCCCCCACCAGCGCTCCCAAATTGCGCTGCAGGCGCGAGGAGTCTGTCCCCGGGGAGGGTGAGGCAGTCGAGGCTGCCCAGCCGCTGCCTCCTGGGGAGGGCATAGAAGATCTGCCTGTCGTGGGGGGCGTGGGGCCAGTGGAAGAATGCGTAGCCGCCGGGTCGAGCGTCCCGGGGACCGAGGCGGGCGGGGCCGAAAAGGCCGAACCTGAGCCCGCCCAGCTATTATCCAACTTCCCCCGGGAGTCGCTCGACCCGGCAGAAAAACAATTTATTGGTTTTAATGACACTGTAGATGCTGGGCCGGGGGGTGGCAGCGGGGAGGGGGAGGAACACCCACCCTCGCCCCTTACTTTGGAGCTGGAGCACTTGGAGGGCCTGGGGATTTCCTATGGCCGGGTCTCTCCTTGTTCTCCGGTTCCTGGGGCGGAGGGGGAACCCCTTCCGCTGTCATTTCCCGACCCAGCACCATTTTTAAAAGAGCCCAGTGGGGACTCCTCTGCCGACGATCCTGGGGGTGGGATCGGGGCAGTGCCAGGGCCGGTTGGAGCGGCCGGTTCATTTGCCGTACCTTGTGCGGTCGATGGGCTGGCTGCTGGCGGCCACCTCCCGGAGGAGGACGGGGACTCGGTGGGGGACGCGGGTGAAGACCTAGAGACCACCGCCAGTGAGGCGGTGGATCTGCTCGCGGCCGCCGCTGAGGCCCTCCTCATTCCTGCAAAGGAACTCCGGGACTTTTTGGCCCAGAGCCGGGGTCGCCGCGACCAAGCCCGACTGGCCCTGGAAAAATGGTCCGAGCCAGAGCTGATCAAGGGGTCCGTCCGCGCCGCCGTTAAAACCTTGGCCGCGGGCGGGCCCTTGACAAAGGAGCAGCACCTTGAGCTGCGCGAGCTCGAGGGACTCCTCGCTGGGCTGCGGAGGGAGCGGAGTTCAACAAAAGACTCCGCTCCCTCCCCCACAATAGGTTAAGGTAGAGGTTGCACTATGCTTTTGCCATGAAGATAACCATAGCCAGCCTCAACATCAACGGCGGCAGAGGGGCACGCCGTAGATTTGACAATTTTTCGCTCCTGCGGGAGGGGAAATATGCGGTGTGCTTCCTGCAAGAAACCCACACCGTTCCGGGAGACGAGGCCACGTGGCTCCTGGAATGGCAAGGAGAGGTCCGCATGAGCCACCTCACCGCCATTTCTAGTGGGGTGGCCATCTTGCTGGGCCCGCATTTTCAGCCGGAGATCTTGGGGGTCGAGGAGCCCGTGCCAGGCCGCTTGCTGCACGTAACGGTTCGCCTGGGGGACGTGCCGCTCCATCTCGTGAACGTGTACGCCCCTCATCCCGGCCCGCAGCAGACGCGCTTCTTTGAAGAGGTGTCCGCTCTTCTTGGCTCCGTCGACGTCGGCGACTGCATTGTCCTCGGGGGGGATTTTAACTGCACCCTCGAGGCGAGGGACCGCTCCGGTGCCCCGCAGTGCATGACGGCGATGGAGAAGTTGAGGGACCTGGTCGGGTCCTTCGACTTGGTGGACGTCTGGCGAAATCTCCACCCCGACTCCAGCGCCTTTACTTGGGTGAGGCCTGGAGTTGGATGGTCTAGAGTCGACCGCTTTTACGTGTCTCGGGCGTACGTTTCCTGCGTCCCGGCGGCCTCCATGCGGCCGGTGCCGTGTTCGGACCACCACCTGGTGTGGGCGGAGCTCGCTTCGCTCCGCGCGAGGACGGGGTCCGCGTACTGGCACTTTAACAACCGGCTGCTGGAGGACGTGCGGTTCCAGGACTCGTTCCGTCGATTCTGGTCCGACTGGAGAAGGAAGCAGGGGGGCTTCCCCTCCTTGAGGCTATGGTGGGATGTGGGCAAGGCTCACGTCCGCGTCTTCTGTCAAGAGTACGCGAGGGGGTCGACCAAGAGGCGGGCGGCCAGAGTCGGGCGCCTAGAAAAAGAGGTGCTCGACCTGGAAGCCCGTCTCGGTCAAGTCGTCCAGGACCCGGCCCTGCGGACGGTGTACGAAGCGAAGAAGGCCGCGCTGAAGGACCTGCAGCTCGTCGGGTCCCGAGGCGCGTTCATGAGGTCGCGGATCCGGTTCCTGCGGGATCTGGACCGCGGCTCCCCCTTCTTCTACTCGCTGGAAAAAAGGCAGAGCGTCCGTAAGCAGCTCTTGACGCTGCTGGCCGACGACGGCTCTCTCGTC
Source organism: Pristiophorus japonicus (assembly GCF_044704955.1). Lineage (NCBI taxonomy): Eukaryota > Metazoa > Chordata > Chondrichthyes > Pristiophoridae > Pristiophorus > Pristiophorus japonicus. Next base: position 238,034,356 of record NC_091983.1, read on the forward strand.
TCGGATCCGGAGGGCGTCAACAACAGGGTCCGTGAATATTACGGGGCTCTGTTCTCTCCGGATCCGTCCAGCGAGGAAGCGCGTAGAGTTTTGTGGGAGGACCTGCCGAAGGTCGGCCCGGAGGGCGCCGAAAATCTGGAAGCTCCGCTAAGCCTGGCGGAGCTGACCGGTGCCCTCGCCCGGCTCTCGAGGGGAAAATCCCCGGGGCTGGACGGGCTGACCGTGGAGTTCCACAGGGCGTTCTGGGACGTCCTGGGGAGCGACTACGCGCGGGTCCTGGGGGAAAGTCTGGCGACCGGGGAGATGCCCCTCTCTTGGCGCAGGGCAGTCATCGTCCTGCTGCCTAAGAAGGGCGATCTCCGTCTCCTTAAGAACTGGCGCCCGGTCTCCCTCCTCAGCACGGACTACAAAATTTTCGCCAGGGCGATGTCTGCTCGCCTTGGTGCCGTGCTGGACCACATGATCCACCCCGACCAGTCATACACGGTCCCGGGCCGGACAATCCACGACAACATCCATCTGGTCCGGGACCTCATCCATTGTTCCCAAGAGGCTGGTCTGTCGGTCGCCTTCCTATCCCTCGACCAAGAGAAGGCGTTCGACAGGGTGGATCACGACTATCTGCTCGGAACTCTGCGCGCTTTCGGGTTCGGGACGCATTTCGTCGCCCGGATCCGACTTTTGTACGCCGCCGCAGAGTGTCTGATTAAGGTTAACGGGTCCTTGACGGCGCCCCTTCGCTTTAGGAGAGGGGTGCGCCAGGGATGCCCCATGTCCGGCCAGTTATATGCTGTTTGCGTGGAGCCTTTCCTGCGCCTCTTGCGGACGAGGTTGACGGGACTGGCTCTGCAAGGGCCGGGCGTGGAGGTCGTCCTCTCGGCTTACGCCGATGACGTGCTCCTCGCGGTAGAGGATCCCGCTGACCTGCGGAGGATGCGTGAGTGCCAGGAGATTTACTCGGCCGCGTCCTCCGCCAGGATCAACTGGGAGAAATGTTCCGGACTCCTGGTGGGTCAGTGGCGGGTGGACTCCCTGCCGGAGGAGCTCAGGCCTTTTGCCTGGAGCACGACCCATCTCCTCTATCTGGGAGTCTACCTTAGCCCCGACGAGGGAGCCTGGCCGGCGAACTGGCAGGAGCTGGAGGCCAAGGTCGCCGCTCGCCTAGGGCGCTGGACAGGACTGCTCCGAGTGCTGTCCTACAGGGGTCGAGCGCTAGTCATAAACCAGCTGGTGGCCGCAATGCTGTGGTACCGGCTGGTCACTTTGACCCCTCCCCCTGCGTTTGTCGCCAAGATACAGAAGAAGCTGGTGGACTTCTTCTGGAACAACAGGAAGCACTGGGTCTCTGCCGCGGTCTTGAGTCTCCCGCTTGAGGAGGGCGGTCAGTCGTTGGTGTGCATCAGCGCCCAGCTCGCGACTTTCCGTCTTCAGACCCTGCAGAGATACCTTTACGTCGAGCCCCCTCCTAGGTGGTGTGCTCTGGCGAGGTATTTCTTCCGCCAGCAGCTCGACCTCAATTATGACACGCAGCTCCTGTTTGTGAACTTGGGGGGTGCCAGGACCGCCCTCTGGGAGCTGCCTGTCTTTTACAGGGAACTCATCAGGGTCTGGAACAAAGTCTCCACCAAGCGCAGCTCTCCGCCGGCTGGAGTGGCGGCCGTCCTGCAGGAACCGCTGCTCGGGAATCCGTACCTCCACGGCCGAGGCTTTATGTGGCGGTCGGAAGAGAGGGCTGTGGCTGGTGAGGTGACCAGGGTCAGGGACCTGCTCGATGGCGGAGGAGCGGGCTGGATGGCGCCAGACACGCTGGCGCGGCGCCTAAATTCTGCCAACGTCCGCCACGCGGCCGATGCCATCGAGTCGCTAAAAACAGCTCTGGGCCCTGACTCCGTTAGGTGCATCGAGGAGGCTCAAGCACGTGGGGAGATCCCGTCCGAACTGACCCCCGTCCGGACGGAATTCCTCATCGGCGCCAAACCCCGGAACCTCCCTCGGGGGCCGGCGCCTCACAACTTGAGCCGCCTCCGGGAAATCCCCTCCGTGCCTTTCAGTTCCGCGCGGAGGGGTTTCCTGTACGGGCTGCTCCTGCACACCCTCAACTTTGCCATCCTCGCCGGCCGTCCGGACACGCCATGGCGTACCATCTTGCCGTCCGGAGGAGGCGGGGGTCCCCGATGGAGGGCACTCTACGCAGGGGTCCTCCCACTATTCATCGGGGACTTGGCCTGGAGGGTGGTGCACGGAGCAGTGCCGTGCAACAAATTTTTAAGCCGGTTCACGGACTCCCAGGTCGCCTGCAATTTCTGCGGTCTGGAGGAGTCCGTGTTCCATGTTTTTATTGAATGCACGAGGTTGCAGCCCCTGTTCCACTATTTGAAGGGGCTGCTCCTGAAATTCTGGCTGCACTTCAGTCCCACTCTCCTGATCTTTGGGCACCCTGTGCGGAGGGGAGCGGGTAGGTCCGAAGGCCTCCTCGTAGGACTGCTCCTGGGCACGGCCAAGGGTGCCATCAGCCGGTCCAGGCAGCGGGCGGTCGAGGGGGTCGTTCAACCTGACTGCCTGCCTCTCTTCCGCTCTTACATCCGGTCCAGGGTGTCCTTGGAGATGGAGCACGCGGTGTCCACCGGTACGCTCGCGGCCTTCCGCGAGAGGTGGGCACCGGAGGGACTGGAGTGCATCATCACGCCCGGCAACCAAATTTTAATTTGATTTTACGTTTTAAAGTTAATTTGTTTTAATTGCCGGTGCTTTTAGTGTCCCCTTCCCTTTTATAGGGGGCACTGGGGAAAAATTGTGATTTTAGTGCCCAAAAAAAAACCAAAAAAAGAAAAACACAAAAAAAAACAAAAAAAAAGGGGGGAAAAAAAGGGCCTTGTAAATGTCTGGAGTGTCACCCAGGTCGGGTGGCACCGTTTAATGTCTTTATGTTTTGCAGGTAAACTCAAAAGAGTTTCATGCACAAGGGACCAATCGTGGAGCTGTGGAGGCGTGTCCTGCTCAGTTGGAGCTGTGAGCAGTGAGTGGAGCTGCTAGCAACTTGAGCTCCTGCCTGGAGAGCCCTGAGACCAGCCCAGGAAAAGAAGGAAGGAAGGGGCTTCAACACCAACTTCTATCCAGAGGGAGAGGAGGAGAACAGAAAACTTTAACATCTTTATTACCATTCTGCAAAGAGTTGGAGAGAGGGGGAAAAGAACAACAACATCCAGTGTGGAAGGAGGGAGACTCTACATTCTACAGGTGGGTGTGGGTGCATTTCCCCAAACAGACTTTGTTGTATCGGTGGGGGGAGGAAAGAAGACCACTGAGGGCCGGAACATCGCGGGGGGTGTGTGTGTGTGTGGTAGTGTGCGTGGGGGCCGTGCTTACAACTGGGCCCCCCCCCACAATTGGAACCCCCCTCACCCCCCCCCCAATTGCCTAGCCTGGGATAGCTGGAGCTACCAGGCTGAAGATTGTTGTTTTTCTTAATCACCCAATTAAAGATCGTTGGGAGTGACTGGTGGCTCCAGCTACCCCAGGTGAAGACATCTTCTCCCCCCACCTGAAGACCACCCCAAAGACTTTTTGTTTTGCCATCTGGGGAGTGCACCCACCCACAGCTGCGAGGGGAGACCTGCCCTCGCAGCCCCCCCCCCCTTCCCACCCCCCTCTCTCTTTCTCCGTTACCCTCTGTTTCTCCCCTCTCTCTCTGAGGCCCCTTTTCTTCCTAATTTTTAAAAAACAAAACCCAATTAAGACAACTGAGCAGAGGGAGCAAGGCCTCTCCCCAATTGTCAACGAGGGGAGAGGTGCCTCGTTAAGGGCTCCTCTGCTCAGTTAATATACGAGGCCATTAAAGACCATTAAGGCCTGTGACTTTGGGGTGGGTGTAGCCCTTAAAGGGACCCCGTGATGGCGACCCCATCCACGCCGGTGGCAGGGCCAGCAAGGACGTATGCGCAGGTGGCAACCGCTTCCACGGCCCCTCCTGCGCCACCCGCTGCCCTGCCACCTTTCAGACTCATTACTAAAAAACACGGGGTCAAGAGCTACACTCACCCCACAATGACCATCGAGGAGTGCGTGCGGGCGATGGCTGGGGTAGTCGGCCCCTCGGCCATTGTCGCAGCCTCCAAGATGTCTGGGAAGGCCGTGTTCTTCCTGGGGTCGGAGCGGGCGGTGTCCCTGGCCCTTGAAAAGGGGCTCACGGTGGGCGGGACGTTCCTGCCGGTGGACCCTCTCGAGGCCACCGCGCAGAGGGTCATCATTTCAAACGTCCCGCCCTTTGTTCCCGCTGAGCTCCTCCTCCCTCACCTACAACAACTGGGGGAGGTAAGGTCAGGGATCAACCCCATACCGCTCGGCCTCAGGGAGAACAGCCTGCGCCACGTGTTCTCCTTCCGCCGCCAGCTCTTTGTCCGGCTGGCGCGGGAGGAGACGACGGAGGGAAATTTTAATGTGGTGCACGAGGGGACTGCCTACCGCGTCTTCTGGACGTCGGACGGCGTGCGGTGCCATGCCTGCAGGGAGGTGGGGCATGTTCGTAAGAACTGCCCCGCCTCCAAGGCCGCCAAACCACCGAAGGCGGCCAAGGCTGGCGCCGCCGCCACCCCTCCCCCAAGTTGCGTCCGCGTGCCGGGAGCCATGGGTGCGCGGGCATCGTCGGAGGCCTTTGTTTTCAGGGCCTCCGGCGGGGGGGAGGGAGAGCGTCCGACCGGAAAGAAGGCGCGGAAGAAGGCGAAACATCTAGAGGCGGGTCCCCTCGGTGCGCCAGATAATTTGACCACCGCGCTCAGCCCAACCCAGTCACCGGCGAGCGCGTGGTGCCCAGAGCCCGTGCCCGAGCCCATGAATAACACCACAGAGGGGCCCGGGCGCGGGAAAGGAAAGGAAAAGGGGGGGGCGGAGCGGGAGGCCTCGGCAGACATGGGGGTCTCCCTGCCTCCCCGCACCCCCAGGAACAAAAGGAGGCGCGGCTCCGATGAGGCGGAGGGGGAACAACATCCCTCCGCGGAGGAGTCGGTGCCCGCCGCGTGTCCCGCGTCCCCCATCAGCGCTCCCAAATTGCGCTGCAGGCGCGAAGAGTCTGTCCCCGGGGAGGGTGAGGCAGTCGAGGCTGCCCAGCCGCTGCCTCCTGGGGATGGCATGGAAGATCTGCCTGTCGTGGGGGGCGTGGGGACCGTGGAGGAATGCGTAGCCGCCGGGCCGGGCGTCCCGGGGACTGAGGCGGGCGAGGCCGAAAAGGCCGAACCTGAGCCCGCCCAGCCAATACCCAACTTCCCCCGGGAGTCGCTCGACCCGGCAGAAAAACAATTTATTGGTTTTAATGACACTGTAGATGCTGGGCCGGGGGGTGGCAGCGGGGAGGGGGAGGAACACCCATCCTCGCCCCTTACTTTGGAGCTGGAGCACTTGGAGGGCCTGGGGATTTCCTATGGCCGGGTCTCTCCTTGTTCTCCGGTTCCTGGGGCGGAGGGGGAACCCCTTCCGCTGTCATTTCCCGACCCAGCACCATTTTTAAAAGAGCCCAGTGGGGACTCCTCTGCCGACGATCCTGGGGGTGGGATCGGGGCAGTGCCAGGGCCGGTTGGAGCGGCCGGTTCATTTGCCGTACCTTGTGCGGTCGATGGGCTGGCTGCTGGCGGCCACCTCCCGGAGGAGGACGGGGACTCGGTGGGGGACGCGGGTGAAGACCTAGAGACCACCGCCAGTGAGGCGGTGGATCTGCTCGCGGCCGCCGCTGAGGCCCTCCTCATTCCTGCAAAGGAACTCCGGGACTTTTTGGCCCAGAGCCGGGGTCGCCGCGACCAAGCCCGACTGGCCCTGGAAAAATGGTCCGAGCCAGAGCTGATCAAGGGGTCCGTCCGCGCCGCCGTTAAAACCTTGGCCGCGGGCGGGCCCTTGACAAAGGAGCAGCACCTTGAGCTGCGCGAGCTCGAGGGACTCCTCGCTGGGCTGCGGAGGGAGCGGAGTTCAACAAAAGACTCCGCTCCCTCCCCCACAATAGGTTAAGGTAGAGGTTGCACTATGCTTTTGCCATGAAGATAACCATAGCCAGCCTCAACATCAACGGCGGCAGAGGGGCACGCCGTAGATTTGACAATTTTTCGCTCCTGCGGGAGGGGAAATATGCGGTGTGCTTCCTGCAAGAAACCCACACCGTTCCGGGAGACGAAGCCACGTGGCTCCTGGAATGGCAAGGAGAGGTCCGCATGAGCCACCTCACCGCCATTTCTAGTGGGGTGGCCATCTTGCTGGGCCCGCATTTTCAGCCGGAGATCTTGGGGGTCGAGGAGCCCGTGCCAGGCCGCTTGCTGCACGTAACGGTTCGCCTGGGGGATGTGCCGCTCCATCTCGTGAACGTGTACGCCCCTCATCCCGGCCCGCAGCAAACGCGCTTCTTTGAAGAGGTGTCCGCTCTTCTTGGCTCCGTCGACGTCGGCGACTGCATTGTCCTCGGGGGGGATTTTAACTGCACCCTCGAGGCGAGGGACCGCTCCGGTGCCCCGCAGTGCATGACGGCGATGGAGAAGTTGAGGGACCTGGTCGGGTCCTTCGACTTGGTGGACGTCTGGCGAAATCTCCACCCCGACTCCAGCGCCTTTACTTGGGTGAGGCCTGGAGTTGGATGGTCTAGAGTCGACCGCCTTTACGTGTCTCGGGCGTACGTTTCCTGCGTCCCGGCGGCCTCCATGCGGCCGGTGCCGTGTTCGGACCACCACCTGGTGTGGGCGGAGCTCGCTTCGCTCCGCGCGAGGACGGGGTCCGCGTACTGGCACTTTAACAACCGGCTGCTGGAGGACGTGCGGTTCCAGGACTCGTTCCGTCGATTCTGGTCCGACTGGAGAAGGAAGCAGGGGGGCTTCCCCTCCTTGAGGCTATGGTGGGACGTGGGCAAGGCTCACGTCCGCGTCTTCTGTCAAGAGTACGCGAGGGGGTCGACCAAGAGGCGGGCGGCCAGAGTCGGGCGCCTAGAAAAAGAGGTGCTCGACCTGGAAGCCCGTCTCGGTCAAGTCGTCCAGGACCCGGCCCTGCGGACGGTGTACGAAGCGAAGAAGGCCGCGCTGAAGGACCTGCAGCTCGTCGGGTCCCGAGGCGCGTTCGTGAGGTCGCGGATCCGGTTCCTGCGGGATCTGGACCGCGGCTCCCCCTTCTTCTACTCGCTGGAAAAAAGGCAGAGTGTCCGTAAGCAGCTCTTGACGCTGCTGGCCGACGACGGCTCTCTCGTCTCGGATCCGGAGGGCGTCAACAACAGGGTCCGTGAATATTACGGGGCTCTGTTCTCTCCGGATCCGTCCAGCGAGGAAGCGCGTAGAGTTTTGTGGGAGGACCTGCCGAAGGTCGGCCCGGAGGGCGCCGAAAATCTGGAAGCTCCGCTAAGCCTGGCGGAGCTGACCGGTGCCCTCGCCCGGCTCTCGAGGGGAAAATCCCCGGGGCTGGACGGGCTGACCGTGGAGTTCCACAGGGCGTTCTGGGACGTCCTGGGGAGCGACTACGCGCGGGTCCTGGGGGAAAGTCTGGCGACCGGGGAGATGCCCCTCTCTTGGCGCAGGGCAGTCATCGTCCTGCTGCCTAAGAAGGGCGATCTCCGCCTCCTTAAGAACTGGCGCCCGGTCTCCCTCCTCAGCACGGACTACAAAATCTTCGCCAGGGCGATGTCTGCTCGCCTTGGTGCCGTGCTGGACCACATGATCCACCCCGACCAGTCATACACGGTCCCGGGCCGGACAATCCACGATAACATCCATCTGGTCCGGGACCTCATCCATTGTTCCCAGGAGGCTGGTCTGTCGGTCGCCTTCCTATCCCTCGACCAAGAGAAGGCGTTCGACAGGGTGGATCACGACTATCTGCTCGGAACTCTGCGCGCTTTCGGGTTCGGGACGCATTTCGTCGCCCGGATCCGACTTTTGTACGCCGCCGCGGAGTGTCTGATTAAGGTTAACGGGTCCTTGACGGCGCCCCTTCGCTTTAGGAGAGGGGTGCGCCAGGGATGCCCCATGTCCGGCCAGTTATACGCCGTTTGCGTGGAGCCTTTCCTGCGCCTCTTGCGGACGAGGTTGACGGGACTGGCTCTGCAAGGGCCGGGCGTGGAGGTCGTCCTCTCGGCTTACGCCGATGACGTGCTCCTCGCGATAGAGGATCCCGCTGACCTGCGGAGGATGCGTGAGTGCCAGGAGATTTACTCGGCCGAGTCCTCCGCCAGGATCAACTGGGAGAAATGTTCCGGACTCCTGGTGGGTCAGTGGCGGGTGGACTCCCTGCCGGAGGAGCTCAGGCCTTTTGCCTGGAGCACGACCCATCTCCTCTATCTGGGAGTCTACCTTAGCCCCGACGAGGGAGCCTGGCCGGCGAACTGGCAGGAGCTGGAGGCCAAGGTCGCCGCTCGCCTAGGGCGCTGGACAGGACTGCTCCGAGTGTTGTCCTACAGGGGTCGAGCGCTAGTCATAAACCAGCTGGTGGCCGCAATGCTGTGGTACCGGCTGGTCACTTTGACCCCTCCCCCTGCGTTTGTCGCCAAGATACAGAAGAAGCTGGTGGACTTCTTCTGGAACAACAGGAAGCACTGGGTCTCTGCCGCGGTCTTGAGTCTCCCGCTTGAGGAGGGCGGTCAGTCGTTGGTGTGCGTCAGCGCCCAGCTCGCGACTTTCCGTCTTCAGACCCTGCAGAGATACCTTTAAGTCGAGCCCCCTCCTAGGTGGTGTGCTCTGGCGAGGTATTTCTTCCGCCAGCAGCTCGACCTCAATTATGACACGCAGCTCCTGTTTGTGAACTTGGGGGGTGCCAGGACCGCCCTCCGGGAGCTGCCTGTCTTTTACAGGGAACTCATCAGGGTCTGGAACAAAGTCTCCACCAAGCGCAGCTCTCCGCCGGCTGGAGTGGCGGCCGTCCTGCAGGAGCCGCTGCTCGGGAATCCGTACCTCCACGGCCGAGGCTTTATGTGGCGGTTGGAAGAGAGGGCTGTGGCTGGTGAGGTGACCAGGGTCAGGGACCTGCTCGATGGCGGAGGAGCGGGCTGGATGGCGCCAGACACGCTGGCGCGGCGCCTAAATTCTGCCAACGTCCGCCACGCGGCCGATGCCATCGAGTCGCTAAAAACAGCTCTGGGCCCTGACTCCATTAGGTGCATCGAGGAGGCTCAAGCACGTGGGGAGATCCCGTCCGAACTGACCCCCGTCCGGACGGAATTCCTCATCGGCGCCAAACCCCGGAACCTCCCTCGGGGGCCGGCGCCTCACAACTTGAGCCGCCTCGGGGAAATCCCCTCCGTGCCTTTCAGTTCCGCGCGGAGGGGTTTCCTGTACGGGCTGCTCCTGCACACCCTCAACTTTGCCATCCTCGCCGGCCGTCCGGACACGCCATGGCGTACCATCTTGCCGTCCGGAGGAGGCGGGGGTCCCCGATGGAGGGCACTCTACGCAGGGGTCCTCCCACTATTCATCGGGGACTTGGCCTGGAGGGTGGTGCACGGAGCAGTGCCGTGCAACAAATTTTTAAGCCGGTTCACGGACTCCCAGGCCGCCTGCAATTTCTGCGGTCTGGAGGAGTCCGTGTTCCATGTTTTTATTGAATGCACGAGGTTGCAGCCCCTGTTCCACTATTTGAAGGGGCTGCTCCTGAAATTCTGGCTGCACTTCAGTCCCACTCTCCTGATCTTTGGGCACCCTGTGCGGAGGGGAGCGGGTAGGTCCGAAGGCCTCCTCGTAGGACTGCTCCTGGGCACGGCCAAGGGTGCCATCAGCCGGTCCAGGCAGCGGGCGGTCGAGGGGGTCGTTCAACCTGACTGCCTGCCTCTCTTCCGCTCTTACATCCGGTCCAGGGTGTCCTTGGAGATGGAGCACGCGGTGTCCACCGGTACGCTCGCGGCCTTCCGCGAGAGGTGGGCACCGGAGGGACTGGAGTGCATCATCACGCCCGGCAACCAAATTTTAATTTGATTTTACGTTTTAAAGTTAATTTGTTTTTAATTGCCGGTGCTTTTAGTGTCCCCTTCCCTTTTATAGGGGGCACTGGGGAAAAATTGTGATTTTAGTGCCCAAAAAAAAAACAAAAAAAAAAAGGAAAAACACAAAAAATAACAAAAAAGGGGGGAAAAAAAGGGCCTTGTAAATGTCTGGAGTGTCACCCAGGTCGGGTGGCACCGTTTAATGTTTTATGTTTTGCAGGTGAACTCCAAAAAGAGTTTCATGCACAAGGGACCAATCGTGGAGCTGTGGAGGCGTGTCCTGCTCAGTTGGAGCTGTGAGCAGTGAGTGGAGCTGCTAGCAACTTGAGCTCCTGCCTGGAGAGCCCTGAGACCAGCCCAGGAAAAGAAGGAAGGAAGGGGCTTCAACACCAACTTCTATCCAGAGGGAGAGGAGGAGAACAGAAAACTTTAACATCTTTATTACCATTCTGCAAAGAGTTGGAGAGAGGGGGAAAAGAACAACAACATCCAGTGTGGAAGGAGGGAGACTCTACATTCTACAGGTGGGTGTGGGTGCATTTCCCCAAACAGACTTTGTTGTATCGGTGGGGGGAGGAAAGAAGACCACTGAGGGCCGGAACATCGCGGGGGGTGTGTGTGTGTGTGGTAGTGTGCGTGGGGGCCGTGCTTACAACTGGGCCCCCCCCACAATTGGAACCCCCCCCCACCCCCCCCCCCAATTGCCTAGCCTGGGATAGCTGGAGCTACCAGGCTGAAGATTGTTGTTTTTCTTAATCACCCAATTAAAGATCGTTGGGAGTGCCTGGTGGCTCCAGCTACCCCAGGTGAAGACATCTTCTCCCCCCACCTGAAGACCACCCCAAAGACTTTTGTGTTTTGCGATCTGGGGAGTGCACCCACCCACAGCTGCGAGGGGAGACCTGCCCTCGCAGTCCCCCCCCCTTCCCACCCCCCTCTCTCTTTCTCTGCTACTCTGTTTCTCCCCTCTCTCTCTGAGGCCTCTTCCCTTCCAAATTTACAAAAAAAAAACCCAATTAAGACAACTGAGCAGAGGGAGCAAGGCCTCTCCCCAATTGTCAACGAGGGGAGAGGTGCCTCGTTAAGGGCTCCTCTGCTCAGTTAATATACGAGGCCATTAAAGACCATTAAGGCCTGTGACTTTGGGGTGGGTGTAGCCCTTAAAGGGACCCCGTGATGGCGACCCCATCCACGCCGGTGGCAGGGCCAGCGAAGACATATGCGCAGGTGGCAACCGCTTCCACGGCCCCTCCTGCGCCACCCGCTGCCCTGCCACCTTTCAGACTCATTACTAAAAAACACGGGGTCAAGAGCTACACTCACCCCACAATGACCATCGAGGAGTGCGTGCGGGCGATGGCTGGGGTAGTCGGCCCCTCGGCCATTGTCGCAGCCTCCAAGATGTCTGGGAAGGCCGTGTTCTTCCTGGGGTCGGAGCGGGCGGTGTCCCTGGCCCTCGAAAAGGGGCTCACGGTGGGCGGGACGTTCCTGCCGGTGGACCCTCTCGAGGCCACCGCGCAGAGGGTCATCATTTCGAACGTCCCGCCCTTTGTTCCCGCTGAGCTCCTCCTCCCTCACCTACAACAACTGGGGGAGGTAAGGTCAGGGATCAACCCCATACCGCTCGGCCTCAGGGAGAACAGCCTGCGCCACGTGTTCTCCTTCCGCCGCCAGCTCTTTGTCCGGCTGGCGCGGGAGGACACGACGGAGGGGAATTTTAATGTGGTGCACGAGGGGACTGCCTACCGCGTCTTCTGGACGTCGGACGGCGTGCGGTGCCATGCCTGCAGGGAGGTGGGGCATGTTCGTAAGAACTGCCCCGCCTCCAAGGCCGCCAAAGCACCGAAGGCGGCCAAGGCTGGCGCCGCCGCCACCCCTCCCCCTAGTTGCGTCCGCGTGCCGGGAGCCATGGGTGCGCGGGCATCGTCGGAGGCCTTTGTTTTCAGGGCCTCCGGCGGGGGGGAGGGAGAGCGTCCGACCGGAAAGAAGGCGCGGAAGAAGGCAAAACATCTAGAGGCGGGTCCCCTCGGTGCGCCAGATAATTTGACCACCGCGCTCAGCCCAACCCAGTCACCGGCGAGCGCGTGGTTCCCCCGAGCCCGTGCCCGAGCCCTTGAATAACACCACAGAGGGGCCCGGGCGCGGGAAAGGAAAGGAAAAGGGGGGGGCGGAGCGGGAGGCCTCGGCAGACATGGGGGTCTCCCTGCCTCCGCGCACCCCCAGGAACAAAAGGAGGCACGGCTCCGATGAGGCGGAGGGGGAACAACATCCCTCCGCGGAGGAGTCGGTGCCCGCCGCGTGTCCCGCGTCCCCCACCAGCGCTCCCAAATTGCGCTGCAGGCGCGAAGAGTCTGTCCCCGGGGAGGGTGAGGCAGTCGAGGCTGCCCAGCCGCTGCCTCCTGGGGATGGAGTGGAAGATCTGCCTGTCGTGGGGGGCGTGGGGACCGCGGAGGAATGCGTAGCCGCCGGGCCGGGCGTCCCGGGGACTGAGGCGGGCGGGGCCGAAAAGGCCGAACCTGAGCCCACCCAGCCAATACCCAACTTCCCCCGGGAGTCGCTCGACCCGGCAGAAACACAAACTGTTTTTAATGAAACTGTAGATGCTGGGCCGGGGGGTGGCAGCGGGGAGGGGGAGGAACACCCACCCTCGCCCCTTACTTTGGAGCTGGTGCACTTGGGGAGCCTGGGGATCTCCTATGGCCGGGTCTCTCCTTGTTCTCCGGTTCCTGGGGCGGAGGGGGAACCCCTTCCGCTGTCATTTCCCGACCCAGCACCATTTTTAAAAGAGCCCAGTGGGGACTCCTCTGCCGACGATCCTGGGGGTGGGATCGGGGCAGTGCCAGGGCCGGTTGGAGCGGCCGGTTCATTTGCCGTACCTTGTGCGGTCGATGGGCTGGCTGCTGGCGGCCACCTCCCGGAGGACGGGGACTCGGTGGGGGACGCGGGTGAAGACCTAGAGACCACCGCCAGTGAGGCGGTGGATCTGCTCGCGGCCGCCGCTGAGGCCCTCCTCATTCCTGCAAAGGAACTCCGGGACTTTTTGGCCCAGAGCCGGGGTCGCCGCGACCAAGCCCGACTGGCCCTGGAAAAATGGTCCGAGCCGGAGCTGATCAAGGGGTCCGTCCGCGCCGCCGTTAAAACCTTGGCCGCGGGCGGGCCCTTGACAAAGGAGCAGCACCTTGAGCTGCGCGAGCTCGAGGGACTCCTCGCTGGGCTGCGGAGGGAGCGGAGTTCAACAAAAGACTCCGCTCCCTCCCCCACAATAGGTTAAGGTAGAGGTTGCACTATGCTTTTGCCATGAAGATAACCATAGCCAGCCTCAACATCAACGGCGGCAGAGGGGCACGCCGTAGATTTGACAATTTTTCGCTCCTGCGGGAGGGGAAATATGCGGTGTGCTTCCTGCAAGAAACCCACACCGTTCCGGGAGACGAAGCCACGTGGCTCCTGGAATGGCAAGGAGAGGTCCGCATGAGCCACCTCACCGCCATTTCTAGTGGGGTGGCCATCTTGCTGGGCCCGCATTTTCAGCCGGAGATCTTGGGGGTCGAGGAGCCCGTGCCAGGCCGCTTGCTGCACGTAACGGTTCGCCTGGGGGACGTGCCGCTCCATCTCGTGAACGTGTACGCCCCTCATCCCGGCCCGCAGCAGACGCGCTTCTTTGAAGAGGTGTCCGCTCTTCTTGGCTCCGTCGACGTCGGCGACTGCATTGTCCTCGGGGGGGATTTTAACTGCACCCTCGAGGCGAGGGACCGCTCCGGTGCCCCGCAGTGCATGACGGCGATGGAGAAGTTGAGGGACCTGGTCGGGTCCTTCGACTTGGTGGACGTCTGGCGAAATCTCCACCCCGACTCCAGCGCCTTTACTTGGGTGAGGCCTGGAGTTGGATGGTCCAGAGTCGACCGCCTTTACGTGTCTCGGGCGTACGTTTCCTGCGTCCCGGCGGCCTCCATGCGGCCGGTGCCGTGTTCGGACCACCACCTGGTGTGGGCGGAGCTCGCTTCGCTCCGCGCGAGGACGGGGTCCGCGTACTGGCACTTTAACAACCGGCTGCTGGAGGACGTGCGGTTCCAGGACTCGTTCCGTTGATTCTGGTCCGACTGGAGAAGGAAGCAGGGGGGCTTCCCCTCCTTGAGGCTATGGTGGGACGTGGGCAAGGCTCACGTCCGCGTCTTCTGTCAAGAGTACGCGAGGGGGTCGACCAAGAGGCGGGCGGCCAGAGTCGGGCGCCTAGAAAAAGAGGTGCTCGACCTGGAAGCCCGTCTCGGTCAAGTCGTCCAGGACCCGGCCCTGCGGACGGTGTACGAAGCGAAGAAGGCCGCGCTGAAGGACCTGCAGCTCGTCGGGTCCCGAGGCGCGTTTGTGAGGTCGCGGATCCGGTTCCTGCGGGATCTGGACCGCGGCTCCCCCTTCTTCTACTCGCTGGAAAAAAGGCAGAGTGTCCGTAAGCAGCTCTTGACGCTGCTGGCCGACGACGGCTCTCTCGTCTCGGATCCGGAGGGCGTCAACAACAGGGTCCGTGAATATTACGGGGCTCTGTTCTCTCCGGATCCGTCCAGCGAGGAAGCGCGTAGAGTTTTGTGGGAGGACCTGCCGAAGGTCGGCCCGGAGGGCGCCGAAAATCTGGAAGCTCCGCTAAGCCTGGCGGAGCTGACCGGTGCCCTCGCCCGGCTCTCGAGGGGAAAATCCCCGGGGCTGGACGGGCTGACCGTGGAGTTCCACAGGGCGTTCTGGGACGTCCTGGGGAGCGACTACGCGCGGGTCCTGGGGGAAAGTCTGGCGACCGGGGAGATGCCCCTCTCTTGGCGCAGGGCAGTCATCGTCCTGCTGCCTAAGAAGGGCGATCTCCGCCTCCTTAAGAACTGGCGCCCGGTCTCCCTCCTCAGCACGGACTACAAAATCTTCGCCAGGGCGATGTCTGCTCGCCTTGGTGCCGTGCTGGACCACATGATCCACCCCGACCAGTCATACACGGTCCCGGGCCGGACAATGCACGATAACATCCATCTGGTCCGGGACCTCATCCATTGTTCCCAGGAGGCTGGTCTGTCGGTCGCCTTCCTATCCCTCGACCAAGAGAAGGCGTTCGACAGGGTGGATCACGACTATCTGCTCGGAACTCTGCGCGCTTTCGGGTTCGGGACGCATTTCGTCGCCCGGATCCGACTTTTGTACGCCGCCGCGGAGTGTCTGATTAAGGTTAACGGGTCCTTGACGGCGCCCCTTCGCTTTAGGAGAGGGGTGCGCCAGGGATGCCCCATGTCCGGCCAGTTATACGCCGTTTGCGTGGAGCCTTTCCTGCGCCTCTTGCGGACGAGGTTGACGGGACTGGCTCTGCAAGGGCCGGGCGTGGAGGTCGTCCTCTCGGCTTACGCCGATGACGTGCTCCTCGTGATAGAGGATCCCGCTGACCTGCGGAGGATGCGTGAGTGCCAGGAGATTTACTCGGCCGCGTCCTCCGCCAGGATCAACTGGGAGAAATGTTCCGGACTCCTGGTGGGTCAGTGGCGGGTGGACTCCCTGCCGGAGGAGCTCAGGCCTTTTGCCTGGAGCACGACCCATCTCCTCTATCTGGGAGTCTACCTTAGCCCCGACGAGGGAGCCTGGCCGGCGAACTGGCAGGAGCTGGAGGCCAAGGTCGCCGCTCGCCTAGGGCGCTGGACAGGACTGCTCCGAGTGCTGTCCTACAGGGGTCGAGCGCTAGTCATAAACCAGCTGGTGGCCGCAATGTTGTGGTACCGGCTGGTCACTTTGACCCCTCCCCCTGCGTTTGTCACCAAGATACAGAAGAAGCTGGTGGACTTCTTCTGGAACAACAGGAAGCACTGGGTCTCTGCTGCGGTCTTGAGTCTCCCGCTTGAGGAGGGCGGTCAGTCGTTGGTGTGCGTCAGCGCCCAGCTCGCGACTTTCCGTCTTCAGACCCTGCAGAGATACCTTTACGTCGAGCCCCCTCCTAGGTGGTGCGCTCTGGCGAGGTATTTCTTCCGCCAGCAGCTCGACCTCAATTATGACATGCAGCTCCTGTTTGTGAACTTGGGGGGTGCCAGGACCGCCCTCCGGGAGCTGCCTGTCTTTTACAGGGAACTCATCAGGGTCTGGAACAAAGTCTCCACCAAGCGCAGCTCTCCGCCGGCTGGAGTGGCGGCCGTCCTGCAGGAACCGCTGCTCGGGAATCCGTACCTCCACGGCCGAGGCTTTATGTGGCGGTCGGAAGAGAGGGCTGTGGCTGGTGAGGTGACCAGGGTCAGGGACCTGCTCGATGGCGGAGGTGCGGGCTGGATGGCGCCAGACACGCTGGCGCGGCGCCTAAATTCTGCCAACGTCCGCCACGCGGCCGATGCCATCGAGTCGCTAAAAACAGCTCTGGGCCCTGACTCCGTTAGGTGCATCGAGTAGGCTCAAGCACGTGGGGAGATCCCGTCCGAACTGACCCCCGTCCGGACGGAATTCCTCATCGGCGCCAAACCCCGGAACCTCCCTCGGGGGCCGGCGCCTCACAACTTGAGCCGCATCGGGGAAATCCCCTCCGTGCCTTTCAGTTCCGCGCGGAGGGGTTTCCTGTACGGGCTGCTCCTGCACACCCTCAACTTTGCCATCCTCGCCGGCCGTCCGGACACGCCATGGCGTACCATCTTGCCGTCCGGAGGAGGCGGGGGTCCCCGATGGAGGGCACTCTACGCAGGGGTCCTCCCACTATTCATCGGGGACTTGGCCTGGAGGGTGGTGCACGGAGCAGTGCCGTGCAACAAATTTTTAAGCCGGTTCACGGACTCCCAGGCCGCCTGCAATTTCTGCGGTCTGGAGGAGTCCGTGTTCCATGTTTTTATTGAGTGCACAAGGTTGCAGCCCCTGTTCCACTATTTGAAGGGGCTGCTCCTGAAATTCTGGCTGCACTTCAGTCCCACTCTCCTGATCTTTGGGCACCCTGTGCGGAGGGGAGCGGGTAGGTCCGAAGGCCTCCTCGTAGGACTGCTCCTGGGCACGGCCAAGGGTGCCATCAGCCGGTCCAGGCAGCGGGCGGTCGAGGGGGGCGTTCAACCTGACTGCCTGCCTCTCTTCCGCTCTTACATCCGGTCCAGGGTGTCCTTGGAGATGGAGCACGCGGTGTCCACCGGTACGCTCGCGGCCTTCCGCGAGAGGTGGGCACCGGAGGGACTGGAGTGCATCATCACGCCCGGCAACCAAATTTTAATTTGATTTTACGTTTTTTAAGTTTAATTTGTTTTAATTGCCGGTGCTTTTAGTGTCCCCCTTCCCTTTTATAGGGGGCACTGGGGAAAATTGTGAATTTAGTGCCCAAAAAAAAAAACCAAAAAAGAAAAACACAAAAAAAAACAAAAAAAAAGTGGGGGGAAAAAAAAGGGCCTTGTAAATGTCTGGAGTGTCACCCAGGTCGGGTGGCACCGTTTAATGTTTTTATGTTTTGCAGGTAAACTCAAAAGAGTTTCATGCACAAGGACCCCCAGGTCCCTCTGCACCGCAGCATGTTGTAATTTCTCCCCATTCAAATAATATTGCCTTTTACTGTTTTTTTCCCAAGGTGGATGACCTCACATTTTCCGACATTGTATTCCCTCTGCCAAACCTTAGCCCATTCACTTAACCGATCTAAATCTCTTTGCAACCTCTCTGTGTCTACTACACAACCCGCTTTCCCACTAATCTTTGTGTCAGCTGCAAATTTTGTTACACGACACTCTGTCCCCTCTTCCAGGTCATCTATGTATATTGTAAACAGTTGTGGTCCCAGCACCGATCCCTGTGGCACACCACTAACCACCGATTTCCAACCCGAAAAGGACCCATTTATCCCAACTCTCTGCTTTCTGTTAGCCAGCCAATTCTCGATCCATGCTAATACATTTCCTCTGACTCCGCGTACCTTTATCTTCTGCAGTAAACTTTTGTGTGGCACCTTATCGAATGCCTTTTGGAAATCTAACTACACCACATCCATCGGTACACCTCTATCCACCATGCTCGTTATATCCTCAAAGAATTCCAGTAAATTAGTTGAACATGATTTCCCCTTCATGAATCCATGTTGCGTCTGCTTGATTGCACTATTCCTATCCAGATGTCCCGCTATTTCTTCCTTAATGATAGCTTCAAGCATTTCCCCCCTACAGATGTTAAACTAACTGGCCTATAGTTACCTGCCTTTTGTCTTCCCCCTTTTTTAAACAGAGGCGTTACATTAGCTGCTTTCCAATCCGCTGGTACCTCCCCAGACTCCAGAGAATTTTGGTAGATTATAACAAATGCAACTGTTATAACTTCCGCCATCTCTTTTAATACCCTGGGATGCATTTCATCAGGACCAGGGGACTTGTCTACCTTGAGTCCCATTAGCCTGTCCAGCACCACCCCCTAGTGATAGTGATTGTCTCAAGGTCCTCCTTTCCCACATTCCCGTGACCAGCAATTTTTGGCATGGTTTTTGTGTCTTCCACTGTGAAGACCGAAGCAAAATAATTGTTTCAGGTCTCAGCCATTTCCACATTTCCCATTATTAAATCCCCCTTCTCATCTTCTAAGGGACCAACATTTACTTCAGTCACTTTTTTCCGTTTTATATATCGGTAAAAGCTTTTACTACCTGTTTTTATGTTTTGCGGAAGTTTACTTTCGTAATCTGTCTTTCCTTTCTTTATTGCTTTATTATTCATTCTTTGCTGTCGTTTAAAATGTTCCCAATCTTTTAGTTTCCCACTAATCTTGGCCACCTTATATGCATTGGATTTTAATTTAATACTCTCCTTTATTTCCTTGTTTATCCACGGCTGGTTATATCTTCTCTTACCACCCTTCTTTTTCACTGGAATATATTTTTGTTGAGCTCTATGAAAGAGCTCCTTAAAAGTCCTCCACTGTTCCACCGTTTAGTCTACAGATTTCTTCTTCATTATCAACCACACAGCCAATTTTAGTATAATTTGCAAACTTCTTAATCGTACCCCCTACATTCATGTGTAAATCATTGTTATATAATCACAAAAAGCATGAGACCTGGTACTGAGCCCTGCGGAACCCCACTGGAAACAGCCTTCCAGTCACAAAAACACCCATCAACCATTACATTTTGCTTCCTGCCTCTCAGCCAATTTTGGATACAACTTGCCACTTTGCCCTGGATCCCATGTGCTTTCACTTTCCTGACCAGTCTGCCATGTGGCACATTATCAAAAGCCTTGCTATAATTGATATGCACTACATCAAATGCACTACCCTCATCGACTCTCCTGGTTACCTCATCAAAAATTCATTGCTGCTGCAGTTGTGAAGAGAACTTTTGAGGCACATCAGCAGACTTTCTGGGATACTTTGTCAAGACCTCACCAACACTTGAGTAACATTTATTCCATAATTTTTCTGAGGACTTCACCTAAAATGAGTAAGTGCTGAGCTACTCCACCTTATTGGACACCTTATGGGAGTCACCAGGAGAAAGGGAGTGCTTGGTCATGGTCACCTGCGAGGGCACCCTCTTGGGTTGGACGAGGAATGGGAGGAGGACATGAGGCCTGGCAGAGCAGCACCAGATGCTGTAGAAGAGATGGACAGGAGGGCGAGGTGATGTCCTTCCCCCCCTGAGGGTACAAGACGTCCCTCCTCCTCTGGAACTCCTCCACCCCAGTCTCCAGTACCACATCCGAGAACCTTTGCACCCTCTCCCTCGGTCCCTGAGCCATCCTGCAATGTGCCGCTGTGTACCAGCCAGAGCACTCCACACCTTCAGTGGAAGTGGGTGCGAGAAGGCCACATATACTGCTCCATGAAAATGGTGTCTAATCAGCACTTGAGTGTTAAACCTGCAGGTTTGTGTTGTACCATCTCCAGCAAGTTCAAATTTTGGCATTCAGCAATTAGGACCCAAATTGTGTGCTAAATCCAGACTTTCAAATAGGTTAGTCTTATTAGCACTGCAGCCATTTAGCGCCTGTTTTCACCCTTTGGTCAAAATAACCCCCAGAATGTGGTGTGTGTGAGAATGTCTGAAAACAGGAGCCAGCCCCATTATTGTTACAATAGGGAAGTCTATGCTCTTGGGACATTCCAGCAGAGAAAAGCCCAACTACTTTAGTTACAAAGTGTAGAATTCACATCCTGGGATCGCGTCCCGAGGAATTGTGGCTCGGCTATGTCCAGTGCTCGATATGAACCTGAGTGATGTGAGTGTGGAGGTCTAGCCGTGTCCTCAGAGGAAGGAACTGAAGGTTATGAGACACGAACCAACTTATTACACGATTAATGTTGGCCAACGACCCACCTGACTGGACCAGCCCATTAATCACAGGCTTGCTACAGGTTAAATAATGTTGGCTAAGTATCTGATGTAAAGAAATATCAATCACAATATATCACCAACTAAACTCACCTGACATAGAACCAGCCGATATGTGACATTCCTATTTTAATGGTTGGATCCGTTGGTTCAGGTGGGCTGGTGAGTTCAGGAACTAGTACAACAAATACCCCGAATTTCTGTTGTATTGTGCCATTTACCAAGTATCCCTGAAGTCCCCAAGGTGCAGAGACAGGAACAATTGTATCTGCAGACAGAGAAAACACTGTTACAGCATTCTACTGGAAGGTCACCTGCGGCATTGCTCATGGTGAGTCTGAAGTTACAGGTTGGGGCAGGGGGACAGTGCTGGGGTGTGGAAGACACTCATGTGATACACTGAATCACAGAATGATAGAATGGTACAGCACAGAAAGTGGCTCGCTCTTTGTAGAGCTTTCTAACTAATCCACTCCCATGTTCGTAACCACAGCCCTGCATTTTTTCCCTTCAGCTATTTATCCAATTTTCTTTTGAATATTACTATTGAATCTGCTTTCACTCTGCTTTCAGGCAACAACTCTCTGTACAACACAATGTTTCCTCGTGTCGCCTCTGGTTCTGTTGCCAATCACCTGAAATCTGCCTCCTCTGGTTACCGACCCTTCTGCCACTGAAAACTGTTTCTCCTTATTTGTTCTATCAAAACCATTCATGATTTTGAACATCTTTATCAAATCTGCTCTTAACCTTCTCTAAACAGAACTGAGCCTCAGTCAGGACCCGGCATTCCAGTAGCAGCCAGTGAGCTGAGAGAAATGAAGAGTATGGGCTTCCACAAGGGTGTATGTGGACTCTGGTTCAGGTCTGGCAAAGAACCTTTATTATCCAGAGACAATTCAAGGGCCATGGCTGGAGTCGGAACATGAGCTTGGTATCCCAAACCCCCATGTGTGGGCAGCCTCGTCAGATTCTGGGCACACATGGCCTGCAAGCACCAAAGAAGTAGCCCATGTGGCACTTCTGCCCACCAGCAACATGTCAATGATCTCACAAACTGAGGCTGGGTCAGTTATGGAGGGCACAATGGGCACAATCCTAGCACAACCCTTGGGATTGAAAATGGTGGCATTATTTGGTCAGTGTGTCTCTCTATACAGGAAGTTTCAAAGAAAACATTTCAAACAGCGAAGGGTTGTTTTATATTCTATTGTTACATTGAAGGAATATCTCATGTACCTGCAGCATTCAAAAACCATGAATAATTCTGTAGTTTGTCCAGGCCAGTCGCGAGTGCACTCTTGATATCCATTCCATTAACCTCTATTTCAATCCATTGAACGGGTAAATATTCCATCTCGTCATAATTCTAAGAGAAAAGATATTAACACATGGCACAACTGTACAGTTACTGAAACAAATCTGTGTTGAGAGGACTGTCCGAGGTGCCCAGGTGTGGCAGCAGTATTCATGTCCTGGATGGACTGGGCTAGAAAGAGAGTTAGGATTTTATGATGGGCTCTTGGCCTCAGCTTCCTGTCTCTCTCACTCTTTCACCCTTGGTGATGTCCTGCACTATGGGCCTTGGTCCTTATGGGTTTTCAATAAGCAAACATGGAGAACATTATTAAAAGCCTCCCACACTGAATCAGTGCTAATGACCCATTGTCCAGGTACCGTGTTTCCCTGTGAGTCTTTTCCCACTTTATATATACAGGGAAATTCCACTGGGTTAGAAATTGGTCCGCATTTCTGTGAAGAAGACTGGGACAAAAAGGCATAATTTCAGAGTGCAAAGCCTCAGGCCCAATCTGTGCCTGCATTAAAGGCGTCACAATATTGATATGGCTTCGCCAGCATCCTGGGGGGCTGCCCAAAAAATGCGTTGGGTCTCTTACATATGTAAAGTAGGTGCCTTATGCTTGTTACAAGCTTCCTTTCAGAAACCGACTTGGATTGAGTGGAGCCAGGAGAAGCAGGAGTGCTCCCCGACTCCACAGTCCCTGCCATCGCCCCAATGCCCCCTCTCTGTGGCCACACCAACCCCCCACTCCCAGGGTTTAGCTTACAGCCGCTGCTGGAGAGACAAGTGGCCCGATATTCTTCTTAGTAAAATGAACAAGCTGCCCGTGGAGACACAGCAGGGGGTTACAGAAACCCATAAAATGTTAATGTGGCCCGAGGACCAATTTCGGGTCGACCTCAGGCCTCTCGGTTGGGACACGTGCTGTCGGCGCATCGCTCGTTATGGACTAAAAAACGGGCCATAAACCATTCCCACAGGTACAAACATAGAACGCAGTGAACTGCTAACTATACTCACGTTGAACTGAATCACTTCTATGGGCTGAGGGCAGCCATAGTCACCACAGAAATCGTACAAATCTTGATCTTGTTCCTTTGCAGCGATCTGACGTCCGAAGAGGACAGACACAGTTAAGCAGAGTCTCAGCATCTTGGTGTCCGCTCCGATCACTGTCGAACACACTGAATGACTCTCAGTCCCTTCTGGTGTTTGAGCAGCGAGTTCACATCTTTTTATAGTGTTTTATGAAGACGGTTTTGAATACAGTTTAGCTGCAGGTAGGAGCGTTGTGTTGAAGAAATACCGTCGCTGACTGATTATGGAAATGTTACTCTGTTCCATCCATGTGATGGATTTAGAAATATTAACTCTCTGAGAGTCGGTTCCCGGGAAGTCTGAACATTTGGGGCAACCATTTTGCAATTATTCCAGCTCACACCCTTCGGGTTGCCAACCCTCTCTGTTTGGGATCTACGGGAATGGATGATTGATTTCCCAGGAGCTGGCCAATGGCTTAGCCATGCTGCTACCAAGAATGGCCTGCACTGTCTCTTCCCAGATGGTGAGGTGAGGCTAGGAATGGGAGATGTGCCTTGTGATTGGTGCAGATTGCTGCAGGTGAGTGATCAGCATGGCCGGAGTCGTGCATTGAGCAGTGTGTGAGGCTGGTGAATCAGTTGGTAGGAAATGGCTTTTGAAGATGGAGTCACTGACTTTGACCCCTGGTCTGAGGCCATGAAGCTTCTTTGGGCACTGGAGCCAGGTGGTGGGGGCGACACTGCTGGCAGTGACGGCCTCGGTGATGTGGTTCCACATCGTTCTTTCTGGAGGGCCTCCTGGCCCCTGTGGGCGGAGGACCTCTCCTGCAGTGTTGGCCCCCTGTACAAAGCTGGAGTGCTGCGTGCGAGACCCTGGGTGCCCTTCCCTGGCTTGCTCACCCATTTGTATTCGTGCTGAAGCACTTTTCCCATTTTTTGAGGTGTGGAAGGGAATTCAGCTTTAGGAGCTAAATACTTCCATTTGGGATTTCTTTTTAATGCTAATTTTTTTTTAAAGGCAGTCAGGGCTGAAAACTGCATTTTCTTCCTTCATTTTTATTTTGATCAGTTCAGAAGACATTGGCCTTTTAATATCCGACAATTCCTAGTGAATTTATTGCCTTGCTTCCAGAGATGGTTGGAAGATGGAACGCCGCTTCTGGACACCAACTTTGCCTCAAATGCCTGCACTAACTCCACCAGGAGGGTGTTACACAGTGAGTTAGTGCTGGGCTAAAAATCTTTCATCCCCAGCACGAATCTTTCTCTCTGACCGCCATGACCATTTTCAGTGGCCGTTAACCCGAGCCACCCCATTACTAAGGCAACTCTCGTGGCGGACTCAAATTTCTGGGCCCTGGAGTTTTATGAATGGAAATCTTCGAAGGTGGAAGACAAGTTTTTAAGAATGTTAAAAAAGCATACAGGATCCTTGGCTTTATAAACAGAGGAATTGATTAAAATACCAAGGAAGTTAGTGTAAAGTATTTACCAGGGAGACTAACAATGTGGACATGAAATTAGAAGAATGGATCAAAAAAGATACAAAGATATTTAAGACAGAAGGAGGGGAGATGATTGATAAACTAATCAAACTTTGGGAGTATAAACCCCTGGTCCAGATGGATTGTATCTGTGAATATTAAAACAAGCAAAGGGAGAGAAAGCAGAGGCACTATTATATATTGATAAATGTATAAAAGGGAATAGTGCCAGAGGACTGGCACACAACTAATGTGATTCCTATATTTAAAGTGGGAGATAGAACAAGTCCAAGGAGCGAAAGACTATTTAGCTTAAAGTCAGTGATGGGAAGGTTCATGGGGTCTTTACTGATTTACTCGATAAGGGTGGTATAATTGTGGATTATGATCTACTATGGTTCAGAAAAGAAAACATAGAAACATATAAACATAGAAAATAGCAGGAGTAGGCCATTCGGTCCTTTGAGCCTGCACCACCATTCAATAAGATCATAGCTGATCATTCACCTCAGTACCCCTTTCCTGCTTTCTCTCCATACCCCTTGATCCCTTTAGCCGTAATGGCCATATCTAACTTCCTCTTGAATATATCCAATGAACTGGCATCAATACTCTCAGCGGTAGGGAATTCCACAGGTTAACAACTCTCTGAGTGAAGAAGTTTCTCCTCATTTCAGTCCTAAATGGCTTACCCCTTATCCTTAGACTGTGTCCCCTGGTTCTGGATTTCTCCAACATTGGGAACATTAGAAGCATAGAAAATAGGTGCAGGAGTAGGCCATTCGGCCCTTCGAGCCTGCACCGCCATTCAATGAGTTCATGGCTGAACATGCAACTTCAGTACCCCATTCTTGCTTTCTCGCCATACCCCTTGATCCCCCTAGTAGTAAGGACTACATCTAACTCCTTTTTGAACATATTTAGTGAATTAGCCTCAACAACTTCCTGTGGTAGAGAATTCCACAGGTTCACTACTCTCTGGGTGAAGAAGTTTCTCCTCATGTCGGTCGTAAATGGCTTACCCCTTATCCTTAGACTGTGGCCCCTGGTTCTGGACTTCCCCAACATTGGGAACATTTTTCCTGCATCTAACCTGTCTAACCCCGTCAGAATTTTAACGTTTCTATGAGATCCTCTCTCATTCTTCTAAACTCCAGTGAATACAAGCCCAGTTGATCCAGTCTTTCTTGATATGCCAGTCCTGCCATCCTGGGAATCAGTTTGATGATCCTTCACTGCAGTCCCTCAGTAGCAAGAACTTCCTCAGTTTAGGAGACCAAAATTCTCATGGCAGAGGGGTCCCGACTATTTCTGTGATTGAGGAGCCTGAGACATACGAGATAACTACACACACACACAGACCCGAACACACAAGCTCTGTTAACTCAGTATCGGGCCGTGTTTGCTATTCACAAGCACAATTGTGGGCACTCAATACAGGAGGAGGTGGTTAACGGGCCGGCCCATGTTAAAGTAAAACAGTGCCCCATTCCAGCTGAGAGTCAGTTAGCGCTACAAACCACACTGGACACATTGCTACAGCAGGGCATTATACGGCAGGACATTTTTGCAAATAATTCACCAATTTTGTCAGTTAAAAAAGCAGATGGGAGCTGGCGGCTCACGATCGATTACCGAACCTTGAACACGGTAACACCGGCATATTCCCCATGCAGGGGGCACTGCAACAAGTCCCTAGGATTTCTTCGGCAGCTCCTCCCAAACCCACGACCTCCACCACCGAGAAGGAAAAGAGCAGCAGGTGCACGTGAACACCAGCACCTCCAAGTTCCTCACCAAGACATATCTCACTGTTCTTCATCGTCACTGGGTCAAGATCCTGCAACTTCCTACCTAACAACAATGTGGACATACCTTCACCACCGGACTGCAGCGGTTCAAGAAGAATGCTCACTAATGTTCCCTGGAAGCCCCGTGGCCGCACAGCCGCATGTCTGCACAGTGCTCCAGGGGTCCCACGCAGTCGGCTTTTCAATAGATAAACACACATGCACGGTATTTTAAATGGGCCGCGGAGCCCCTTAAAGGAGACGCAGGGCCCGAAAAAATATTACAGGAACTTTGATGCTCACCGTCATCTTCTCAAGAGCACCTGGGGATGGGCAATAAATGCCGGCCTTGCCAGCGACACCCATAACCCAAGGAGGAATAAACAATACAGTGAGCTCAATGTGCAATGATCCGGCTAAATATGTCCCAGGTTAAAGTTTATACAGCTTTATTTTTACTGCGTGACCGAAGAGCACTTTAACAATTTACAAATGTCAAAATCAGCTCCACGTATTGCTCTGAAATGCCGACCCTGTAAATATCGGGATGAAGAATTGGGATTTGGCTTCAGATCTGCCTTTGGAGGTCGGCTTTACTTCAGTGAACTTTGGGTGGTCTAGATCTCTCCGACATTTACAATGACCCTGTTTTTGAGCGAAGTTTCGAGCTGATTTTACTACTTTGCAATAAGAGACACGCAAGTCCTCTCTTGGCTCCTGTTCTCAGTAACATTTACATGGGGTTTTACATCTTTTTATGTTGAACGAATGAGAGATGAAGAAAAACATTGTTACAGTTCGTAAAGTGACCTCATCTGCACCTGTTCCTTTGGACAAACCAAAAACCTGAATTTTACTAATTGGAGCTTTTATAACATGGGACACAAAATATTCCTGCAATTCTTTGACTCTTTATTCTTGTCGGTCCTGGGAATTTACCCACATAACAACAGGGGCCCCACATGAATTAGATTGGGTGACCCTGCAGGATACATTTGGCCCTCACCGAGTGGTCAATGAATGTCCCTCAAATGGGACTGCGTCACCTCCACCCACCGACTGGGTGGAGCAAACAGAGGTGATGGGGACAGAGCAGCCTCTGCTGTTCCACCGAGTACAGCAAGATTCCAAAATTCGTGGAAACCGCTCAGTGTTTGGACTCATTGGAAAGGAAATTCGATTTGGAACTATCAAACAGAAAGTTTGGGATCCAAAAATGCTTATGGAAGAAATCTATGAGTTTTTAACCAAGTTTGGGATTTTTAAAAGGTGAATGTTGGGTCTGCAAGAAAAGGGGTGGGGTCAATCTCTAAAAGGCCAGTTTGGACATTAGAGCTAATCAAATTGCCTGGGAACTGTTTACCCTAGAAACCTGCCCCAAGAAAACATTAGCATTTAAACAGTCAAACACGGAAGAAACATTATCCACCCCACCCAGAGGACCCAAATGTCACACACATATTCCAACACCTTTTCAACAGACATAGAAATATCTGGCTCAGGCCAGACTTCTGGAAGCAAAAAAAGCGGTGCTATCACAATGGACAAGAGCTCATCAACTCAAAAAAATCTATCAATGCCAGATTAAAACTTAATCAAGTTTCAGTTAGCTGGGCAGCAAAACTTAAACAAAAGAAACGTTAGATTTGGCGCGAAGATTAAACAGACTCTTAGAGTATAATTAAGGGCCTATCGTACCAAGAGATCTATTTCTATTCTGACCATCACAGAAAGAACTTTTCTGACCAAGCCCTTCGGAACAACAAGATCGAGAGCACACGGCAAGAAAACGCAGGAAGAAACATCGCGACATCGGAGAAAAGAACTCGCCCCAACTGGCTTCAATACGCAGCAGGGGTCTTCTGCCACGTCCGGGGTATGGCAGGGCAAACCGGCTATAAACAAAGAACCCCGAAACATCGAAACAGCCCTAACTGTCAAAGGAAGGATTGGTGAGCATTATCTCTGTTGCCCTCGAGTCTAACTTAGCTAGAGAGTAAGTGGGAGGTGGGAGGTATTTCTGTTGTGTTTATTACCGAAACAAAGTATTCCCCATTGTTTAGAACCTTTTGTAAGATGTTACAGTTTTACTGGAGTATATTTGTGTTCTTTGCTTTGTTGAATAAAATCCATACCTTCTTTGTACAAAACAGTTGTCTGCTGTAATTTATCACACCCTGTTTAATAAATCCAGGCTTGAGAACCAGGGAGTGGGAGCGACTCGCAACTGCTCTGGGTCAGGGGAGGCAAACTGACCCCGCACACCACCCCCTACAGAATGGCGAGCCAGTTAGGAGCGTGGTCAAAAGGGTGTGATGCAGTAGACACTGTTTTTGAGAAAAGAAGCAAAATGGAAGAGAGGATTTCCTCTTACATGTTCAAGAAAGTCAATATAACAAAGAAATGGTACTGAACCTATTGCGCGCTGAGCATCCTGTGGACGCTGCAGCCAAATGGACTGAGAGTAAGGACCATAAGCGCTCTGTGGAGAAAGCAATATGGTTAGTCTGCCTACACCGACAAGTCTAGCAATTGGACAAGAAAGTCGAGTCTCTGGAGGCAGACCTCAGGGAGTCCGAGGAACACTCGAGTGCCAGAGCTATCATGGGGGAGTGATCATTTGAGGAGTTAGGCAAGCAAAAGCAAGGAAAAGTACAGTTAGTGGAAACACATAGAAACGGCCAGGATTACCTTCAGTACCAGGTCACCGAAGCGAAGGGATAAGAACTGGTGTTGCAGGAGGTAAACACCCGCCTCACCAGAATAATTAAAGCGCAGGAGGAGAAGTTAAGGGACGTTCAGGCCACTTATAAGGTAGCAAGCAGCTGAGGGTTCGAGACTGGAGACCACGGTCCCTGCCAAAAGCAAATTGAGAGTCTGAGCCTTGCTCTTTCCAAGGCCAAAGACATGTTCTGCCTAATAAACCCGAGTACGGCAGGAAGAGCAGGGGGAACCGTTCGACCAGTATCTGTGGCACCGGGGCTTAGCCCGGTTTGGCAGCAGGAGGGGCGAACGGAGAGGACCATTCACCCAGTATCTGTGGCACCAGGGCTTAGCCCGGTCTGGCAGCAGGAGGGGCGAACGGAGAGGGACATTCACCCAGTATCTGTGGCACTGGGGCTTAGCCCGGTCTGGCAGCAGGAGGGGCGAACGGAGAGGGACATTCACCCAGTATCTGTGGCACTGGGGCTTAGCCCGGTCTGGCAGCAGGAGGGGCGAACGGAGAGGGACATTCACCCAGTATCTGTGGCACTGGGGCTTAGCCCGGTCTGGCAGCAGGAGGGGCGAACGGAGAGGGACATTCACCCAGTATCTGTGGCACTGGGGTTTAGCCCGGTCTGGCAGCAGGAGGGGCGAACAGTTTGCGGGGCAGATGGGGACGGTGCACCGCCACCTGTGACATCGGGTTGTAACGCGACTTGGCAGCAGGGGGAGGTGGGAGTGACACCAGTACGACAAGGGCCGGGACTGGTGCCGATGTGCCCGGTCCGGCAGCAGAAGTACGGTACGCCCATTCTCGGTGAGGCAGCAGGGCCCCTCGAAAGTAACTTCGTGGTCCCCCACAGCACCCAGCAGCCTGGAACCATGGTAACCCACCCATAAAGGACAAGCTCACCCATAAAGGGGACCCTTCGGTTCACTTTATGGAAATAGACCAAGCGACAGGCATCAATGGGTGCGACGACTCCGAAACGGCAAAAATGCTCCTATTCTCCTGAGAAAGTAGATTGTACCAGCCTCTCTCCACAAACACCAAGTGCGGGCAAAGTATATCTGCGGCCATCCAGGAAGAAATCCTGGAGGCTATGGGCCTCAACAATGGGAGCCCGTTTTCCCGAGTGGAGAGGACACTGCAACAGGCAGGGGAAACCCCACAAGCTTTCACAGACAGGCTGTGGCTCGTCTACAAGAGTGCCTGCAGTGGGACCCTCAACCGGGATCACTTGACCCGGGATGAGAAGGCTCACTGGTTCCGGAGCCTGGTGGCAAAGAGTTTGCCATGGGTGAAGGCCAAAGCTGAGCTGTGGTTCGATCCTAGGGATCCCAACGCCACCGAGGAGTCAGTGATTAGGCAACTAACCCTGGCTTTTAGGAGCGGCCGAGGGACAGAGGAGAACCCACCCAAGGGGAGGGTAGATGAGTTAAGGCCCCACCAAGCAAAGAGGGAATGGCACCAGGAAGGGGGTATCACTTCCGACACCAAGCATAACTGCTTTGGATGCGAGAAAAGTGGGCATTGGAGAAAGGGATGGAGGAACCATTGGAAGGATAATGTAGCTAAGTAACTCCCAGCACCTGCCCAAAAGGCCGGACCCGGACCTGGAGCGCAGAACTCTCCCTCTTCCTTCGAGGAGTTCGTGGCCGCGCTCTGGTCCGTATTGGACGGCCCAGGGAAGGTAGCTACAGCCATCGGAAGGGGAACCCCATCCGCCCCGCCAAATCCTGACCTGTGATATATTCACAGAGCACAGCACACACAGCTTCTTAACATGGAGGAGGCTCTCTCGGAAGATTCCAGAAACTGCCTGGTTCTGTTTAATGATTAACTATGCACTTGCAGTACACAATACGTCCACATCCACAGTGTGGAGCTACAAACATTACAAGCTTACAGACATTACACTTCTCCCTCCTAAATGAAGAAGCCATCACAACAAACATCATACATAACTTTCATGTTTCTACATAACACAGGATATAAACTTATTTTTTTTTATATTTACAAATTTAACTTCACCACTTGTTTTCTGTTTCGAAGAGGATACCTTCGCTCTCGAACAGTACCTTCCAAACATGGTGTCGAATCTAAACTCATTCGAGGCTCATCCTGAGGAACGTTTTCCTCCACGGAATTTCCTTGATTTTCATTTGAACTCACTCTAACTTCAGGCTCTTTGTTTTCCTGACTCGGACTCAGACTTTCATTCTGATTCTCTCCTGGATTTGTTTCCAGTACATTGGATTTATTATTTGCAACTGGTATATCAAAACTGTCTGATGAGTCAGAAATAATTAAAATCATTCCCACCTTCAACTCCTTCCATGTCTGTAGGTAAAATATGATCAATATGAACAAACCTAACACTGTCCATTGTCAAACATCTTTGACAAATATGTGCGAGGACCACATATCTTCACCACTCTTCCTGGTAACAACTTTAACCATTTATGGTGATGGTTTTTCACACTCACCTTCTGGTTTAATTTCACACTTCTCTCTTTTACTCTACCTTTATCATGATTCTCTTTCTGTCTTAATTGTGACTCTTCTACGGACTGTGCCAAATTTGGCTTTAACAACGAGAATCTGGTTTGTGGCTGTCATTTGAGAAACAACTCTGCTGGTGTTCTACCAGTAGTTGTATGAGGAGTATTTCGATATGTAATCTTACATTCCAACACAGCCTGGTTCTGGACTGCATTGTCTGGAACTTCGATTATATTATTTTGCAGTGAAATACATTTCTAGCCGATCCACATACGCTTTAAAATGTTCCCGGTCTTGTCTATATTCTCCCAAATATCCGATTACACCTGCCATTTTAATCTCTAGCTGTTCTCACCATGTGCTGTATTTTACCTCGGATTTTGTAGCTTTTTTCCAAAGACAGAAACTTCCAATGTCTCTCTGTCAGCTGGCTGAATCCTTCACCAACAAAATTTTAGCTTTAAATCATCCGAAAAATCCAATCTCAGTCGTCAACTGTGATATTTTCACAGAGCACAGCACACACAGCTTCTTTACATGGAGGCAGCTCTCTCGGAAGACTCCGGAAACTGCCTGGTTCTGTTTAATGATTAACTATGCACTTGCAGTACATAATACATGCAGATCCACAGTGTGGAGCTACAAACATTACAAGCTAACAGACATTACATGACCCATGACGAGAACCGGCACCCCTGTGTACCTGTGTCCCCGAGAATACAATGCACACAAGAGACATAGAAACATAGAAACATAGAAAATAGGTGCAGGAGTAGGCCACTCGGCCCTTCTAGCCTGCACCGCCATTCAATGAGTTCATGGCTGAACATTCAACTTCAGTACCCCATTCCTGCTTTCTCGCCATACCCCTTGATCCCCCTAGTAGTAAGGACCTCATCTAACTCCTTTTTGAATATATTTAGTGAATTGGCCTCAACAACTTTCTGTGGTAGAGAATTCCACAGGTTCACCACTCTCTGGGTGAAGAAGTTCCTCCGCATCTCGGTCCTAAATGGCTTGCCCCTTATCCTTAGACTGTGACCTCTGGTTCTGGACTTCCCCAACATTGGGAACATTCTTCCTGCATCTAACCAGTCTAACCCCGTCAGAATTTTAAATGTTTCTATGAGGTCCCCTCTCATTCTTCTGAACTCCAGTGAATACAAGCCCAGTTGATCCAGTCTTTCTTGATAGGTCAGTCCCGCCATCCCGGGAATCAGTCTGGTGAACCTTCGCTGCACTCCCTCAATAGCAAGAATGTCCTTCCTCAGGTTAGGAGACCAAAACTGTACACAATACTCCAGGTGTGGCCTCACCAATGCCCTGTACAACTGTAGCAACACCTCCCTGCCCCTGTACTCAAATCCCCTCGCTATGAAGGCCAACATGCCATTTGCTTTCTTTACCGCCTG
The DNA here is from genome assembly GCF_044704955.1 of Pristiophorus japonicus. NCBI lineage: Eukaryota > Metazoa > Chordata > Chondrichthyes > Pristiophoridae > Pristiophorus > Pristiophorus japonicus. Next base: position 238,066,804 of record NC_091983.1, read on the forward strand.
CTGCACCTGCATGCCAACCTTCAATGACTGATGTACCATGACACCCAGGTCTCGTTGCACCTCCCCTTTTCCATGCATTAAGATGGAGGTGGAGGAGGTGACAGGGACCTATCTGCTAGATACTGGAACTTCAAGCACCATTGTATACACAGATAACCCAGCCGCCTCACCTCTATCTAATGGGATCCAGTACAGTCGAGAAGGTTTCACAGGGAACGAACAGGCTGGGTTGTTCTCCATCCCACTATCATTGGGAACAGTGAACCGTTCTAGGGACAGGGATCCTCAGCCACCAGCCTCTGACTGTGGAAAGCCCACAGGGGACGTTGCAGACTCACAGATTGCACCGATAGGGGCGGTGAACTGTATTACTGGAGGAGCTATCCCCCCAATCATTTGGGACTCGGACACACCCCCAGTAGCCAGAGCCTTAAGAAGGACTCCCCGCACACCACGGCCTAAGATACCGTGATCACCAGTGCCCCAGTTTCAGTGGTTCAGCCCCGGGAGGTTTGCCATCCATAAAAGAATATCCAAAATCAGGGATCAGTCTACGGACAGGGACTCCCCAGCCAGCAGCCTTCAGCGGTGAGGGATTGACGGGAGAGGTAGTGGTGGACCAGCCACCAACTGAGAGTCCGCAGCCTGCAGCCTCAGGCTGCACAGAACACACAGGGAAGGACATGGACCCAGCAGTTACACAGAAGGGGGTAGTGTACTGTAGTACCGGAGGGGCCATTCCCCCGATCATCTGGGACTCAGGGAAACCCCCAGTTCTCGGGGTCCTGTGGTATAGACCACCTTACATCCAGCCATGCAAGCTGCCCAGAGGCCGCAAAAGGAAGGAGCAGAACAGGATTTAGCCTGGCCACCCGGAGACGGGTGGCGAATGTACGTAGTGTTACTGTACGATTTTAAGGGTGTTTTAAATATTTTTGGGAGTTAAGTTTAGATTTTAGAAATTTTAAAATTTTAAAGTTTAAGTTGAATTGTAGAACTGGATCACCTTTGCCAAGCCAGAGAACTGTTTTTCTCAAGGACAGGGCTATCTATTTTGTCCCTACACAGAAAGAACCGAATGAGGAGAGGGGCCTTGCTCCTGCTTGCCCTAATGGGGGCGAGTATGGGTCACAGAGGTGACATCGAGGAATACCAGGGGGTACACTATACAGTAGCTTCATTTATCTTAAACCTTACAGAAGTACACTTACCTGCATGGTGCCCGAAGGAAACGGAGCAGCTATACCAGGCCCTACTCAGAGAAATGTTCAAGAAATTTTACGAGTTCGATTTTGGCAACGTAGACAAAGCAGATTTATACACCCTACAGGCTGGGAACACGATGGGCACAGGGAGACAAGGGGGAGGTAATGTGGGTCAATCCCAAGAGTGTTATAACTGTGGAATTTTGGGACACTGGAGCTGGAATTGTAGGCTCCCGAAAGGAGGGAAGCCAGTGTGGAAATGTATTTTTATCTAAGCTGATACCATACGGTATTTGTGTGCCTTTTGATTAAAATGGAGTCCTGGCCCTTCCAGAACTTTCTGCATTTTAGCAGCCAGCTTATTATGAACTTCCAAACCTGCTGTTAGATGGCTGATGGTTATCAGACAGCTAGGAGACAAGTCATGCTGAGACAAGTAACCCCCCATGGTGCTCTCCTATTGTCTACACTACAGGAGTTCCATGTCACCCCACCCTTATCTTCTAGCCATTATCTCTTTCCTTTACCTCATCCATTTGAAGCAAACAGGTAAACTGACCAGGAAATTGGATAATCCTGATACAATACAAGACAGGTGATAGCCCATTACCTATGACTCATGGAGTAATGGCCGTTTGGCTTTCTGATAACCCTGACAAAAGGAAATATCTCGACACCATGTCAGGACCAGGATATAGTAATTAACTCTTTATCTGTATTCACTGACTGTGAGACAGAGCAATACACAGGGAGAGGCCAGAACTTGGGTTTTACTGTATAAATATCTTGTGAAGCTGTACCATTGCGGAGGTGTTCATTTGGCCCTTGACTGAGTGAAACCTACCCCTTGCGAGCAAGTAAATTAAAAGGGAAACTTCCATCGGAGCTGTAAGTGTCGGAGTCATTCTTTTCTGAGGTCGAGATTTCGACACCAGGTTACGAGGGTGCTGAGGCAAAACAGAGCCACAGGAAGGCAGCCGACGACCCGGTACAAATGTTAGTGGCCACATTACAGCAGCTTATGGGCTCAGGTGGAGAAATACTGGACTAAAAATCTCTGATGTTTCAGTGTGAATAATTATTAAAAGCATGTGGATGGTCTGTAACTTGTCTTTAAGTGTGTGTGTGTCTATAGTTTTTTTTCAACTGGCACTGGTTAGTTTGAAATTGGTTTGAATTAATTTGGAATTGAGATTAATTAACCTGGGAAAACCAAACTTTCATTATGGCCATGGTGGAATCACATATATTTGGTATTTTAAAATAATAATTTTCTGACCAATTGAAGAATGTAACCAGTGGAGAAAAGGCTGTGTGCTGCTATTAGACATGAAAGAGAGAACCATTGTAATGTGTAAGCTATTGGTATGTGTGGTACCATGCATTAGTCGGTGAGTTTGTCGAAAAAAAAGGTAACCCTCTGCACAAGCAGAAAGCAACACCTTGTCAAGAGTGTATTATTATTCTGAGCATTTGTAAAATGTTGAAGTTATATTTTAAGTTATATTTTGAGTGGATGTTTTCCCTCAGTAACAGTAAGGGGAAAATAGCTGGATGAATTAACCCATTGGGCGGGCAGAAAAGCCACAATGGATGTTCTTTAGTTTCTTTCAAATAGGCAATTACCGGAGAGGTATAATTCATTTATAGGGAAATGACCTCAAGGTGCAGCTGAACTTGAACCTGGATGGGACATTGCTGTGTGAACTCCAGTAATTAGATCATAAAGGCTGGACATTTGACTTAGCTAAATTGATTTAAAGATGAAAAAATTGAATAACTGGAGAAGGACCTGTGAGGGGGCAGCCCCAACAGAGCGAAAGATTTTTCTTTTCTTTTTGTCTTAATGGGAACGAATCGAGCCAAAGATACGAGATTGTGTTGGGAATAGTGGTGGAAGGAGAAACAAGGGATCCATGTCTGACTTGTCTGTGTGGGTTCGAGGCCCAATGTCTTGTCTGCATGGGTTTGAGGCCCAGAATACATTGTTTGTCGGTGTGGGTTTGAGGCCCAATGTCTGTGATCCCAAATCCCCCGAACACCATCAACGCCACAGAGCTCATCTCATACACCAGGAAGCCCCCGCCCAGGGCCCTGATGGTACAGACGACTGTAGATAGGTGTCCCACCACCACCAGGGGTCCAGGGAACGAGTTAGTGTTAATCCCTACTGACAAAGTGATGTTAAAAGTGATGTTTCAGGAATTTTATGAACTGGACTATGGAAATGTAGATAAAGAACAGTTTTATGGTCTGAATGTTGGGAATAGTGTGGGGTCCGGGAGGCAGAGAAGAGAAACCTGGAACGATGTAGCCCCAGTGTTCAGTACAGGAACGGGTATTGTTAATAGCATGGATAATGTGCAACTCCAGATACAGATCACTGGGTTAAAAAACCAACTGCATAAGATTTTAGGGGAAGAGAATACAGTAGTGGGTTCAGAGCTTCATGAGTTCATTTAAAGGAGGTAATTGCGGAGCTGGAGAGGCACACTAATAACTGTTAATAATTTGATACAGGAGGACAGGAGCACCTCGGAGCAGGCCGCATGGAATGAGGTGTGCTTGCTGTATGGAGCATGGTTGCTGGACGAGGGCCGCAGCAACCTGGAGGACCTGAGGCAAGGTTGCGTCCCTTCATGGATAAGCAACAAGCATCTCGCTGTGCTGCACCCATATAGCAATTTATTGAGCCCGTGCCAGCTTCGTTTAGCCTCTGAAGCCTACCCTGTCCCTGTAGATTGCGGGCGGTCCAACCATACAATGATGGGAATTGTAGTAAGGATGCCGGTAATGGGCAGGTCACCCCAGCCAGCACCGGTATACAGGGTTGAGAATATCGGGGTCATTCGCAGAGGAGTGCATGTTTTAAAGCGGTCCCGCCGTATGTCATAAAGTGGGAGCATGCTATGACAGGCATTGATCTCTCCGGATGCCAGAGCCGGGGTGCACAAGTAATACTGTGTCCCCAGCACTTGAATGGTTTTGCTCGATCAGAATGTAAGTTTGCTTCTGCAGGCGCGGAACCTATCAATTGCGCCATGGAAGTGATGGCACAAGACCATGTTCCTCCACAGGTAGCATTCATAGGGGGTAGGACATATTGTGTCACCGCAAGTGCGCCCAGCATGGACAGCACATCTGGTGTCCGGTAAGTGACAGCAATTTCTGTTTTAAACCCGAGGCAGAAGTTCAAGTGGCCCAGGAACGGATTGTCCCCATTCCTGAACCCTCCACTGTTCATCTCACTGTAAGTGACAACATAACAAACCTGCAAGACTATGTTTCACATTTTGGTTACAAAATTCCCCCTCTCCCCGAACATCTTACCGCTCTACTCAAAGCTGTAGAAATATCGCAGAAACATTTCTATACTCTATAACAAAAAACAATTGAGATAGGGGGCGAGATTTCGGAGATCACAGTTCCACCCTGGTGGGATATTTTCAGAAATATAGAGGTCCCAGCCGGGATCAGAATAGCTCGCGATTACTCTTTATCTATGGTGTACTACCTGCAGGGTGAGAGGCAGAGGTCATCGGTCCCGCCACCAGAGGGTGCTGGACGAGCCCTAGCAACTTGAGAGTTGCATCAGGGAGGGAAACACAAAATATGAGAGGACACTGCAGGAAAATCGCAGTCACCCGGTGGGGTCGGGTTCAGATTCCACCTGCTGTAAAACGCAGAGGTCAAGTGTTAAAAAGTTTGTACTAGGTGTGTTTTACTGTGTACTTTTGTGAAACTGGAGTCATGGAGGGGTGTTGGACACCCTCTATGCTGTAATGTAACTTATGACTGAATTGCCCTGTAAACAGTAATACATACGTCTGGGTTTAGCTAGGTAAACCACAGGGTAAGGTTGGCTCTCGGGAATCAGGAATTTTGATCATTGAGGATGATACTCTGTGGCGAAGAGTGTCAAATGGGGAACTGTAAGATTCCAAAATTCGTGGAAACCCCTCCCTCAGTGTTTGGACTCATTGGAAAGGAAATTCGATTTGGGACTATCAAACAGAAAGTTTGGGATCCTAAAATGCTTATGGAAGAAATCTATGAGTTTTTAACCAAGTTTGGGATTTTTAAAAGGTGAATGTTGGGTCTGCAAGAAAAGGGGTGGGATCAATCTCTAAAAGGCCAGTTTGGACATTGGAGCTAATGAACTGTTTATCCTCAAAATCTGCCCCTAGCAAACATTAGCATTTAAACAGTCGACCACGGAAGAAACATTATTCACCCCACCCAGAGGACCCAAATATCACATACATATTCCAACACCTTTTCAACAGACATAGAAATATCTGGCTCAGGCCACACTTCTGGAAGCAAAAAAAGCAGTGCTATCACAATGGACAAGAGCTCATCAACTCAAAAAAATCTATCAACGCCAGATTAAAACTTAATCAAGTTTCAGTTAGCTGGGCAGCAAAACTTAAACAAAAGAAACGTTAGATTTGGCGCGAAGATTAAACAGTCTCTCCGAGTATAATTCAGGGCCTATCGTACCAAGAGAGCTATCTCTATGCTGACCATCACAGAAAGAACTTTTCTGACCAAGCACTTTGGAACAACAAGATTGAGAGCACACGGCAAGAAAATGCAGGAAGAAACATCGGAGAAAATAACTCGCCCCAACTGGCTTCAATACGCAGCAGGGGTCTTCTGCCACGTCCAGGGTATGACAAGGCAAACCGGCTATAACCAAAGAACCCCGAAACCGCGAAACAGCCCTAACTGTCAAAGGCAGGATTGGTGAGCATTATCCCTGTTGCCCTAGAGTCTAACTTAGCTAGAGAGTAAGTGGGAGGTGGGAGGTATTTCTGTCGTGTTTATTACCGAAACAAAGTATTCCCCATTGTTTAGAACCTTTTGTAAGATTTTACAGTTTTACTGGAGTATATTTGTGTTCTTTGCTTTCTTGAATAAAATCCATACCTTCTTTGTACAAAACAGTTGTCTTCTGCACTTTATCACACCCTGATTAATAAATCCAGGCTTGAGAACCAGGGAGTGGGAGCGACTCGCAACTGCTCTGGGTCAGGGGAGGCAAACTGACCCCACACACCACACCCTGCAGTACTGGGGGAGTCTGTACCAATCGTGTGTGTCCCACCACAGCTGGCGGAGGATTCCTTCCACATGTTTCATTCCCATCCAACAGAGGTCACTATTCAGCCGAGGTTACGTCTCAAAACGTGTGTAATGTGTTTGGTGGCCCAGTATAAAAGCTGAAATTACAAAACGCGTCAACGATGTTTAGTTTGTTTACAACATAACCTTTCTCTGCTCACTAATCGCACTTTTCTCCAGTCTGCCCCACCCTCTAAGGTGCCGTGGACACACCTTCAAATCGATTTGATTGGACCCCTGCAATGGTCCAATGCAGGGCATCAATACTGCCTGGTGATTATCAACAAATTCACCAAGTGGATTGGGACCTTCCCATGTAAAACTGACGGGGCAATTACTGCAGGGCGCTTGGTGCTGAGTGAGGTGATCAGCAGGTGGGGATTGTCCATACAGGTAGATAGTGACCAACTACATACTTCACCGCACAAGATTTCACACAATTGCAAAAATCGATTCTCCTCCAATATTTCTGAGCATCAACCATTGGGGAACAGAGATGAATCTTTGACTTGCCAGAACACATTCACATATCGTAACACATTGATATGCTTCACAATACATATTCCTCGAATAGATTCATATATTTCTGAGAGCAGATTCATATACATCCCATTCCACATTAAAATATATCCCATAACATATTCATATAATTCCCACAACATATTTATATACATCGCAGAACATATTCATGTACGTCGCAGAATGTATTTATATACCGAGAACACATTCATATATTTCCCATAACACATCAATACACATCCCAGTATACATTCCTAAAACAGATTCCAATACCCACCCTGAACACATCACACTCCCCCACAATACAAAGACCCCCGGGTCAGGGGTTGGACGACCCCAGTACCGGACCCATGCCCGGGGTCAGGTTTCGGATCGGACCCCTCAGGGTCAAACTCCGCCAGAGTAATGGATCGGATCTACCTGGTCCTGCCACCTGGTCTGGAGTGCTCCCCACCCGACTGGAAGCCAAGCCTGTCAATCAGGCAAACCTCCGGGGGGGGGAACCTGTCAGGGCCAATAGACACCGCTGTGAGTTAAATCTCCACAGCATGCTGGGAAACCCAGACTTCAGGTTACCTGTCCGAAACTCTGCTTCCCCCGCCTACATAACCGTCCCAGTAAATATCCAGGCCAATGTATTCCCTGAAAACCATTCATGTACCCAGAGCATATTAAAATACTACAACTCATTCATATACCATAATACATACATATACTGCCCAATATACATTCCGAGAACAGATTCATATACTTCCCTGGATACACCAATGTATTTAGTTAAGAGTCAGCTGTGGCTCAATTGGTAGTACCCTCACCTCTGAGTCGGAAGGTTGTGGGTTCAAGTCTCACTCCAGAAACTTGAGCACAAAAATCTAGGCTGACACTCCAGTATGGTGCTGAGGGAGTGCTGCACTGTCGGAGGTGCCGTCTTTCAGATGAAACCTTAAACCGAGGCTCCCTGAGGTGGACCTAAAAGGTCCCATTGCACTATTTCAAAGGGACTGAAGGCAGATAAGTCCCCTGGAACTGATGGCTTGCATCCTAGGGTCTTAAGAGAAGTAGTGGCAGGGATTGTGGATGCATTGGTTGTAACTTACCAAAATTCCCTGGATTCTGGGGAAATTGGAAAACTGCAAATGTAACGTCCCTATTTAAAAAAGGAGGCAGACAAAAAGCAGGAAACTATAGACCAATTAGCCAAACATCTGTGATTAGGAAAATGTTGGAGTCCATTATTAAAGAAGCAGTAGCAGGACATTTGGAAAAGCAAAATTCGGTCAGGCAGAATCAGCAGGGATTTATGAAGGGGAAGTCATGTTTGACAAATTTGCTGGAATACTTTGTGGATGTAACGAGCAGGGTGGATAAAGGGGAACCAGTGGATGTAGTCTATTTGGACTTCCAGAAGGTATTTGACAAGATGTCACATAAAAGGTTATTGCACAAGATAAAAGTTCACGGGGTTGGTGGTAATATATTAGCATGGTTAGAGGATTGGCTAACTAACAGAGTCGGGATAAATGGTTCATTCTCGGGTTGGCAATCAGTAACTCGTGGGGTGCCGCAGGGATCAGTGCTGGGACCCCAACTATTTACAATCAATATTAACGGCTAGGAAGAAGGGACTGAGTGTAATGTAGCCAAATTTTCTGACGACACAAAGATGGGAGGAAAAGCAACGTGTGAGGAGGACACAAAAAATCTGCAAAAAGACATAGATAGGCTAAGTGAATGGGCAAAAGTTTGGCAGATGGAGTATAATATTGGAAAGTGTGAGATCATGCAGTTTGGCAGCAAAAAAATCAAAGAGCAAGTTATTATTTAAATGGAGAAAAATTGCAAAGTGCTGCAGTACAGCAGGACTTGGGGGTACTTGTGCATGAAACACAAAAGGATAGTATGCAGGTACAGCAAGTGACCAGGAAGGCCAATGGGATATTGTTCTTTATTGCAAAGGGGATGGAGTATAAAAGCAGGGAAGTTGTCCTACAGTTAATCAGGGTATTGGTGAGGCCACACCTGGAATACTGCGTGCAGTTTTGGTTTCCATATTTACGAAAGGATATACTTGCTTTGGAGACAGTTCAGAGAAGGTTCACTCGGTTGATTTCAGAAATGAGGGTGTTGACTTATGAGGAAAGTTGAGTAGGTTGGGCCTCTACTCATTGGAATTCAGAAGAATGAGAGGTGATCTTATCGAAACGTATAAGATTCTGAGGGGGCTTGACAAGTTGGATGTAGAGAGGATGTTTCCGCTGATTGTAGGAGACTATAACTAAAGGGCATAATCTTAGAATAAGGGGCCGCCCATTTAAAGCTGAGATGAAGAGAAATTTCTTCTCTCAGAGGGTTGTAAATCTGTGGAATTTGCTTCCTCAGAGAGCTGTGGAAGCTGGGACATTGAATAAAATTATGACAGAAATAGATAGTTTCTTAAATGATAAGGGGATAAGGGGTTATGGGGAGTGGGCGGGGAAGTGGACCTGAGTCCATGATCAGATCAGCCATGAACGTATTGTTGTAGAGAGTCGAAAGATATATATAGACTTAGGCATTAGGCACCTGCTGGATATTTAGAACTCACATAAGCTTAAATGGACACACACATAAAATGGCTGCCCAGGCATTATGGGAAATCAGGTAGTCAAACTGTGAACTGTTGAACGTTCACTGACCGAGCAATAACCCTGTGAGGCCCACTGTAGGAATGCCTGGGAAGACAGAGATAAGAAGGAAACCATCTCCTGTGAACAAGGCCATGAAACCAATTATTTCAGGAAGAAAGATAAGAGGGAAACCATTTGCTGTAAACAAGGCTATATACCAATTATTTCTCCCAGATGAAAGAACTAGGGAGAGAACCTATAAAGCCATCAATCAGCCCAAGCTGACAAAAGACGAACACATGGTTCCTGAGACATAAGGGGAATTCTATTGGGTTAAAATAACCTATATGTAATCTATAATCATTGTGATTGGCTTGTGTCCAGCCGTGATGGGCTGTGTAGCTGTAGTAAACTGTTTTGTAACTGTTGTGAAACATATAAAGGTGCATGTAATCCTTTGTTCTGTGAAGAGAAACCTGGATACGGTCCTGAGTTTTTCCTTCCCGCTGAGCGTAATAAAAGCTGCTTCAGCATTGGAACCGACTCTGAGTGTTGAGTGATTCTTCTAAGAAAACACTAACGCTAACAATGGCGTAGTCGACGGGATTTCCCGGAGTCGCTGGACGCCCTTGGAAAAAACCCGGGTGAGTATAAAAAACAATTTTTAAGTATAAAGGGTGCGGAAGGTGGAAGCTGGTTGATCGACATGAGGAGACGGTCTAATATCTCAAACGCCTAGCCTGAGCCTGAATTAAGAGGACTTTTGTCCCACGTGACGGCCAGGAACCAAGTAGGCGTAGGGAACACACTTAGACCGTGGGATCGTGATACCGAGAGACATCTTCCGGACCCAGTAGTGAAATTTGAAATACCCCGGGGTAGAACCAAGCGGTGTACAGCGGCTAACGGAATCCAAACCTGTGAACAGGGTCGGACCAACGGGCTGAGCGGTGGTAGGTAGTCGTTAAGGATACGTAGAGCACTGCGGGAATTGCTTAAACGCGTTTTTAAGAATTGTATAAGTTTGTGTAACAGCAGAACTTGTGACCTGACAGTAGCCAAGAGACAGTATACTACAAGTCGCGCTAGAAAGAAAGCGGACCTCTGAGAGTAGATTCCTAACGATACCAGTCCTACCCAGGAATGGCCATGAAAACAAGTAAACTCGAGTGGGGACCAGAAGGGTCGCTTACCCGCCACCTGGCGGAAAAACAAAAGAAGCTTATTGAAAATATGATTAAAGCAGGGTGGAATCCTCAGGAATTAGTTATGTGAGGAATTATTTAGATAAAACTACGAATTCCCTGAAAGGTCATGGATCCAAAAATAGAGCCGGCCAAAACAAGAAGAGAGACTGTTGTAAATCGTTGAGTGAGAAGTGTCTGTGTGATTTTTGACTGCAGAATGAATTTTTTAATGTTTTCATGTTCCGAAAGCCTGGTTGGAAGAGGAATGCAAGTGTCTGTTTATTTTAGAAACAGAGTGAAAGTCTTTTTTTAAACCCTTTGTAATGTTGTCCTGTATGTGGGAAGTTTTAAGACATTTAAGTTAGAAACGCAGGTGTGGATTTATTCGGATGATAAGTTACGGAGCTAGGAAAATAAACAAATAAAGAATAGGTTTGTTGAGCAAAATATTTATTTGACATGCTCACTTACTTGCCGAAAGAAAACATGCAATGATTGATTGGGTTGAAAGACATAAATTTGGTCTCGGAATGAGATAAAGAATGCTTAAAAAAAAAGAGAGCTTCTAAAAAAAAAAAGTTTTAAATAAAGATTGAAATTACAAAGTTTGAATTGGGATTTTGAGATATTCAGAGAAGGCACAGGAAATACTGAGGTGGATTTAAAAAAAAAAGATTAAATTAAATCTGATCAGGTCAAACTCCTGGGCAAGTGGCGAGCTATCTGCGAAGGTGTAAAAGGAACTTTTGGAAAATGTTAAAAAACAGCAAGCTTTAGTAACGACTTTGAAACTGGAGCATTTTGAGATAACGAAAGGCAGCACTCAAAAGCTGGACTCCATTCCAGTTATGGAGAAAAAGAAAAAGATAAAGACGCCACTTTGAAAGTAAACAAATGATTTTAAATTAACAACTTTATGGAGTTACGAACCCTCCGTGTAAAATACAAAACCTAATTTGAAGAAAGAAAAAAAAAGATGTAACAGACTAAATGGAAAAAGACATAACTTACTAAATACTAGTTGATGTTTGCTGTGAAAAAGATATTGGTTTAATTAGAAGAAAAAAAAAATTGGAATAAGTAAAAAAACACTCTACATGGATTCGAATTTTCAATTATGAAAAAGTTTCAATGCAGTTTGAAAAGATTTCCAAAATGTCCCGAACAGTCTAAACAAGCAGGAGGGTTTTGAAGATAACGAGGAGAAAGAGAGAAATAAAAAAAAAACAGAATTGAATTTCAGTAAACAAAATTGCTATTGTATGTGTGGTCTTGTTTTAAAACAATTTAAAAAAAAAAATTCTTTGGCAAGTACTTGAATTAGAAGTTAAGAAAACATTGGAGTTTACTCTAATGATTTATGCTGTTTAACGGATTCCTAATTTCGAAGCCAGTTTTGAAGGCACAAAGACTTTTTTTTTTCCAGATGATTACGTGAAGTCACGTAATGACATCAGGTCTTCTTACAAACCTGGAAAGGAGTTAACCCTTTCCATTGACAGCCCTTTTTTTCTGAACATTATTAATTTGGATTTCTTAATAGGGAAAAAAAAAGACTCACCTAACAGAGGAAACAAAAATAAAAACAGAACTAGCTTATGTAATAATACTTGCCTGATACAATAAAGAAATAGATATTCAATAAAACAAATTGAAGAGTTAAAAGCTAAGATAAACAGGCTGGAAGAGATAACGGGACTAGACGGATAGTGCAGTGCGCAGCCATAGCACCATCACCTCTGGCAATAGAGCCAATGTACCCCACGGTGGGTAGGTGTAGTCCACAAACCCAACCTAACGGTAAAGCAGACAGCGATGTTTGGAGGAATAGCTTTGGCCTTGGTCATAGGAGTTTGGGTAATATTTAAGTGGGTAAAGACACGGGCGCACGCCCTACAGATTCAGCTCGAAATGGTTCGATTATAACCTTGTGCTTCTGATTTTGCAGGGTGACAGGGACTCTCGTAGAGCAAAAAACTTAACCCCTGGTGACGACCAGGCCGTCTGTTTAAAATTACAGATAATACTTACCGGAATGGGAATACGAACGGCGCTACTCGTAATCTGGATAGCCCTGCGACATGCACGTACCCTGGGCAACACCGACGGACAGCAGAGCACGCTGGAAATAAACAACTATATGAACTATGGAGTCTTGTTTAATTTAACGGACGGAATGTGCATCCCAGCAGCCAAGGACTGGAGCAAGGACAGGACTTATTTTAATGCATGGTTACAAGTGAATCCTAATAAGAATCCTAATAAGAATAAGAGTATGTGTACAGTGCTCCACGGGTATAAGGAGCAGATGCATTAAACGGAGGGATGTCAAAGGGCCTGATGAATGTACTTTCGGCATAATTTGCGCGCCTCCGGGACAATCCCAGCAATCAGTCATCCGCAAGAAGGGAATGGGGCTGTGTGGGTATTACGAGGAGGCGGGGGCGGCTGCAATATAATTGTATGTATGTTTCTCACCCCCTCCGACACCGCGCCCCATTAGAATCACTACATTGCCCGAAGAACTGCCTTGTCCCATAACTACTAAGGGACCAGAAAATGGGATTGCAATGTACAACGAAGGGGAATTATTGTATGATAATGTTAAACATGAAATTGTGCCTGTTCTGATCAATATTTCAGGCATCCAGATGCCGGAATATTGTACCGAACAGTCAAGGAAGATGTACAATGTATTAAGTAAAGTCGTAATGCAGCAGGCTGCCGATGCCATGGGTGCCAGTAAGTTCCGGGGACAGGGGTTAGCACCCAGGGTGAAGAGGGAAATAGTAAATGATGTTGCTACCGTTTTCAATACAGGAACCTCCGTAGTGAACTCGATAGACATACAAGGGCTAAATGAGAGGGTAGAACAGCTTAAAGGGGTGATGAAGGGGTTATTGGAGAGGGTGGAGCAAAACCAGGAAGACCAGGCCAACCTAGGAAAGGAGGGTGCCGAAATCCAGTTGGATGGCATCTCAGTCCTGGAAGCTCACGCTAAAACCATCAATCACCTCATTGATAGAGAACAAGAAGATACAATAAAGCAAAGACAGGGGCAACTCTGTCATGCTTATGGTCTGTGGATGGTGGGACAGATCCGCCACAACCTCGACCAGATCCAACGCGGGGAAGTACCCGATTGGATAGACAGTTCACATTTAGCTCAGTTGGCGAACCAAAGGGGGACACTGGATAATTGTACTCTGAAGGGACTGACCCGAGTATACCCCGCAATTCCAGATTGCCAGATGGGTAGGACGACCGGGATAGGGATAGTCCTGTTGATCCCTATAGCAACGCCGGACTCAGGGCCGTTCCCCTTATACCAACTAGAGAATATCGGAGTAATACGGGAAAATGTCTCCATACGCTACTACCTGACCACCACCTCTGCCGTTCGTCGAAACAACATACTTACTGGGATTTCCCTAGCAGATTGCAAGCAAAGGGGGGGAAATCACAGTATGCCCTCACCCGGTGGGCCGAGGTGAACTAGACGAGTGCGGGTTTAACCGAACCAACGGGTGTGTACTAGAAATAGTGCCCGCACACATGCACTTCGCGAGGGCAGGCTACGGAGGGAGGGGAAGATACTGCGTCTCTACTACTGAGAGTTCATACCAGTATAATGACCTGCAGTGCCCTATACCGCAGCCAAACTTTTGCTTTACACCACTACAACCTGTCGCGATCGGGCAAGCGCATATCACCCAGGTTAGGCGCCGGAAGTCCGAAGTTATTGAAGTAACTGATCAGCTCCATGATCATTTGCAGGATTATGACGAGCCAGAGCAGGTCCCTATCCCACATCTAACCGAAGTATTACGGGAGTTGAGGCTCAGAGTGGGTCAATCTGTAAAACTCTATCACCAGCTACAAACTAAAATCAAACAAGATACCGAGGTAGACTTACAAAGTCAGAGTTGGTGGAGAAAGGTCTGGGACTGGGGAATAAATGTGAACATCCACCCATGGATTCGAATTATTTCACACACACTGGTCGGAATACAATTAATCTTAGCAATAACATGGGGCGTGATGGCCTGCCAGGTATGCAGGCGCCACAAACGGCAGAAACGGACCAATCACCGTTCCCTGGATATTAAACAAGTCTGTTTGATAAGGGGACGGGAGGAGCTAGCCTTTGTTAATTTGATTTGAGCAACCGGAACTCCTGAAACCGCGTGACTGGCCAGCACGTTGAGGCAAGGAATACCGGGCCGTGCACAAATATCAGATAAAGGCAGTATTTCGGTTAAAAGGGGACTAGGGCTAGTCCCTTTACCGAAAGGGGGAATTGTTGTAGAGAGTCGAAAGATATATATAGACTTAGGCATTAGGCACCTGCTGGATATTTAGAACTCACATAAGCTTAAATGGACACACACATAAAATGGCTGCCCAGGCATTATGGGAAATCAGGTAGTCAAACTGTGAACTGTTGAACGTTCACTGACCGAGCAATAACCCTGTGAGGCCCACTGTAGGAATGCCTGGGAAGACAGAGATAAGAAGGAAACCATCTCCTGTGAACAAGGCCATGAAACCAATTATTTCAGGAAGAAAGATAAGAGGGAAACCATTTGCTGTAAACAAGGCTATATACCAATTATTTCTCCCAGATGAAAGAACTAGGGAGAGAACCTATAAAGCCATCAATCAGCCCAAGCTGACAAAAGACGAACACATGGTTCCTGAGACATAAGGGGAATTCTATTGGGTTAAAATAACCTATATGTAATCTATAATCATTGTGATTGGCTTGTGTCCAGCCGTGATGGGCTGTGTAGCTGTAGTAAACTGTTTTGTAACTGTTGTGAAACATATAAAGGTGCATGTAATCCTTTGTTCTGTGAAGAGAAACCTGGATACGGTCCTGAGTTTTTCCTTCCCGCTGAGCGTAATAAAAGCTGCTTCAGCATTGGAACCGACCCTGAGTGTTGAGTGATTCTTCTAAGAAAACACTAACGCTAACAGTATTGAATGGCAGAGCAGGTGCGAGGGGCTATATGGCCTACTCCTACTCCTATTTCCTATGTTCTTATGTTCTTGTGTAAGATTAGGGGAGTTATCCCCGGTGTCCTGGCCAATATTTATTCCTCAATCAACATCACGAAAACTGATTATCAGATCATTATCACAAATTGCAGTTGGAGGCTTCATAGAAACATTGAAAATAGGTGCAGGAGTAGGCCATTCGGTCCTTCGAGCCTGCACCACCATTCAATATGATCATGGCTGATTATTTTTGCAACCTTAGGACCCCATTCCTGCTTTCTCTCCATACGCCTTGATCCCTTTAGCAGTCAGGGCCACATCTAACTCCCTTTTGAATATATCCCGCGGTTCTGACCTGAAAATTTTTTATGAATCTACCTGGTGGTTGCGGAGGTTTGGAGACTTCTGGTCCTGGCCCTCTACACTAAGACCTTCGTAGACGCACATGTATCTCAGGATCGTAAGGGTTTTGTACGATTCAATGATATCGCGTGGGCCGGAACAACCGATCAGAGTAGGGGCATCTCCCATCCATACTGATGGTATCTATGGAATCACCATAAGTATGAATGGGAATATCCCCAAAACACAGAAAACTTGGAAGAGCGTATTGCCAAAGTGAAGCAAAAACTGGGATGGTGGAAGCTGGTGAAAGAACCTGGTCATCAGGAGTGAGGTGCTCTCGGGGTTGCTGTACGTGGCATAGGTCTGGCCCATCCCTCGCTCCTGTGCCACAGCAGTCACCCGGGCCGTCTTCCACTTTGTCTGGAGGTCCAAAATGGACCGTGTCCGCAGAGACACAATGTACAAATCTCTGGACAGTGGAGGAAACGATGTTCCGAACGTGACCCTCATCCTGATGGCCACCTTTGTGTGCAGCTGCATCAAGCTGTGCACAGACCCCCAGTATGCAAACACCAAGTGTCACTATGTGCTGAGGTTCTACCTGTTCCCATTGTTGCAAAGGATGGGCCTGTCCATGCTGCCGCGAAATGCCCCCACCAGTTGGACCATGCCTGTCCACCTGTCCTTTGTGGAAAAGTTTATAACAAAAAACCCCTTTGACCACAAGGCCATAAAGCAGTGGTCAGCACGTAAGGTCCTGGACGCCCTACGAAAGAAGGAGAGTGTGGACCCTGTCGGGTGGTTCCCTGAGCAGACTGTCGAACTCGTTTGGCAGAACGTCTCATCGCCAGAGCTGTCACACAAGCACCAATACATAGCTTGGTTGGTGGTGAGGAGGGCCTTACCCATCAGAGCATTCATGCACAGCAGACATCTCAGCAGAACGGCACGGTGCCCCCGAGTCGGCTGCGGGGCAGACAAGACTGTCACCCATCTCCTTCAGGATTGCGCCTTCGCAAGGCAGGTTTGGAAGGAGATGCAGTGGTTGCTGTCGAGGTTCATCCCAAGCAGCTCCGTAACACAGGACTCTGTGCTCTATGGACTGTTCCCAGGGACACACACCGAGACAGACATCACCTGCTGCTGGAGGGCCATCAACTCGGTCAAAGATGCTCTTTGGTCTTGCCGAAACTTGCTGGTCTTCCAGAGCAAGGAGATGTCCACGCCTGCGTGTTGCAGACTGGCGCAATCCAAGATCCAGGATTACATGCTGAGGGATGCACTTAAAATTGGTGCATTCGCCGCAAAGGCACGGTGGGGAAGGGCCACAGTTTAAAGCCCTTCTGCCACGGTAAACCCAGGGGCTGGAATCAGTACAAAACTCCCCTCGGCCTGTACTTATAACTTCTTTTTTGTGTACATGGAGCACCATGATCTGTAAACACCTATGTAGTGCCATGTACAATGCAAGGTCTGTTTCGTAATGCACGTTGAAAAGAAAAATGTAAATGTACGGTCACCCATTCCATGTACTGTATAGTGACACATGTAATGTATTTTGTTGAATGTACTACAATGTATCCCGTATTGTACCGAATTGTACTTGACTGAAAAGCAAGGAAATGTATCGAACGGAACTGCCGTCAGCAACTGCCAAATGTAATGTATGGGATTGCTGACCGCAGCTAAATGTACTGAACTGCTTTTGAATGTACTGTACAAATTTTTACATGAATAAAGTATATTTTGAAAATAAAAAAAATAATATATTTCAAATTAATAAAAATGGAATTTAATTAATTATTTAAAACAAAAATTTAACTCTTTGAAAAATAAATTTACATATTTTAAAGGGTCTAAAAATAAACTTACCTTAAATAAACAGGATTTTAAATGTTTAAATTATGTGTAAAAAATGTATTTTTTACATTTGTACTTTAATGTACTTTAAAATTTTTACATTGATAAAAGCAGGCCTTACGCTTGCTTTTTCCATTTGTAAGAATTTGAAGAACATTCGCTAGGCAGGATTTGGGCAAATCGCCCAACTCTCCAGCTGAGGAGGTCTTTTAGTTTCGCATGCGGCAATCTGTGAATAGAACTTTTGACAGATTGCAAGTGCCGGGTTTAGGTGCATACGCTTCACATGCGCAAACACGGAACTTGTGGGAACCTTCACAGGCGAGTATGCACCTCGTATGTGTTATATATGTAAGCTTGTATATACACTGTACAGCCAACAGGGGGCTCATCCCCTGGAGTCCCAAGGGATCCCATAATCCCTTGTGAGCACTGGTATTTAAGAGGCCTCACAGGTTGGAGAGGCACTCTGGAGACCTGCAATAAAAGAGGAAGGTCATACTTTACTTTGAGCTC
The DNA here is from genome assembly GCF_044704955.1 of Pristiophorus japonicus. Taxonomy (NCBI): domain Eukaryota; kingdom Metazoa; phylum Chordata; class Chondrichthyes; family Pristiophoridae; genus Pristiophorus; species Pristiophorus japonicus. Next base: position 238,085,170 of record NC_091983.1, read on the forward strand.
ACAGTATTGAGTCTGACTTTTTCTTCATACATAACAACTGTCGACGAGATACAGACAGCGAACCCAATGATGCAGAGAACAATGGGCATCCTGGAGAAATTCTCAGAGGGAGATGATTGGGAATCCTTTGTGGAGCGACTCGACCAATACTTCGTAGCCAACGAGCTGGATGGAGAAGCGAATGCTGCCAAAAGAAGGGCAATTCTCCTCACCGTCTGCGGGGTACCATCGCATGGCCTCATGAAAAATCTGCTTGCTCCAGCAAAACCCACAGAGAAATCATACGATGATGTGTGCACACTGGTCCGGGAGCATTTGAACCTGAAGGAAAGCGTTCTGGTGGCAAGGTATTGGTTCTACACCTACAAAAGGTCTGAAAGCCAGGAAGTGGAGAGTTATGTCGTCGAGCTAAGACGCCTTGCAGGACATTGCGAATTTAAAGGACATTTGGAGCACATGCTCAGAGACTTTTTCTTACTTGGCATTGGCCACGAAACAATACTTAGCAAACTTTTGACTGTAGAGACACCAACCTTGAGTAAGACTATAGCAATAGCCCAGGCATTCATTGCCACCAATGACAATACAAAGCAATTTTTCTCAGCACACAATTGTTGCTACAAGTACTGTGAACAAAGTGACGTTGTTTTCAAATTGCAACGTACAGGGCAGGTCACACATGTCTGTAGCTGCATGTCCACAGATGTCTCAGAGTCCACCATCAAATGTGATGAATGCAGGCCATTAACATCTTGTTGGCGCTGCTGGGGTGATCATAGTTTCCATTCATGCTGCTTCAAAGGGTACATTTGCAAGGGCTGTGGAACAATGGGACACCTCCAACGAGTGTGCAGGTGAGCTGCAAATCCTGTTAATCCGGCAAACCACCATGTTGCAGAGGAGGATAGATCCACGGCGGATCACGATGAACCAGAGCCTCAGACCGAGGAGGCAGAGGTACATGGGGTGCACACATTCACACAAAGTGTCCCCCGCTAATGCTGAATGTTGAACTAAATGGACTCCCGGTGTCAATGGAGCTGGACACGGGCGCAAGCCAATCCATCATGAATAAAAAGACTTTTGAAAAACTGTGGTGCAGCAAGGCTTCAAGATCAGTCTTAACACCAATTCGCACGAAACTAAGAACTCATTCAAAGGAACTGATTCCCGTAATTGGCAGTGCTACTGTAAAGGTCTCCTACGATGGAGCGGTGCATAAGCTACCACTCTGGGTGGTACCGGCCGATGGCCCCACGCTGCTCGGTAGGAGCTGGCTGGGAAAGTTACACTGGAGCTGGGATGACGTCCGAGCTCTATCATCGCTGACGATACTTCGTGTGCTCAGGTCTTAAACAAGTTCCCTTCGCTGTTCGAACCAAGTATCGGGAAATTCCAAGGAGCAAAAGTGCAGAGCCACCTAATTCCGGGGCGCGACCCATCCATCACAAGGTGAGAGCAGTACCGTACGTAATGAGAGAAAGGGTAGAGATTGAGCTAGACTGGCTGCAACGAGAGGACATCATTTCACCGGTCGAAGTCAATGAGTGGGCCAGCCCGATCATCCCAGTCCTCAAGGGAGATGACATATTCAGAATCTGTGGTGATTACAAAGTAACTATCAATTGTTTCTCCTTGCAGGATCAATACCCACTACCAAAGCCCGACAACCTCTTTGCAATGTTGGCGGGAGGAAAGACATTCATGAAGCTGGATCTAACTTCAGCCTACATGACGCAGGAGCTGGAGGAATCATCGAAGGGCCTCACCTGCATCAACATGCACAAGGGCCTCTTCATTTATTACAGATGCCCATTTGGAATTCGATCAGCTGCGGCGATATTCCAGAGAAACATGGAAAGCTTACTGAAGTCGGTCCCGCATACGGTGGTCTTCCAGGACGACATCTTGGTCACAGGTCGGGACACAGTCGAGCATCTGCAGAACCTGGAGGAGGTTCTGAGTCAACTCAACCGCGTGGGGCTCAGGCTAAAATGCTAGAAGTGCATTTTCCTGGCGCCTGAGGTGGAGTTCCTGGGGAGGAGGATCGCGGCAGACAGCATCAGGCCAACCAATTCGAATATGGAAGCAATCGAGAACGCACTGAGGCCACAGAACATGATGGAGCTGCAGTCATTTCTAGGACTCCTGAACTACTTTGGTAACTTCTTACCGGGTCTCAGCACACTATTAGAACCTCTGCATGCCTTACTGCATGAAGGGGATGAATGGGTATGGGGCAAAAGCCAAGAAAATGCCTTTGTAAAAGCGAGAAAATTGTGATGCTCAAACAAATTGCTTGTGTTGTATGATCCATGTAAGCGTTTGTTACTAGCATGTGATGCGTCGTCATTTGGCGTCGGGTGTGTATTGCAACAAGCTAATGATTTTGGGAAATTGCAACCGGTTGCTTATGCATCCAGGAGTCTGTCTAAGGCTGAGAGAGCCTACAGCATGACTGAAAAAGAAGTGTTAGCATGTGTCTTGGCAAAGAAAATACATCAATATCTGTTTGAGCTAAAATTCGAATTGGAAACTGACCATAAGCCACTTATATCACTGCTTTCTGAGAGTAAAGGGGTAAATACTAAAGCATCGGCCCATATCCAGAGATGGGCACTCATGTTGTCCGCATACAACTATGCCATCTGCCACAGGCCAGGCACAGAAAACTGCGCCGATGCTCTCAGTAGGCTGCCATTGCCCACCATGGAGGTGAAATGGCGCAGCTGGCAAATTTAATCATGGTTATGGAAGCATTTGAGAGTGAGTTTCACCAGTCACAGCTGGACAGATTAAAATCTGGACAAGCCAGGACCCCTTACTGTCCCTAGTTAAAACCTGAGTGCTTCACGGGAGCTGGTCCAGTGTCCCAGTGGAAATGCAAGAAGAGATAAAGCCGTTCCAGCGGCACAAAGATGAAATGTTTATACAAGCAGACTACCTTCTGTGGGGTAATCGAGTAGTGGTTCCCAAGAAGGGCAGAGACACCTTCATTCGTGACCTCCACAGTACCCACCCAGGCATCATAATGATGAAAGCGATAGACAGATCCCAAGTATGGTGGCCCGGTATTGATGCGGACTTAGACTCCTGTGTGCACAGATGTAACACATGCTCGCAGCCAGGCAATGTACCCAGGGAGGCACCACTAAGTTTATGGTCTTGGCCCTCCAAACCATGGTCTAGGCTCCATGTCGACTATGCAGGCCCATTCTTAGGCAAAATATTCCTTGTGGTTGTAGATGCGTGCTCCAAATGGATTGAATGTGAGATAATATCGGCAAGCACGTCCGCTGCCACCACTGAAAGCCTGCGGGCCATGTTTGCCACGCACGGTCTGCCCGACGTCCTTGTGAGCGACAACGGGCCATGTCTTACCAGTGCTGAGTTGAAAGAATTCATGATCCGCAACAGGATCAAACATGTTACATTTGCCCCGTTTAAACCAGCATCCAATGATCAGGCAGAGAGAGCAGTGCAAACCATCAAGCAGGGCTTGAAGAGGGTAACAGAAGGCTCACTGCAGACTCGCCTGTCCCGAGTCCTGCTTAGCTACCACACGAGACCCCACTCACTCACTGGGATCCCACCTGCTGAACTGCTCATGAAAAGAGCAGTTAAGGCAAGGCTCTCGTTAGTTCACCCCGATCTACATGAACAGGTAGAGAGCAGGCGGCTTCAAAAAAGTCAATAACATGATAGCACAAATGTGTCACGCGAGATTGAAATCAATGATCCTGTATTTGCATTGAATTATGGACAAGGTCCCAAGTGGCTTCCCGATACTATTGTGGCCAAAGGGGGGAGCAGGGTGTTTCGGGTCAAACTTTCAAATGTTCTCATTGACCGGAAACACTTGCACCAAAACAAACTCAGATTTACGGAGGTTAAATAGAGAGGTTCAAAATCGTGAAGGGTTTTGATAAAGAAAGTAAGGAGCAATTGTTTCCACTTGCAGAAGTGTCGAGAACCAAAGGACACAAACTTAAGGAAATTGGCAAAAGAGTCAGAGGTGAGATGAAAATGTTTTTTATGCAGCGAGTTTTTATGATCTGGAATGCACAGCAATGATGGTGGAAGCAAATTCAATTGTAACTTTCAAAAAGTATTGGTTAAATAACTGAAGGGGAGAAAATTGCCAGACTAAGTGGAAAGTGCAGCGCAGTGGGAGAGCTCTGTCAAACAACTTGCTGGAGAGAGGGAAGAAGGCAGAGAGTAAGCTCATTTAAAGGCAGCCTGCACTCAAAGAGAAGAGTCCTCATTCCTGAACTGGATGTGGCAGAAGCAAGTGGGAGGAAGAGAAGAGCAGCTAATTCCGGGGTAGGAATTGGTTATGGCCCTTGTTCGGGGAATGACAGGTGGGTGAAGATGTCACTGGTAGGGCAGAGGTAGAAGACCACTTGTATCTTTCTTACTCCTCCCCACAGCAGCACCTAATTAAGGTGATCTAAAGCAATAACACAGGTAGAGATGGTATATCGGCAGTTACCATGACGATCCTCTGTAGTTTCAGTAGGTGCCTGATCGTGTTGCGCTCCCAAACCTTTACACAGGCAAGCTGCAGATGATCCAGAATAAGCTGCAGCAGCCACTGGCCCCGGAATGGCCGTGTCCCCAACAGGTTCGGCTGCATGGCTGCTCAGGATCACCAAGTCTCCTCCCCCATGAGGGGTCAGCTGTCTATTCCCAGAGGGGCCACAACTCAGGACCTGAGATTCCGGGTGGTTATGGGACACTTCCTCCTGTGAGAGAGAAGAGAAGAAGACATGAGTTCTGCAGCGAAGGCTGGACTGGTATTCTGATTGAGCCATGTGCCCCACAGTATTTATATCGGCTGCTTTTCCCCACATAACACCATTGTGGGAGCACCATCAACACAAGGACAGCAGCAATTCAAGAAGAGGGCCCACCACCACCTTCTGAGGGCTACTGGGGATAAGCAATAAATACAGCTTTGCCAGTGATTCTAAAATCTCAACAATTGTTTGAAAAGGTCCTCCTCACACCCACCTCATCAGCAGCATCTCTTCTTTTCCATCACTCAGACAGGGGGCTTGGGAGAAGCAACAGCCCATCAGTTGCCCACACACCATCTCTATAATAGACTCAGATTTGAAGCACAGCAAGTTACAGAGCTTCTTGGACAAAGCAGGACGGTGCGATTAGGTTTGGATTGCTCGAGCAAGGACACAGCACAAACACAAGTAGTTGAGGGAGTCGTTGAGGTGAATAACATCGATACATTCAAGGGGAAGCGAGACAGGCCCAAGGTTAAAAGAATAGAAGGATATGTTGCTGGGGTTAGATGAATAGGGGTGGGAGGAGGCTCATGTGGACCATAAACACCTGTTAGGCCGAATGGCCTGTTTCTGTGCTGTACGTGTTATGCAATTCCAGGGAAGCAGGAATGGTGCATTTCATTGCAGTGGGTTTGGGTGCTTCTTTCCACTCCCCCCAACACCCCCCACCCCCCACCTCCCCCTGGGCCACATCCTGCCATTAGTTTGTGCTGAATCTGGGGGTTTCCCCAGGCGGCCCGGATATCCCGCCAGAGAGCTGTATTTACATACGCTGCATTAAGCTGGTTAGGTGCTTTTTTGGGCCCCACCGAGGAAATCATTTAATTCTGGGCCCACCAATGAGGGACCAGTATTCAGAAAGACATTGACGGACCAAGTTCTTCAGCCACACCAGGCTGTTACACTCCTCATAGACCAGTAAGGAGCTGTTCCCATATTCCACCTGGTCACCAGGGTGGGTGCCCCTGTTACACCACCACTGGGTCACTGCATCGGCCGCCCGTTTTACCTGTCTGAGATCCGATAACTCAGCACAGACTGCAGATTACACCAGGGGGTGAAACCCGTCCTGGGCGGAAGCTTGATTTTCTTTTCTATTGAATTCAATGGAACCGGGCAGAATGTAAAACGTTAGCGGCCGATCTGCTATCGCCCGATTTGCTCTGCCGCCCAAGACAAGTTTAATCCATTGGGTCCTTCCTGATCTGTATGGTTCAGTTCCACAACACAGGACAACTTACCCACTGAGACAACCGCCGATTATCAGAGACCCATATTTAAACAAGGGGAGATATTTTTTATTCATTCATGGGTTGAGGGCATTGCTGGCAAGGCCAGCATTTATTGTCCATCCCTAATTTCCCTTGAGAATGTGTGGCTTGTGATTGTGGGAACAGGAACAGATCAGGAGATGGCTGATTTCTGCCATGAAGTTTACTGCCTTGAGCCTTTAGGGTCCATTTCATTCAAAGTAAGTATATTCAGGAGCCCACTGTTTGCTGCCTTGTTTGTGCCAGCTCATTTTACTTTTGTAACTAAGAGACAGAAAGACATTTTATCAGTGCTTGTTTTTGTGGAAACATTTGAGTCAAGTTTTATGGAGCGGGAAAAACCTGCTTTAAGAAATTATATTAAATTCTACGTTTTGTTCCAAAAATTATCTTTCATTTAATTGATCAATTCATTCCTGCTTGTCTATTCCTGGAGAGGCTTGATACAGTCCCATTATTAAATTATCTCAGGAATAACTTGCACAATTAGTCTCAAGAAATGGATGTTTTATTGCCTGTGAAATACTGTCCCTTTGCTTGCAAGGTTTCCTGGCATAATACAATGGGAATCTTCACACCTTACACCAAACCATATTCCCATTTGATTTCCAGATTTCCATTTGTATACCTAATACAAAATTTGGGAACCAATCATTTAAGCCCTTTTGGATCTGATTATTTATAAACCTCCATACATACTACATGTATTTGCCTTTGCGATCAATTGTTCCTTGTAGTCTTTGTTGTTCTGATATAACATCCTCTGCCTGCCTATTTATTCCTTTAAACAGTCCCTTTAATTACTTGTGCATGGTTTATCATGTTCCCACATTCTCTTTATGTCAATTCACCTGATTTTCTTCCTGAATTGCTCTTCGTAAAATCGTTCCCATTTCTCTTAGCACTGGATGGTGAAATTCTGCAATCATATGGTTGCCTCAATCAGAAAGCAAAGGTACAAAAGAAAATTTAACAAGAGTAGGAAAACTTGTGACACATCAGAACTTTTAAACAGTTCCTCCAATTGCCATCAAACTCCGGGGTATTTAAGATCTGTGTCTCACTGACTACTTTCTCCAACATAGATTCAACTGTTCGATTTATTCTTTCCACCAAGCCTGACACATGCGGGTATTATGGGATGTGCAAAACCTGTTCTATCCCGAACATTGTGTACATTTCTTTCATGACCAAGCCCACAAGTTATGCTCCATTATCACTGTCGATCACCTCGAACTCCCCACCTCGAAATAACTTGTTTCACAAGAACTTTTTCAGAAATGGGCGTTGTGGTCTCATTTCGAGCTGTTACTTAAAAACCTAATACAGCCTGTCTTTGCATTCAGCAATCCGATGTGGCAAATAGAAGTAAGGGGTTAATTACTTGTTCACTGTGGAAAACCCCTGAGGGTGGGGAGGAGTCAACCAGCACCATGGCCGTTTCAGACCTGCTGTTTAAGTCAAGAAAAAGCTGCTTTATACCATCTTTAAATAAACTCATGGTGCATTTTAACAGTGGTATAATACAAACTTCAGTCAAAATAAAATTCTGACCAGCATCTTTGATTTAAAATTTCCACATTTCATTAAAGCACAGGAGTTTTCCTTAAATCTCCTATTACTGGGGACACCATCTGAAATGTGTGACATTAATTTCAGTTTAACAACCATATTCAAGCTTTCAACATAACACTCCCGGTTCCTTAATCACACTCAATCATTCAATTCTTATTTACTCTCATCCACCTTAAAAAATATCTGAATTCCCTGTAATGGTTATGAACTGACAGATCGTACACCCAAGGAACATCAATTTGGTTTAAATAACTCGCTGTCTGTCGTGGCCCTCCCAGAAAACCAGTAATTTGATAATTTGATCAGACACTCAGCCTGTCAATTTAAAATCCCACGTGGGAAAGACTATTTGTCAGGCTTGTAGTGGCTCCTGTTTAAAAGTATTCTCCTCCTCCATTGCTGGAAGGACGGGGTGTAGTGAATGGAAAGGGGCTCCTGGGGAACCAGCCCACAGTTCCAGTCTCTTTCTACAACCTCTGCGACTTCCTCTCTCCCTTCTGGTCTTTTATCCTGTAACACGCTTTGGGTTTACTGAAATGTGTCTTTGATTTCTGCAACTTCCCTTTAGCATTTCTCATTCAATCCTTCATAATCTACTTTATTCTCATTATCGGCTCCTTGTGTCAGTCACTGTGTTGTGTGGGGAGCGATAGTTCGTAGCCTCCTCTGCCAACCCTTCCCTGTCTACCTTGTCTCCATTGCTACCCGCTTGGGTCATTGCACACATTGTGTCTCTTTCCTCTCAGCTGTTCTTGGAGCCATTGTATCCCTTTCTGATATTCGACACCGGACACTGTCGGGCTTGAAAACCTCACTTTTGAAAATCAGTAATAACTTTCAAAAGAAGCTTCTATATAAAGCTCCCAGTGTAAGGCCAAAGAAACCAAATTCTGTGATTAACCTTTTTGAACGTTCTGTATTAATGCACATGTAAAACACAAACGCTGTCAATACTGACTCTCTGTAATCTGTAAGAACTTCTGGAGACTTCGGCTTAAAATGTTTAATGTTGATCTGTGCTAACGATGAGAAACCCCTTAAGAGACACCCCAACACTTGGACTGTAAGAAACCTTGTGTGTAGGAATGTAAAAACGCACAAACTATAATCAGCACAAACATTAAGAGAAACCCCAACACAATAGAAGCAATACTGTCAGTAAGAAACCTTTGTAGAAATGTAGACACTGATAGTGACTACTTAAAGTGCAAGAAATATAATCAATGAGACACAGTAAGGTCTGTGATAGTGCTGGACTATAGACAATAGTGACCAGTTTCTGAAGTGCTTATGTATGCTCAAGGAAGATATACATCATCGATCGATCAAAAGAGTGAAGGTTGGTGTGGCAGGTAGCCATGGAAACAACACATGAGAAAAAGCAGGGTCAAATCTCACAGATGAAGGGAGCAAGGAGACAGCAGTAGTCAGAGAAGGGTGACCTGGTCAGTCATCAGAAGTTGTGCTCCACGAACCTGACAGACCACCGGGTCGATTGTGAGTGTGCAGGGAAACTAAGGCAGAGACTCAGTAAAGATGAGTGGGAACACGGCTGCAGTCAAGGAAGGGTGACCTGGTCAGTCATCAGAAGACGCGCATCACGAATCGTCAGCGAACCACTGGGACGATTGTGAGCACGCAGGGAACTGAGGAACTGGTAACTATAACATAGCTTAGCATCTCACGGGACAGACTGATAGATGTAATGTTGATAACAGGTTGATCAGACTCAGTAAAGATGGTCACACAAAGTGTGAACTATACTTATTGGTGTCTTGTCATTATTTTCCAGAGTCGAACTCTGAGAAGTGTTAACTAATCGTTCTTCCCATGGTCCTGGAACAGTGAATCTCTCCCTTTATCCCCCAGGCCATTGCTGCCTGCACCTTTACAGTGGGCCACAAATCATTATAATGTTACTTTAACTGAGAACATCTGATCCAAGTTTCTCCATTTATGTCTTCAATTTCTATATCGTCTTTGTTCAACTACTTCTGACCGGTGAAACACTACATCACTTTCCAGTTGATTCTCCAATCACACAGTAAAATTTCCTAGTTTTATTCTATCTATGGCCAAACCAGACCGTTTGTAACCTTGGTGTCCTATTTGACCATGAGATGATATTCTGACCCCAAGTTCACTCATCACAATGATTGCCTACTTACATCTCCATAACATCACCTGTCTCCATCCCTGCTTCACCTTAGCTGCTGCAGACACCCTCATCCATGGCTTTGTTACCTCTGAACTTGACTATTGCAATGCTCTCCTGGCCTGCCTCCCATCTTCCACCCTCTATAAACTTGAGCTCATCCAAAGCTCTGCCGTCCCTAACCGAACTCGCACCAAGTCCCGTTCACCCATCACCCCTGTGTTCACTGATCCTATCCTAACTCGCACCAAGTCCCGTTCACCCATCACCCCTGTGCTCACTGCCGCTATCCTAACTCGCAGAGTCCCGTTCACCCATCACCCCTGTGTTCACTGATCCTATCCTAACTCGCACCAAGTCCCGTTCACCCATCATCCCTGTGCTCACTGCCCCTATCCTAACTCGCACCGAGACCCGTTCACCCATCACCCCTGTGTTCACTGACCCTATCCTTACTCGCACCAAGTCCCGTTCACCCATCATCCCTGTGTTCACTGACCCTATCCTAACTCACACCAAGTCCCGTTCACCCATCACCCCTGTGCTCACTGACCCTATCCTAACTTGCACTGAGTCCCGTTCACCCATCATTCCAGTGCTCACTGACCCTATCCTAACTCTCACTGAGTCCCGTTCACCCATCATCCCTGTGCTCACTGCCCCTATCCTAACTTGCAGAGTCTCGTTCACCCATCACCTCTGTGCTCACTGACCCTATTCTAACTCGCACCAAGTCCCGTTCACCCATCACCCCTATGCTCACTGCCCCTATCCTAACTTGTACCAAGTCCCGTTCACACATCTCTCCTGTGTTCGCTGACCTACATTGGCTCCCGATCCAGCAAATTCTTCATTTTAAAATTGTCATCCTTAATTTCAAATCTCTCCATGGCCTTGCCACTCCCTATCTCTGTAACCTCCTCCAACCCCTTGAATACCAGTTGTTGCTGTTGTTGAAGTCCATGAATGCATTGTGGGAAGTATGTGAATGTGTTGTAGAATCATTGAATCGTGCAGAACAGAAGGAGGCCATTTGGCCCATCGAGCTGGTGCAGCCTCTGAAAAATGTACCAATTAGTACCACTCTCCACACTTTCCCCATTTTAACTTTTTAACTCGAGATCCTATTCCCAGTTTGAAAATCACTATTGAATCTGCTTTCACCACCCTTGCAGGTAATGCATTTCAGATCATAACAACTCTCAGGGTAAAAATAAATACTCCTCATCTCTCCCCTGGCTTATTTCAGGATTATTTTAAATCTGTGTCCTCTGGTTACCAAACGTCCTGCCCAGTGGAAACAGTTTCGCCCTATCACATCTATCAGAACCCCTCATAAACTTCTTTACTAAATCTCCCTTAACATTCTCTGCTCCAAGAAAAGCAATCCAAGCTTCTCCAGTCTATCCAAGTAACTGAAAGCCCTCATCCCTAGAACCATTCATGTTAATCTCCTCTGGATCTCTCCAAGGCCTTGACCCCTTTCTGAACTGTGGTGCCCAGATTTGTGAACAATATTCGAGCTGAGGTCCAAACATTGATTTATTGAGGTTTACCATAACAGCCTTGCATTTGTACACTATGCCCTATTGTAAAACCAAGGGTCCGTACGCTTTCTTAAACTTTTTCTGCCTCATTCAAAGCTTTGTGCCTGCGAACACCCTGTATATCTGGGCAGTATATAAATGTGTTCTGGGAAATGCATGGATGTGTTTTGGGTACATGAATCTGTTTTGGGTACATGAATGTATTCTGGATATATAAATGCATGCTGGATATATAAATATGTTTTGGGAAGTATATGAATGTGTTCTGAGAACACAACATAACTGAAGAGCCAGTGGCTTTGTGGATACAAATTGGCTGAGGGACAGAAAGCAGAGACCAATGGTGAACGGGTGTTTTCCAGTGATGTCCCCAGGGGTCGGTATTCAGACCACTGCTCATTTTGATAGCTATCACTGATGTGGAATTGGATATATCGTGCATAACTTCATATTGTGCAGATGAGATGAAACTCAGAAAAGTAATAAACAGACTGGTGAAATGGGCCGACACACAGAAATGGAGAGCAGGGTGAAGTGATGCATTTTGCAGGGTGAAGGAGGAGAGGCGATATAAACTAAATTATTATAAACTAAATGGTACAATTTTAAAGCAGGTGCAGGTAGAGAGGGACCTGGGGTTTATGTACAAATATCTTTGCAGGTGACTGAACAAGTTAGTCACACTGCTGAAATACAAACCGGATCGATAGCTTTATAAATAGAGGCAGAGAATACAAAAACACGGAGGTTATGAGAAAGTATTTACCAGGGGCACTAATAAGATGGATAGGACATTAAAAGAGATCAAAAAATATAATGAGTTTTGAGACAGCAAGATGGGAGTTATTTGATAAACTAATTAAACTTATGGAGGATAAAACCCCTGTATGGATGGATTGCATCCACGAATACTAAAAGAAGCAAACAGAGAGATTGCAGAGGCACTATTACATATTGATACAAATTCACATATATATACACACAGATAAATAGGGATAGTGACAGGGGTCTGGTGTACAGCTAATGTGATTCCTATATTAAACAGGGAGATAGAAAAAGTCCAGGGAACTAAAGCCCAGTGAGCTTAATGTCGGTGGTGGGAAGGTTAATGGAAACTTTACTGATGGGCAGAGGCTTCCCCAAAGTGGGTAATGGGGTTCTGGCGTGATGATAATCGTCCGGTACATCCTGTGGTAATTAATGGAGGCCAGCGACAGACAATGCTTGTGGACACTGGTTGGGCTGTTACCATTAAACACACCCCATGCCCTGAGCGCCACTCTCTGGCCACAGGGAAGATTATTTATTTAACTGCCTTTGTAGGATCGATACAATAGGCACCCGAGATAAAGGAGGGACGGTTTAAATTTGGGCTGGAGCATGTTACTCTAGAGAGGCCGGTTGTGATGCACTTAATGAACGGGGAAGGTATTGTGGGTCAAATTTCCTCGATAAATGCGGTGTAATTGTGGATTATGCGAATGATCTATTACGGTTTGGGAAAGGAAATTCTCACGGCAGAGCGATATCAGACACGCATGTTGTTTCTGCGATTGAGGAGCATGAGACATACGTGGTAGTTACAGACACACACAGACCCAAACACACAAGCTCTGTTAACTCAGTATCAGACCATGTTCGCTACTCACAAACACGATTGTGGGTGCTCAATAGAGGAGGAGGTGCGTAATGGGCCGGCCCATGTTAAAGTAAAACAGTGTCCCATTCCAGCTGAGAGTCAGTTAGCGCTACAAACCACACAAGACGCATTGCTACAGCAGGACATCTTTACGAATAATTCACCAATTGTCCAGTTAAGAAACCAGATGGGAGTTGGTGGCTCACTATCGATTACCGCTTCAATGCTGGGGATGTTGGCGCGGCTGTCTTCCCAGGGGATGTGTAGGATCTTGCGGAGAAATCGTTGGTGGTATTTCTCCAGCGACTTGAGGTGTCTGCCGAACATGGTCCATGTCTCTGAGCAAGACAGGAGGGCGGGTATCACTACAACCCTGTAGACCATGAGCTGGGTGGTAGTTTTGAGGGCCTGGCGCTGGGCAGGCCACATTGTTCGCATACCCGGCATGAGATTACCAAAGCAAACACTCTACTCAGAACTCCAAATGTGGGCAGAGGAAATGTTTCAAGGACACCCTCAAAGCCTCCCTGATAAAGTGCAACATCCTCACCGACACCTGGGAGTCCCTGGCCAAAGACTGCCCTAAGTGGAGGAAGTGCATCCGGGAGGACACTGAGCACCTCGAGTCTCATCGCCGAGAGCTTGCAGAAAACAAGCGCAGGCAGCGGAAAGCATGTGGCAAACCTGTTTCACCCACCCTTTCCCATAACGACTATCTATCCCAGCTGTGACAGAGTCTCTGTTTCTCGTATTGGACTGTTCAGCCACCTTAGAACTCATTTTAAGAGTGGAAGCAAGTCTTCCTCGATTCCAAGGAACCTCCTGTGATGATGATCGATTACCGAACATTAAACACTGGCATGTACCCATGTAGTGCGAGGGACGCCCACATTACTCTCCCAAATACCAAGGAAAACCAGGTGGTTCTCCACCCTGGACATTGTAAATGGGATTTGGAGCATTCTCATCTCGCAGAAAGTGCACAGTCCTGATCAGCACAAGGTGCACATTATTCAAAGACTTCCCCTACCAGTTTCAAAGACACTGAGGTCACTCCTCGGATTAGTGGGATACCAGCGATCTTTCATTCCCCACTTCGCAGAGGGAGCAAAACCATTGTGGGAATTATTGAAGATAACGAGTGACGAGATAAAGGCTCACTGTTTGCTGCCATGTTTGTGCCAGCTCATTTTACTTTAGTCGCTAAGAGACAGAAAGACATTTTGTCAGTGCCTGTTTGATGAACACGTTTGAATTTGTGTCTTGTGGAAAAATGAGATGTGTTTTTATCAAAAAATCTACTTTATGAAATTATATTAAAATCTATCTCCTATTCCAAAAAAATCTTTAATTTTACTAATATATTCCTGTTTGTCCATTAAAGGAGGGGCTTGATACAGTCCCATCTTTAAATTACCTCAGCAATAATTCCCATAATTAGTGATGTGTATCAGGAAATTGAAGTCCTATTGCTTCACACATTGACTTCTCAGGGATTGAGGTTAATTTACACGTTTTTTAAAGTGTCAGTCAGGGGAAGAGATGTCAGTGCTGGGGACTGGGATATTCTCCACATTTCAGATGACCCCAAGTCAGCATCAAGTACTCCTGGACCGGGTGTAGCACAGACAGCTGCAGAGTAAAGTCCCACATGGAACCTCAGCCCAAAGCGCACAAGAGCAATCACTCCTCCACCAGTTGGACACTTCCGTTTCCCTCACCACTTGATCTTTCCCCACCCTGAGTCCCATTATCAATGTGTGAACAGTTAGAGCCATCGTTTGAGAAGAAAGGATAGTTTGCTGTCCACTTTACCACTCGTTCCACAGCTGAGCTCACTCGTCTCAGGCAAGTCAAAGCTTCTGCACTGGTCCCCAGAGGTTGATGCTCAAAACATTGGGGTGGACATTATTTACGGCCCATTTTTGGATCCATAACTATCGAGTGGGGCCAATGCGCGTGTCCGAAGCCTGAGGCCGGCCCGAAATTGGTCCTCGGTCCTCACGAACATTTTATACATGAGCTGCCATCACCTGCTGGACCTCCACAGGCAGCGACACATTTTACTGAGAGGGAATTCGGGAATCTTGCCTCACCGGCAGCGGCCCGAAGTTAAGTTCAGGAAGGGGGTTAGAACAGCCACACTGGGCGATCGCGGGGATGTGGATTCGGGGAGCATTCCTGTTTCCCCTGACTCCATTCAATCCAGGCCAATTTCTGAAAGGGGACTCAAAACAATCCTTAGGTCCCTCAGTTACATCGCAGAAGGCCTGACGCATGTTTTAGACGGCTGCTCGGGATGACGGCAAAGCTGCCCTTCGTAATATGGCGGAGCCGTTAAAACAGGCGCTGATCTGGTGCGAGACGTGCTCCAAGATTGGCCCCTTTTGTCCCAGTTTCCTTGCCGGAAGGAAAATGTGCTACTATTAAACACAGTTCCTCCAATTGTATCAAACTCAGGGATATGTAAGATCTCAGGCTCACTGACGACTTTCTCCAACACAGGTTTAATTGTTCTATTTGTTCCTTCCGCCAAGCCTGATACTTGCGGGTATTATGGGATGTGGAATTTCTGTTCAATCCCGAACGTTGAGCACATTTCTAGTATGACCGAGCCCACAAGTCATGCTCCATTATCACCAGCGATCACCTCAAACTCCCCACTTCGGAAAACACAAGAACTTTTGCAGCAGTGAACGTAATGGTATCATTCGAGCTGATACTTAACAACCTAATACAGCCTGTCTTTACATTTAGCAATCCGATGTGGCAAATAGAAGTAAGGGGTTAATTACTTGTTCACTGTGAAAAACCCCTGAGGATGGGGAGGAGTCAGCTAGCACCACGGCCGTATCTGACGTGCTGTTAAGTCAAATTAAAAAAGTGAATTAAATGATCAAATTGTCACTTTGTAATTCTCTAAAGCTACTTTTTATCCTCTTTAAAAAAAACTCTGTGCATTTCAACAGTGGTACAATATCAATTTCAGTCAAAATATATCCACACCTGCATTTTAAATTTAAAATGTCCACATTTCTTTAAAGCATAAACGTTTTCCTTAAATCTCCTATTACTGGGGACACCATCTGAAATGTGTGATATTAATTTCAGTTTAACAACCATATTCACGCTCTCAACTTAACACTCCCAGTACCTTAATCACACTCAATCATTCAATCCTTATTTGCTCTTGTCCACCTTAAAAAATATCTGATTTCCCTGTAATGGTTATGAACTCACAGATCGAACACCCAAGGACCATCAACATAGTTTAAATAGCTCGCTGTCTGTTGTGGCCCTCCCAGAAAACCAGTCATTTGATAATTTGATCAGACACTCAGCCTGTCAATTTAAAATCCCATGTGGGAAAAACCATTTGTCAGGCTTGTGATTCCTATATTAAACAGGGAGATAGAACAAGTCCAGGGAACTAAAGAGCAGTGAGCTTAACGCCGGTGGTGGGAAAGTTAATGGAATCTTTACTGATGGGCGGGGGCCTCCCCGAAGTGGGTAATGGGGTTCCGACGTTGATGGTAATAACCGTCCGGTAGATCCTGTGGTAATTAATGGAGGCCAGCGACAGACAACTCTTTTGGAGTTAACAATAAACATTAAATCATAAACATTAAATCGTGCCCCCCCCCCCCCGATCTGGGGGACACTCCAAACATTTTCCAAGGCCCTTTGTTTTTTTTTGTATTTTTGTCGATTTTTTTTGTGGTTTTATTTGGGCTCGAAAACCATAATTTACAAGTGCCCCCTATAAAAGGGGGGGGGGACACTAAAACTAGCATTTAAAACAAATTAAACTTTGAAACGTATAAAATCAAATTAAAATTTCGTTGCCGGGGGTTATAATGCACTCCAGTCCCTCCGGCGCCCACCTCTCGCGGAAGGCCGCGAGCGTACCGGTGGACACCGCGTGCTCCATCTCCAGGGACACCCTGGCCCGGATGTAAGCACGGAAGAGAGGCAGGCAGTCAGGCTGAACGACCCCCTCGACCGCCCGCTGCCTGGACCGGCTGATGGCACCCTTGGCCGTGCCCAGGAGCAGTCCTACGAGGAGGCCCTCGGACCTATCCGCTCCCCTCCGCACAGGGTGCCCAAAGATCAGGAGTGTGGGACTGAAGTGCAGCCAGAAATTGAGGAGCAGCCCCTTCAAATAATGAAAAAGGGACTGCAACCTTGCACACTCCATAAAAACATGGAACATGGACTCCTCCAGACTGCAGAAATTGCAGGTGGCCTGGGAGTCCGTGAACCGGCTTAAAAATTTGTTGCACAGGACTGCTCCGTGCACCACCCTCCAGGCCAAGTCCCCGATAAATAGTGGGAGGACTCCCGCATAGAGTGCACTCCATCGGGGACCCCCGCCTCCTCCGGATGGCAAGATGGTATGCCATGACGTGTCCGGATGGCAGGCGAGGATGGCAAGGTTGAGAGTGTGCAGGAGCAGCCCGTCCAGGAAACCCCTCCGCGCAGAACTGAAAGGCACGGAGGGGATTTCCCCGAGGCGGCTCAAGTTGTGAGGCGCAGGCTCCCGAGGGAGGTTCCGGGGTTTGGCGCCGATGAGGAATTCCATCCGGACAGGGGTCAGTTCGGACGGGATCTCCCCACGTACTTGAGCCTCCTCGACACAACTAACGGAGTCAGGGCCCAGAGCTGTTTTTAGCGACTGGATGGCATCGGCCGCCAGTGACAGACAATGCTTATGGACACTGGTTGGGATGTTACCATTAAACACACCCCATGCCCTAAGCGCCATCCTCTGGCCACAGGGAAGATTATTTCTTTAACTGCCTTTGTCGGATCGATGCAAAAGGCACCCGAGATAAAGGAGGAACGGTTTAAATTTGGGCTGGAGCATGTTACTCTCGAGAGGCCAGTTGAGATGTACTTAATGAATGGGGAAGGTGTTGTGGGTCAGATTTCCTCGATAAATGTGGTGTAATCGTGGATTATGCGAATGATCTGTTTGAGAAAGGAAATTTTCACAGCAGATGGGTATCGGCTGTTTCTGCGATTGAGGAGCCCGAGACATACGAGATAGTTACACACACACACACAGACCTGAACACACAAGCTCTGTTAACTCAGTATCAGGCCACGTTCGCTACTCACAAGCACGATTGTGGGAGCTCGATAGGAGCAGAGGTGGTTAACGGGCCAGCCCGTGTTAAAGTAAAACAGTGCCCCAATACAGCTGAGAGTTAGTGAGTGCTACGAACTTAACCTTATCCCAGTCCAAGTGCATGCCTCCCTCAGCCGAAGAGCCTTATCCCAGTCCAAGTGCATCCTCCCCCGCCACCCCACTATAGATGGGGCAGGCATTGTGTACAGATTGTTAACAGGTTTATTGGGGATTAAGTGAATACTGACAGTGTTGTGACTTGTGGATATCATCCACTCCAACGATGTTCGTTCTAGGCGGCTGTAAGAACGTGACCCGTCTTCCCTGAGTTCCCTCTGATTTCACCCCCCACCCCCGTTACTCTCCCCCCGCCATGCCCCACAGCCTCTCACTCCCCCAGCCTCTCACCCTCTCTCTTCCCCCGGCCTCCCTCTCTGAATGGTGGCAGATTCGGAAAAGGGGATGTTGTGTATCTGTAAAGCATGCACTCACATGTTCCGCCACCAGGGAGCTCATCCCCTGAAATCCCAAGGGATCCCAGCATCTCTTGGGACCATTGTATATAAGCCGGCCCCTAAGGACTGTTCCTCACTCTGGAGTGTCTTATTAAAGACTAAGGTCACTGTTACTTTAACCTCCCTGTGTGCAGTCTCATCTGTGTTAGGAACACAATAGGGGAGGTGCAACGAGACCTAGGTGTCATGGTTCATCAGTCACTGAAAGTTGGCATACAGGTGCAGCAGGCGGTAAAGAAGGCAAATGGTATGTTGGCCTTCAAAGCTAGGGGATTTGAGTATAGGAGCAGAGAGGTCTTACTGCAGTTGTACAGGGCCTTGGTGAGGCACCACCTGGAATATTGTGTTCAGTTTTGGTCTCCTAATCTGAGGAAGGACGTTCTTGCTATTGAGGGAGTGAACGAAGGTTCACCAGACTGATTCCCAGGATGGCCGGACTGACATATGAGGAGAGACTGGATCAACTGGGCCTTTATACATTGGAGTTTAGAAGGACGAGAGTGGATCTCATAGAAATATACAAGATTCTGACGGGACGGGTCATGTGTGATGCGGGTATATTGTTCCCGATTTTGGGGAAGTCCAGAACCAGGAGACACAGTCTTAGGATAAGGGGTAGGCCATTTAGGACTGAGATGAGGAGGAACATCTACACTCAGAGAGTTGTTAACCTGTGGAATTCCCTGCCACAGAGAGTTGTTGATGCCAGTTCATTGGATATATTCAAGAGGGAGTTAGATATGACCCTTACGACTAACGGGATCAAGGGGTATGGAGAGAAAGCAGGAAATGGGTACTGAGGGAAAGATCAGCCATGATTTTATCAAATGGTGGTGCAGGCTCGAAGGGCCGAATGGCCTACTCCTGCACCTATTTTCTATGTTTCTATGTTTCTCTCTCTCTCCCAGCCTCTCTCTCTCTCCCCCAGCCTCTCTCTCTCCCCCAGCCTCTCTCTCTCTCTCCCGCTCGGCCCTCCGCCACTTCTCTGCTCGTTGCCGCCATCGCTCTTGGCCCCAGGATCATAGAAACATAGAAATTAGGTGCAGGAGCAGGCCATTCGGCCCTTCTAGCCTGCACCGCCATTCGATAAGATCATGGCTGATCATTCAACCTCAGTACCCCTTTTCTGCTTTCTCTCCATACCCCTTGATCCCTTTGGCCGTAAGGGCCATATCTAATTCCCATTTGAATTATATCTAAAGAATCGGCCTCAACAACTTTCTGCGGTAGAGAATTCCACAGGTTAACCACTCTCTGAGTGAAGAAGTTTCCCCTCATGTCCATCCTAAATGGCCTGCCTACCCCTTATCCTTAGACTGTGACCCCAGGTTCTGGAACTCCCCAGCAATGGGAACATTCTTCCTGCCTCTAACTTGTCCAATCCCGTCAGAATTTTATATGTTTCTATGAGATCCCCTATCATTCTTTTAAATTCCAGTGGATACATGTCCACTTGATCCAGTCTCTCCTCATATGTCAGTCCTGCCATCCCGGGAATCAGTCTGGTGAATCTTTGCTGCGCTCCCTCAATAGCAAGAACGTTCTTCCTCAGATTAGGAGACCAAAACTGAACAAAATATTCCAGGTGTGGCCTCAGCAAGGCCCTGCACAACTGCAGTAAGACCTCCCTGCTCCTATACTCAAATCCCCTTGCTATGAAGGCCAACATACCATTTGCCTTCTTCACCGCCTGCTGTACCTGTATGCCAAACTTCAATGACTGATGTATCATGACACCCAGATCTCGTTGCACCTCCCCTTTTTCTAATCTGTCACCATTCAGATAATATTCTGTCTTCCTGTTTTTGCCACCAATGTGGATAACCTCACATTTATCCACATTATACTGCATCTGCCATGCATTTGCCCACTCACTTAACCTGTCCAAGTCACCCTGCAGCCTCTTAGCATCCTCCTCACAGCTCACACCGCCACCCAGCTCAGTGTCACCTGCAAACTTGGATATATTACATTGAATTCCTTCACGAAAATCATTGATGTATATTGTAAATAGCTGGGGTCCCAGGACTGAACCCTGCGGCACCCCACTGGTCACTGCCTGCCATTCTGAAAAGGATCCATTTTTTCTGACTCTCTGCTTCCTGTCTGCCAACTAGTTATCTATCCACGTCAATACATTACCCTCAATACCATGTGCTTTAATTTTACACACTAATCTCTTGTGTGGGACCTTGTCAAAAGCCTTTTGAAAGTCCAAATACATCACATCCACTGGTTCTCCCATGTCCACTCTACTAGTTACATCCTCAAAAAATTCTAGAAGATTTGTCAAGCATGATTTCCCTTTCATAAATCCATGCTGACTTGGATCGATCCTGTAACTGCTTTCCAAATGCGCTGCTATTTCATCTTTAAGAATTGATTCCAACATTTTCCCCACCAACGATGTCAGGCTAACCGGTCTATAATTCCCCATTTTCTCTCGACCTCCTTTCTTAAAAAGTGGTGTTACATTAGCTCCTTCCCGTCCTCGCTCTCGGTCCCAGGACCCCTGCTCTCGGTCCCAGGATCCTCGCTCTCGGCCCCAGGCCCGCAGCTCTAAGCCCCAGGACCCCCGCTCCCAGCCCCAGGGCGGGGAGGTTTAGAGAGTCGGTGGGGGAAGAGAGGAGATGACCAGGGCCTGAGCGAGTGAAGAGAGTCGGAGCCTCAGGTCCTGCTTCTCGGCACGACGTGGAGGGAATGATTTGGGATGGGGGCCAGTGGGGGTGGGCGGAGTGCCGAGCTTGACAGGGGCGGGGCTTGTCGCATGTCTGTCAGAAAAAGTGCAGACCAGCAAGCCACTCGGGGCTAGGGCTGGGCGGTGATGCAGACTGGGATGCACTTCAGCCTGGGATAGGGGCAGGGATCGGTACCGGCATCGGAAGCGGGGGGGAACGCTTTAATAATTGGAGGTATGTTGTTGCAATGTATTTTCATATGTTTTTAAGTTGCTGCAATGTATTTTAATGTGTTTTTAAGTTGCTGCAATGTATTTCAATGTGTTTTTAAGTTGCTACAATGTATTTCAATGTGTTTTTATGTTGATGCAATGTATTTTAATGTGTTGGAAGCTGATTGTATGTTTCACTTTGCAGCCTCAGCCCGCATTGTGTCCCTGGTTACCGTGGTAATCCAAGCTTTTTGGCACAGATCATGGCTCCACCTTCAAAACTAAAGGACAGGTTTGGCTGCGCCAAAATGAAGAAATCAAATGGGGAAACTTTTGAATGTTTTTTGGGAGCGTTCTTGTGCCCCCCCAAAAATGGGCGTAACTCTTCAAGTACGCTAAAAAAAGGTTTTGGGGAAAATCGAGTCCTACATTTTATCCACTTAAAAAAACTCCATGCATTTCAACAGTGGTATATTATAAATTTCAGTCAAAATAAATCCACACCATGTCTTTAATTTAAAATGTTCACTTTTCTTCATACCACAAAAGTTTTCCTTGATTCTCCTATTACTGGGGACATCATCTGAAAGTCTGGGCATTAATTTCAGCTTAACAACCATATTCACGCTCTCAATATAACACTCCAGGGGCTAGAACTTCCACTTTTTTTGCATGCTTAATGCCCACTGAATGCTCATTTTACCGCTGAAATGACATATAACGCCCATTTATCGTCCATTTTGGCACAAAATGGAAACTGGCGGGCATTTTTCGGGAACTTATTGCCGAGCGTTACTTTCTCCATGGGCTTAATGCCGAGAAAAAATATTCCCGTCCGCCCACTTTTCTTGGGTGGAATCAGCAGAATGGGCCAATTCAACGCCCATAATATCGCCCAGCGTTACTTTCTGCACGCAATTAACACCGAGATTCAATATTAACGCCCGCCCATTGTTTTTTGTCGTAAAGAGCATATTTACCCAAACTAGCGGCCATGGAGATCGCCCATTGTCAATTTCACCACCTCGCACACATATCGCCCACAATATCGCTCGCCCAAAAAAAACGGCCACAAAAAGTCGAACTAACCGGAACGAATCACAGCGTTATGGACACCATGTTCTAGATCACATGTCGCATCCTTTAAAAAGCTGCTGTGCTTCAACCTCGGTGGAGTTCGGATGTACTCTGCAGGTCTTTGGAGTTGATGTGAACATGTCTAAAACATCTTGACCATATTGTGACCGATTGGAATTGAAGAGGTGTCTTCGTTGGGACATTCCTTGTTTGTGAGCAATCGGTGGAAAACAGAGATCTACTGCAATGGGGCCTGTCCTTTCTCAACCTGTCTTGGTGACCAAATACATGCAGCAGATTCGACATCGCCGAAGGAACGCTCCACTGCAATTTGTGCCCAATGTAAGAAGTGACAGACAGATGAGGAGGATGAGAAGTTACACTGGCCGCAAGCATTCTTAGCTCAACTTGCCCGACACCATCTGCCTTCGGAGAATGCACTTTCACAAAGAGATTATCACTGAGGTATGCCAGCTGATAAGGGCAGATCTGCAGCCTTCCAGCACCATCAGTACTGCACTGTCAGTCAAGGTCAAAGTCACTGCAACACTGTCATTCTATGCCTCGGGTTCTTTTCAGGCCACAGCTGGTGACATTTGCGGACTTTCTCGGCATGCCACTCATCGCGACATTAGACAGGTCACTGAAGCAGGAGGGACTTGATCAGCTTCCCTATGACCTGGGAGACACAGAGGGCTCTAGGATTCTCCAGAATTGCAAACTTCCCCAAGGTGCAGGGAGCAATAAACTGTACGCACATCGCGATGCGGTCACCTTGGCAGGATGTTGAATCTGGTGAATCAGGTGAACTTATAATGGGGAACAAAGAAATGGCAGACCAAGTGAACAAATACTTTGGTTCTGTCTTCACTAAGGAAGACACAAATAACCTTCCGGAAATACTAGGGGACCGAGGGTCTAGCATGAAGGAGGAACTAAAGGAAATCCTTATTAGTCAGGAATTTGTGTTAGCGAAATTGATGGGATTGAAGGCCGATAAATCCCCAGGGCCTGATAATCTGTGTCCCAGAGTACTTAAGGAAGTGGTCCTAGAAATAGTGGATGCATTGGTGGTCATTTTCCAATGTTATATAGACTCTGGATCAGTTCCTATGGATTGGATGGTAGCTAATGTAACCCCACTTTTTAAAAAAGGAGGGAGAGAGAAAACAAGGAATTGTAGACCGGTTAGCCTGACATCGGTAGTGGGGAAAATGTTGGAATCAATTATTAAAGATGTAATAGCAGCGCATTTGGAAAGCAATGACAGGATCAGTCCAAGTCAGCATGGATTTATGAAAGGGAAATCATGCTTGACAAATCTTGTAGAATTTTTTGAGGATGTAACTAGTTGAGTGGACAAGGGTGAACCAGTGGATGTGGTGTATTTGGACTTTCAAAAGGCATTTGATAAGATCCCACACAATAGATTAGTGTGCAAAATTAAAGCAGATGATATTGAGGGTAATGTATTGACATGGATAGAGAACTGGTTGGCAGACAGGAAGCAAAGAGTAGGAATAAATGGGTCCTTTTCAGAATGGCAGGCATGAGTAGTGGGGTACCGCAAGGTTCAGTGCTGGGACCCTCAACTATTTACAATATACATTAATGATTTGGATGAAGGAATTGAATGTAATATCTCCAAGTTTTCAGATGACACTAAGCTGAGAGGCAGTGTGAGCTGTGAGGATGATGCTAAGAGGCTGCAAGGTGACTTGGACAGGTTAGCTGAGTGGGCAAATGCATGGCAGATGCAGTATAATGTAGATAAATGTGAGGCTATCCACTTTGGTGGCAAAAACAAGAAGGCAGAATATTATCTGAATGGTGACAGATTAGGAAAAGGGGAGGTGTAACGAGACCTGGGTGTCATGGTACATCAGTCATTGAAAGTTGGCATGCAGATACAGAAGGCGGTGAAGAAGGCAAATGGGATGTTGGCCTTTATAGTGAGAGGATTTGAGTATAGGAGCAGGGCGGTCTTACTGCTGTTGTACAGAGCCTTGGTGAGGCCTCACCTGGAATATTGTGTACAGTTTTGGTCTCCTAATCTGTGGAAGGATGTGCTTGCTATTGAGGGAATGCAGCGAAGGTTCACCAGAATGACTCCTGGGATGGCAGGACTGACATATGAGGAAAGACTGGATCGACTAGACTTATATTCACTGGAATTTAGAAGAATGAGAGGAGATCTCATAGAAACATATAAAATTCTGACAGGATTGGACAGGTTAGATGAGGATGAATGTTCCCGATGTTAGGGAAGTCCAGAACCAGGGGTCACACTATAAGGATAAGGGGTAAGCCATTTAGAACCGAGATGAGAAGAAACTTCTTCACTCTGAGAATTGTGAATCTGTGGAATTCTCTACCACAGAGAGTTGTTGAGGCTAGTTCATTAGATATATTCAAAAGGGAGTTAGATGCAGCCCTTACAGCAAAAGCGATGAAGGGGTATGGAGAGAAA
Organism: Pristiophorus japonicus; assembly: GCF_044704955.1. Classification (NCBI taxonomy): domain Eukaryota; kingdom Metazoa; phylum Chordata; class Chondrichthyes; family Pristiophoridae; genus Pristiophorus; species Pristiophorus japonicus. The sequence continues at coordinate 238,110,242 of NC_091983.1, forward strand.
GCAGGAATGGAGTACTAAAGTTGCAAAAATGATCAGCCATGATCATATTGAATGGTGGTGCAGGCTCGAAGGGCCGAATGACCTAATCCTGCACCTATTTTCTATGTTTCTATGTTTCTATGTTTTCAGGCACCGCAAGGAATTCTTCCACTCTCTAAATGTCCAACTGGTTGTGAACTACCAGCAAATTATACTGGCAGTGAATGCTCAATTTACAGGCAGGATGCATGATGCTCACATCCTGCGTGAGAACACTGTATCTGACTTGTTTAACAATGAGCCACAAGGTCAATGCTGGATGCTTGGTGACAAAGGATATGGCCTCACCACCTGGCTGATGACACCCCCTGCGTGATACCCACACCGAGGCTAAGAGGCGATACAACAAGAGTTACAGAGCAACTCACAATATCGTGGAGAAAACCATTGGAGTGCTGAAGCAGCACTTCAGATGCCTGGACCACTCAGGAGGCTCACTACAATACCACCCTGAGCAGGTAGCTCAAGTCGTGGTGGTGTGCTCCATGCTGCACAACTTGGCTATCAGGAGGGGACAAGAATTGATTGATGAGTCTGACAGTCCACCTCACCAGAGCGAGGAAGAGGAGGACGAGGAGGCAGATGCTGACATCGGTGCAGGCAATCTGGCTGACGCTGAAGCAATGCCCCCGCCCCCCCTGTAGACCGCATGAAAGGGCCCATGGTGGCATGATAGCTGCATGCGCCTTACATCAGGAGCTCATCAATTATCGCTTTGCCTGAAAGAACGTAGGTGTTATTTACAAGGCTGACACACTGTTGGATGTGCAGGTCATACATCAATGGTGAGCATCATCTTGGTGACAGTTAATTGCCCGAAAAATCGCCGGCCCAAATTTCATGTCACATCGCCAAGCTGATCACCCACACATCAGCCACACATCGCCCGACGCAACTTTCAGCACATCGCCCACAGATCGCCGAGCTTGTTATGTATTTAACCCTTTGTAATCTGCATCACACCTGACCACCAAAGGGCCCACCTGTTGGAGTCCCAGGGATTCCAGCATCCCTTGGGAAGACAATATATAAGCAGGCCACCCACGAAACCTGCACACTGGAACCTTAATAAAGGAGCTAAGGTCACACTTGCTCATTGCACACAATACTCAGTCTCACTGCTTGTTATGAGTGTAACAATTGGCGACGAGTTAACGAACAACCACGCAAAAATGCAAAGAACAGTCAGCATCCTGGAGAAGTTCTCAGAAGGGGACAATTGGGAGGCCTTCGTGGATAGACTCGACCAATACTTTGTGGCCAATGAGCTCGAAGGGGACGAGAACGCCACCAAACGAAGGGCGATCCTCCTAACTCTCTGCGGGGCAACAACCTATGGCCTCGTGAAGAATCTCCTGGCCCCGGCAAAACCAATAGAGAAATCCTATGAAGAATTGTGTACGCTGGTCCAGGAGCACCTAAATCCTAAGGAAAGCGTTTTAATGGTGAGATATCGGTTCTACACATGTCAAGGGTCAGAGGGCCAGGAAGTGGCGAGCTATGTCGCCGAACTAAGGCGCCTCGCAGGACATTGTGAGTTTGAGGGATTCCTGGAACAAATACTCAGAAACTTTGTTGTACTGGGCATCGGACATGAGACAGTCCTTCGCAAACTGTTGACTGTAGAAACTCTGAATCTGAGTAAAGCCATAACGATAGCCCAGGAATTTACATCCACCAGTGACGACACAAGCAGATTGCACAGAACAAAGAAGTTTCGGCCACTACTGTGCATAAAGTAACGCCGGTTTTGAGCAGAAATGTACATGACAGAATGTACACGCCGGCTGCTGTGGCCCGACCTCAATTGACCCAGAGTCCGCCATCATCTGTTAATGCGAGGCAGTTAACCTCCTGTCGGTGCTGCGGAGGTGACCATCAGCCCCATCAATGCCGCTTTAAGCACTATGCAAGGAATGTTTGCAGAACAATGGAACACCTCCAATGAATGTGCAGGCGAGCTGCAAACCCTGCAAACCACCATGTTGCAGAGGAAGATCAAGCTACAGTGGATCAGACTGAATTGGAAACTTGTACTGAGGAGGCAGAATTGTACGGGTTACACACATTCACGCAAAATGCCCACCCACAATGTCGAAAGTTGAACTGAACGGCATTCCAGTATCTATAGAGCTGGACACGGGGGCAAGTCAATCCACAATGAGTAAAAAGTCCTTCGACGGGCAGTGGGGAAAGAAGGCACACAGGCCCAAGCTCAAACCCATTCACACCAAATTAAGGACTTACACCAAAGAACTAATCTCTGTAATTGGCAGTGCTGAAGTCAAAGTCTCCTATGATGGAGCAGTACACGAACTCCCACTGTGGATTGTGCCACGTTCTTTGGCTGGGGAAAATCCGTTGGAACTGGGACGACATCCGAGTGCTTTCGTCCGTCAGCGACACCTCATGTACCCAAGTTCTAAGCAAGTTCCCATCGTTATTCGAGCCAGGCATTGGAAGCTTCTCGGGGGCGAAAGTGCAGAACCATTTGGTTCTCGGTACACGATCCATCCACCACAAGGCTCGGGCAGTACCGTATATGATGCGTGAACAAGTGGAAATCGAGCCGGACAGGCTGCAACATGAAGGCATCATTGTGCCAGTGGAATTCAATGACTGGGCCAGTCCGATTGTCCCAGTACTCACGGAAGACGGTACGGTTAGAATTTGCGGGGACTATAAAGTAACGATTAATCGTTTTTGCTGCAGGATCAGTACCCGCTACCCAAGGAAGACAACCTATTTGCGACCCTGGCTGGAGGGAAGACGTTCACCAAGCTGGAACTGACCTCGGCCTACATGACGCAGGAGCTGTAGGAGTCTTCGAAAGGCCTCACCTGCATCAACACGCACAAAGGTCTGTTTCTCTATAACCGGTGCTCGTTCAGGAGTCGGTCAGCCGCAGCAACCTTCTAGCGGAACATGGAGAGCCTGCTAAAGTCGGATCCTTTCACAGTGCTCTTCCAGGATGACATATTGATTACAGGTTGGGACACCATGGAGCACTTGAAGAATCTGGAGGAGGTTCTTAGTCGGTTGGATCGCGTGGGGCTCAGGTTGAAATGCTCGAAGTATATTTTCCTTTTACAGGACGTCGAATTCTTAGGGAGGAGAATCGCAGCAGATGGCATCATACTCACCGACATCAAGATGGAGGCCATCAAGAATGCGCCGCGACCATAGAACATGACGGAGCTGCGGTCGTTCCTGGGACTCCTTAACTATTTTTCTAATTTCCGAACTGGGATAGGCAGCCTGCTAGAACCCCTCCATGCACTACTGCACAAGGGAGACGACTGGGTATGGGAGACTTCACAAGAGGCTGCCTTTAAGGAAACCAGAAATTTATTGTGTTCTAACAAACTGCTTGTTCTGTATAACCCATGTAAACGATCAGCGTTAGCTTGTGATGCGTCGTCATATGGGGTCGGGTATGTGTTACAACAGACTAATGAATCGGGGATTTTGCAACCGGTTGCGTATGCATCCAGTGGTTTGTCCCAAGGCCGAAAGGGCCTACTGCAGGGTTGAAAAAGAGGCTATGGCATATGTTTATGGGGTAAAAAAAATGCACCAGTACTTATTTGGCTTCAAGTTCGAGCTTGAAACTGATCACAAATCGCTCAGATCGCTACTCTCGGAGAGCAAAGGGTTTAATACCAATGCCTCTGCCCGCATCCAAAGATGGGCCCTCACGCTGTTGGCATACAACTATGTAATCCGCCACAGACCAGGCACATAGAACTGCGCAGATGCTCTCAGTCGGCTACCATTGCCCACTGGGAAATGGCACAGCCAGCGGACTTGCTCATGGTCATGGAGGCTTTTGAGAATGAGAAGTCCTCCGCCAAATCAGAACCTGGACCAGCCAGGATCCTGTACTGTCCTTGGTAAAAAGCTGTTTTCTCCATGGGAGCTGGTCCAGTGTCTCAGTGGAGATGCAGGAAGCAATTAAGTCGTTCCACAGATGCAAAGACGAGTTGTCCCTGCAGGTGGACTGTCTTTTGTGGAGCAATTGCGTGGTCTTGCCCAAGAAAGGCAGAGACACAATTATTTGCGAACTGCACAACACCCACCCAGGCATCGTAATGATGAAAGCCATAGCCAGGTCTCATGTATGGTGGCCTGGCATCGACTCAGATTTAGAGTCATGTGTGCGCCAGTGCAACACTTGCTCTCAGTTGGGCAATGCACCCAGAGAGGCACCGCTAAGTTTGTGGTCATGGACATCCAAACTGTGGTCAAGGATCCATGTAGACTATGCGGGCCCATTCCTAGGCAAAATGTTTTATTTGTCGTGGACGCTTACTCAAAATGGATTGAATGTGCAATAATGTCTTTAAGCACATTCACGGCGGCCATTGAAAGCTTACGAGCCATGTTTGCCATGCACGGCCTGCCTGATGTCCTAGTCAGCGACAATGGGCCGTGCTTCACCAGTGCTGAATTCAAGGAATTTATGACCCGCAACGGGTTCAAACATGTCACATCTGCCCCGTTCAAGCCCGCATCCAACGGCTAGGTGGAACGGGCAGTTCAGACCATCAAGCAAAGCTTGAAACGTGTGCTGGAAGACTCCCTGCAGACCCGGTTGTCCCGAGTGCTGCTCAGCTACCGCACCAGATCCCACTCACTCACTGGGATTCCCCCAGCTGAGCTGCTCATGAAAAGGGCGCATAAGACAAGGCTCTCTGATATCCACCCTGATCTCCATGATCATGTGGAGGGCAAGTGGCATCAACAAAGTGTGTACCATGACCGCGCAAATTTATCAAGTGACATTAAGATCAATGATCCTGTGTTTGTGCTCAATTATGGACATGGACCCAAATAGCTCGTTGGCACAGGCACAGCCAAAGAAGGAAGGAGGGTGTTTCAGGTCAAACTGACTAATGGCCAAATGCACAGAAAACATTTGGACCAAATCAAATTGCGGTTCACCAACAGCTACGAACAACCCGAAGAGGACACCACCAACTTTGACCTTCCAACACACACACAAGTGGTAACTGACATCACAGTTGACCACAAAACCGAATTCATCATCACCAGCAGCCCGGCAAGGCTGACTGCCCAACAGCCCAGTGAAGTATTGACCAACCTTCCCACACCACTATTTGTACCGAGATAATCGACAATGGAGCGCAAAGCCCCAGATCGTCTCACCTTGTAAATAAGTGTATTATTGACTTCATGGGGGAGTGATGGGGCAGCCTACCAGCACCACTTGACCACCAGAGGGCCCACCCATTGAAGTCCCAAGGGATCCCAGCATCCATTGGGAACCCAGTATATAAGCAGGCCACCCACGAGGTACCTGCAGTCTTGAACCTTAATAAAGGAGCTAAGGTCACACTTGCTCATTGCACGTAGTACTCAGTCTCGCACTTATTATGAGTGTAACAGAACAGATCGGCCACACATCACTCAAAGCAACTTTCAGCACATCGCCCACACATCGCTGGGCTTATCGCTCGCCGAGAAGATCGCTGGACGTCGCTGGAGAAAACCTGCCGTTCCTCACAGAACTCGGCACTATGGATGCCATTTTGAACGTCAGAGGAAGTGCGAGGCTGCTTAAAGAAGGCCCTTATAATTTGTAAATTATTTAAGGGCCTTATAGTTATTGATTGATCCACTCACATTTATATTTATATTTATTTTAATACAAGGGTCATTAATAGCAATAGTGATATTGATGGGATCTGTAACTTCTCTACCATTACTTGCAAATGCTCACATGCTGAAGTCTGAAGTTGGGTTTAGTGAAGGGTTTAGTGAAGGGTCCAATCAAAGAGGTGGCAAACTAATGCGAAGGCGGAGGAGGAGAATGTACAGCCGACGAACTTACAGGGAAAAGCAATCTTACCTCAACATGTCTGATAACATGTGCCTTAGGAGGCTGCGCTTCCGAAAGGGGGTCATTGATGAGATATGCCAGCTCCTCAAGGGGGATCTGCAGCCTACCAGCACTATTAGGACCGTACTGCCCATTCAGGTAAAGGTTACTGCGGCACTATCCTTCTACGCATCGGGCTCCTTTCAGGTTTCAGCTGGCTACATCTGTTGTGTCTCTCAGCACACCACACATTGCTCCATTCAACAGGTGACTCAAGCACTTTACACACGCAGGATGGACTTTATAAGCTTCCCTATGACCAGGGAGGTGCAGACTGAGAGGACTTGGGTTTCTCGAGAACAGCAAACTTCTCCAAGGTGCAGGGAGCAATAAATTGCATGTACATCACCCTGAAAGTACCTTTACGGGATGCGGAGGTGTTTTGTAACTGAAAGGGATTCTCTCCCTGAATGTGCTGCTCGTTGTCGCCCACAGCCAAATAATCATGGCAGTTAATGTTAAATTTCCAGGCAGCATCCATGTTGTGCACATCCTGTGAGAGAGCACTGTCTCTGACCTGCTTAATATTCAGCCACAAGGTCATGGTAAGAATAACAAGCTTAATTTCAATCCTGGACATTTATAATTATAATTACAATTTGCTGAATCATGCCGAAGCAACCAGGCTGTTCCAGCACTTTCGGCACTGGTCGGACCCCTCGCCTTGTGGGATGCCGATGAGACCACATCGCCGCTCTCACTCCACATCTTTTGGTACGCCCAGGGTGGAGGTTTCCCATGCCCACCCCAGGTTAATTGGGCCCACCGTGAGTGCACCTCTCCGATGAGGGCCTCGTTGGTCTTGTCGGAGAAGGGTTTGGCTCTCCTCCTACCTTCCACCTCCTGCCCACTGTCGGACTCGTGGCCAGACATAATAATATATCACAAAAAAATCAAATTGCTGAAACTCTCAATAGTATCTATATGAAACGCTCAATAATCTCGATAAGACTTCTCTCCTCTTCTCAGTCCTTCTCTCTCTCTCTCTCTCCTCTCTCTCTCTCTCCCCTTACCTTCTGCACATGCATGAATGACGCCTGACCTCCCAAATCGTGGGAACACCTGTAGTTATGTTAATTTACACGTTTGTTAAAGTGTCAGTCAGGGGAAGAGATGTCAGTGCTGGGGACTGGGATATTCTCCACATTTGAGATGACCCCCAGTCACCATCAAGTACTCCTGGACCGGGTGTAGCACAGAAAGCTGCAGAGTAAAGTCCCACATGGAACCTCAGCCCAAAGCTCACAAGAGCAATCACTCCTCCACCAGTGGGACAGTGGACAGTTCCGTTTCCCTCACCACTTGATCTTTCCCCACCCTGAGTCACATTATCAATGTGTGGTCAGTTAGAGCCATCGTTTGAGAGGAAAGGATAGTTTGCTGTCAACTTTACCACTCGTTCCACAGCTGAGCTCAATCGTCTCAGGCAAGTCAAAGCTTCTGCACTGGTCCCCAGAGGTTGATGCTCTGAAATATTGGGCTGGAAATTATTTACGGACCGTTTTTGGGTCTATAACCAGCGGTGCGGCGACAGAGCATATCCAAAACCTGAGGCCGGCCCGAAATTGGTCCTCGGTCCTCATTAACATTTTATACATGAGCTGCCATCACCTGCTGGACCTCCACAGGCAGCGACACATTTTACTGAGAGGGAATTCGGGAATCTTGCCTCACCAGCAACGGCCCGAAGTTAAGTTCCGGAAGGGGGTTAGAACAGCAACACGGGGCGATCGCGGGAATGTACATTCGGGGATCACTCCTGTTTCCCCTGACTCCATTCAATCCAGGCCAATTTCTGAAAGAGGGCTCAAAATGAGCCTTGGGTCGCTTATTTATATCACAAGAGGCCTAACACCTGTTTTAGACGGCTGCTCAGGATGACAGCAAAGCTGCCTATAATAATATGGTGGAGCCCTTAAAACACACGCCGATCTGGTGCGAGATATCGTGCAAAATTGGTCCTTTTTGTCCCAGTTTCCTGCCCGGAAACAATGAGGACCAAGTTCTACCCCTTTGAAACTTCTCTGTTTCGATAACGTGGTACAGGACTCACAGGGAAACACCACACCTGGACATGGGGTCATAACGTTCATTCAGTGTGGGAGGCTTTTATTAATGTTCTCCATGTTTTTTATTGAAAACCAAGGGGAAGGACCAAGGCCCATAGTGTCTTTGTTCAATTACTTCTGACTGGTGATAGACTGCTTCACTTTCCCGACTGTGAATTCTCCGACCATACAGTAAAATGTCCTCGTTTTATTCTGTGTGAGGCTGAACCAGACTTATTGGGCCACGAGATGAGATTCCGACCCATGTGCACTCCATTCCCAAGACCGCTTTCATCCACCCCCATAACATCACCGTCTCCACCCCTGCTTCACCTAAAGTGTTGCAGGCAGCCTCATTCGTGCCTTTGTTACCTCTCGACGTGACTATTCCAATGCTCTCCTGACCATCTGTTACCTGAAACTTGCAGGGAATGGTAGCATAGTGATTATGTTACTGGATTAGTAATCCAGAGGCCTGGACTAATGATCCAAAGACGTGAGTTCAAATCCCACCACGGCAACTGGGGAATTTAAATTCAGAGAATTAAATAAATCTGGAATTAAAACACCAGTATCAGTAATGGTGACCATGAAACTGTCGGATTGTCATAAAAACCTTTAAACAAGGAAATCTGCCTTCCTTACCTGGTCAGGCAGATCTGTGACTCCAATGGCCAAGCAAGCCACTCAGTTATACGAAACTGCTACGAAAAACAATAAGAAGAATAAAACCGGATGAACCACCCAGCATTGACCTCCGCACTGGTTACGGACAACGGCACATCCAGCCCAGTCGACCCTGCCAAGTCCTCCTCACGAACATTTGGGGACTTGTCGCACAGGCTAGTCAAGCAATAGTGGAACATAGTTATACTCATACCTTTCAGCCAATATCCCAGACTCCTCTATCACTATCCCTGGGTATGTCCTGTCCCACCGGCAGAACAGACCCACCAGAGGAGACGGCACAGTGGTATACTGTCGGAGGGGAGTGGCCCTGGGAATCCTCAACATTGACTCCGGACCTCATGAATAGCCTCAGGTCCAGCATGGGCAAGGAAACCTCCTGCTGATTACCGCCCTCCCTCAGCTGATGAATCAGTATTGCTCCGTGTTGAACACCATTTGAAAGACGCACTAAGAATAGCAAGGGCACAGAACGTACTCTGGGTACTTCAATGTCCATCACCAAAAGTGGCTCGGTAGCACCAGTACTGACCGAGCTGGCCGAGACCTGAAGGACATAGTTTCCAGACTGGGCCTGCGGCAGGTGGTGATGAGAACCAACACGAGGGGAAACCGACTTGACCCCGTCCTCACCAATCTACCTGTCGCAGATGTATCTGTCCATGACAGCATTGATGGCAGTGACCACCTCACAGTCATTGTGGAGATGAAGTCCCACCTTCACACTGAGGACACCCTCCATCGTGTTGTGAGTAACTACCACTGTACTGTTTGTCGAAGCTTGCTGTGAATGAATTGGCTGCCGTGTCTCCCACATTACAACAGTGACTACACCCCAAAAGTGCTTCTTTGGCCGTAAAGCACTTTTATACGTCCGGTGGTAATGAACGACGCTATATAAATATGTCTTTCTTTCTAAATGGAATAGATTCAGAACAGATCTAGCAACTCAAACTAGGCATCCATGAGGCGCTGTGGGCCATCAGCAGCAGTAGAATGTTGTTCCACCACAATCTGTAACCTCACGGCCCGGCATATCCCTCACTCTACCATTACCATCAAGCCAGGGGACCAACCCTGGTTCAGTAAGGAGTGTAGAAGAGCATGCCGGGAGCAGCACAAGGCGTACCTAAAAATGAGGTGCCAACCTGGGGAAGCTGCAACACAGACTATATGCAAGCTAAACAGCGGATGCAGCATGCCATAGACAGGGCGAAGTGATCCCACAATCAACAGATTAGATCAAAACTCTGCAGTCCTGCCACATCCAGTCGTGAATGGACCATAAAACAACGAATGGGAGGAGGAGGCTCCATGAATATCCCCATCCTCAATGATGGCGGAGCCTAACACGTCAGTGCAAAAGACAAGGCTTCAGCGTTTACAACCACCTGCAGCCAGAAGTGCAGAGTGGATGATCCACATCGGCCTCCTCCTGACATTCCCACCATCACAGAAGCCAGTCTTCAGCCAATTCGATTCACTCCTCATGATATCAAGAAATGGCTGAGCGCACTGGATACAGCAAAGCCTATGGGCCCCAACAACATCCTGGCTGTTGGGCTGAAGACTTGTGCTCCAGAACTAGCCGTGCCTCAAGCCAAACTGTTCTAGTACAGCTACAACACTGGCATCTATACAGCAATGTGAAAATCTGCCCAGGTATGTCCTGTTCACAAAAAGCAGGACAAATCCAATCCGGCCAATTACTGCCCTATCAGTCTACTCTCAATCATCAGCAAAGTGATGTAAGGTCTCGTCGACAGTGCTATCAAGTGGCACTTACTCACAATAACTGGATAAATGAGCTGAATTCCAGAGGTGAGGTGAGAATGTCTGCCCTTCACATTAAGGCAGCATTTGACTGGGTGTTGCATCAAGAAGGCCGAGTAAAACTGAAGTCAGTGGGAATCAGGGGGAAAACTCTCCACTGGCTGGAGTCATACCTAGCACAAATGAAGATGGCTGTAGTCATTGGAGGTCAATCATCTCAGCCCCAGGGCATAGCTGCAGGAGTTCCTCAGGGCAGTGTCCTCGGCCCAACCATCTTCAGCTGCTTCATCAATGACCTTCCCTCCATCATAAGGTCAGAAGTGGGGATGTTCACTGATGACTGCACAGTGTTCAGTGTCATTTGCAACTCCTCAGAAAATGAAGCAGTTCATGCCCACATGCAGCAAGATCTGGACGACACTCAGGCTTGTGATGATAAGTGGCGAGTAACTTTCGTGCCACACAAGTGCTAGGCAATGACTATTTCCAACAAGCAAGAGTCTAACCACCGCCCCTTGACATTCAACGATATTACCATTGCCAAATCCCCCGCCTTCAACATCCTGAAGGTCACATTGACCAGAAGCTTAACTTGATCAGCCACATAAATAATGTGGCCACAAGAGCAGGTCAGATGCTCGGGCTTCTGCGGTGTGTCTCACTTCCTGACTCCCCAGAGTCTTTCCACCATCTACAAGGCAGAAGTCAGGAGTGTGATGGAATACTCTCCACCTGCCTGGATGAGTGCAGCTCCAACAACACCCAAGAAACTGGACACCATCCAGGACAAAGCAGCCTGCTTGATTGGCTCTCCAGCTACCACCTTAAACATTCACTCCCTCTACCACTGCCACACTGTGCCTGCAGTGTGTACCATCTACAAGAGGCACTTCAGTAACTCGTCAATGATTCTTAGACGGCAGCTCCCCAACCCCTGACCTTCCACCTCGAAGGACAAGGGCAGCAGACGCATGAGAAATCCATCACCTCCAAGTTCCCCTCCAAGTCACACACCATCCTGCCTTGGAAATGTATCGCCGTTCCTTCATTGTTGCAGGGTCAAATTCCAGGAAATCCCTCCCTTGCAGCACTGGGGGCTCAATTTTCCACATTGCAGGTGTTGGCGTAGTTGGAGTTATGGCCGATTTTTTTGTGTCAAACCAAGCAAAAAAATTTGCAATTTTCCCCATTTTAACTTGTGACTATGGCCTGGCGTAGACCTTAAGCTCTGTGGGTGGAGCCTAGGATCTGCGCCAAAAAGGTCGGGTTGCCAGGGTAACAAGGGACACACTGAGGACTGAGGCTAGAAAGTGAAACATACAAGACATTCTGGCTCGCTCACAGCAACCTGCACAAGCACCTTGCACATTGCAGTTATTTCAGGCAGCAGCTTACCAACATGAAAATATTACAGAGACTTTGTGCCAAAAGTCTATCCTGTAAACTGTAAGAATTGGATAGACCCCCCTCCCGGCCTTGACGGTGCCCAGTGCTTCTCCTAGCCCAGGCCGAAAGGCCTTCCCCCCTCATCCTCCCCCCTCCCCCAGGCTGCGCCCTGGATCTTGATAACTGGGAGGGATAGTGCTGCGTGGCGGGGTTAGGTTGGTGGAGGACCTTTATCTTACGGATGTTTAGTGTAAGGCCCATGCTTTGGTACGCCTCGGTGAAGATGTTGACGATGACTTGGAGTTTAGCCTCTGAACGTGCGCAGACGCAAGCGTGGTCCGTGTACTGTAGCTCGACGACAAACGGTCTTGGATCTAGCCTGGAGGCGACGAAGGTTCAACAGGTTCCCACTGGTTCTATAGTTTAGTTCCACTCCAGCGGATAACTTGTTGAGTGTGAGATGGAGCATGGCAGCGAGGAAGATCGAGAAGAGGGTTGGCGCAATGACGCAGCTCTGCTTGACCCCGGTCCGGACATGGATTGGGTCTTTGGTGGATCCATTGCGAGTCATCGTGGATGAACAGTGGCAAACATTTAGGGAGATATTTCGTAACTCTCAGCAAAGATATATTCCAGTTAGAAAGAAAGACTCTTTGGGAAGGATGAACCATCTGCAGCTAACTTAAGGAAGTAAAGGATGATGTCAAATTTAAAATAAAGGCATACAAGGTTGTGAAAAATAATGGAAGGCCAGTAGATTGGGAAATTTTTAGAAACCAGCAAAGGACGACTAAAAAAAAAATAGAGAGAAGATAGTTTGAGAGTAAATTAGCAAGAAACATAAAGACAGACAGTAAGAGCTTCTACAGGTATATAAAAAGGAAGAGAGTAGCTGAAGTAAACATTGGCCCCTTAGAAGATGAGACTGGAGAATTAATAATGGGAAACAGGGAAATGGCAGAGACTTCCAAAAATATTTTGTATCGGTCTTCACAGTAGAACTAAAAGCATCCCAATACTTGATAATCAAAAGCTATTGGGAGGGGGTGACTAAAAACTATCACTAAAGTAAAAGTATTAGGCAAACTAATGGGACTAAAGGAGGACAAGTCCCCTGGACCTGATGGCCTGCATCCTAGGGTCTTAAAGGAAGTGGCTGCCGAGATAGTGGATGCATTGGTTGGTTGTAATCTACCAAAATTCTCTGGATTCTGGAGAGGTCCCAGCAGATTGGAAAACTGCAAATGTAATGCCCCTATTTAAGAAAGGAGGGAGACAGAAAGCAGGCAACTTATAGACCAGTTAGCCTGACATCTGTCATTGGGCCGGGAGCGGAAGGAGCATGGCAGCCCAGCCCAGCAGTCTGCACGAGCTCACGGCCTGCGAGCACCATCGGAGCAGGCCGGGGAACGGAAGATGCAGCATGGCGCGTACAATTCCAGGGAGCAGCACCTGCTGGAGCAGGAGTGCAACAGCAGTGAAAAGGGATGTCATCCAGGTCCAGGTTGGTGATTGGAACGTGGGCAGGTACTGCAGGAGCGGTGAGGTCAGAGCGAAGGAGCGGCGAGGTTGGGGCGAAGGAGTGGCGAGAGATTGTAGAGGGACGTGATCGGGGACCAGGAGAGACATGAGTTCGGGGCACAGAAGAGGCGGGGGTACAGAAGAGGCGAGGGCCCAGGGGCAGCACGGGCCAGCCCACACTGCGATATGTGTGCGCACTAGGTCCGTGCAGCAGAGCTGGTCTCCAGTCGTCTTGGTTAACCCTTGCTACTGGACCAAGACCTAGCTCTCTCAAGCCCGTGTGGTGGCTGGTGTGCAACGATCACCACACATTTAAAAAAATCCAAGCACAGACATCTTCCACCCTTCAAAATTTAGTTCGGACCTGGAATTTTAGGTCCTTCATTGAAACACCTGTGAACTTTTTGACGTGAAAGCAAGTCATCCTCGATTTGAGGGACTGCCTATGATGATGATGATTATGTCATTGGGAAAATGCTGCAGTCCATTATTAAGGAAGCAGTAGCTGGACATTTAGAAAATCAGAATACAATCAAGCAGAGTCAGCATAGTTTTATGAAAGGGAAATCATGTTTGACAAATTTGCTGAAGTTCTTTGAGGATATAACGAGCAGGGTGGATAAAGGGGAACCAGTAGATGTTGTGTATTTGGATTTCCAGAAGACATTCAATAAGGTGCCACATAAAAGATTACTGCACAAGATAAGAGCTCATGGGATTGGGAGTAATATATTAGCATGGATAGAGGATTGGCTAACTAACAGAAAACAGAGAGAAAACAGGACAAATGGGTCATTTTCAAGTTGGCAAACAAACTAGTGAGGTGCTGCAGGGATCAGTGATGGGGCCTCAACTATTTACAATCAATATTAATGACTCACATGAAGGGACCAAGTGTAATGTAGCCAAATTTGCTGTTGATACAAAGATGGGTGGGAAAGCAAATTATGTAGAGGACGCAAAGGGACACATAGGCTAAGTAAGAGGGCAAAAATCTGGCAGATGGAGTATAATGTGAGAAAATGGGAGGTTATCCACTTTGGTAGAAACATAGAAAATAGGTGCAGGAGTAGGCCATTCAGCCCTTCTAGCCTGCACCGCCATTCAATGAGTTCATGGCTGAACATGCAACTTCAGTACCCACTTCCTGCTTTCTCGCCATACCCCTTGATCCCCCGAGTAGTAAGGACTTCATCTAACTCCCTTTTGAATATATTTAGTGAATTGGCCTCAACTACTTTCTGTGCTAGAGAATTCCACAGGTTCACCACTCTCTGGGTGAAGAAGTTTCTCCTCATCTCGGTCCTAAATGGCTTACCCCTTATCCTTAGACTGTGACCCCTGGTTCTAGACTTCCCCAACATTGGGAACATTCTTCCTGCATCTAACCTGTCTAAACCCGTCAGAATTTTAAACGTTTCTATGAGGTCCCCTCTCATTCTTCTGAACTCCAGTGAATAGAAGCCCAGTTGATCCAGTCTTTCTTGATAGATCAGTCCCACCATCCCGGGAATCAGTCTGGTGAATCTTCGCTGCACTCCCTCAATAGCAAGAATGTCCTTCCTCAAGTTAGGAGACCAAAACTGTACACAATACTCCAGGTGTGGCCTCACCAAGGCCCTGTACAACTGTAGCAACACCTCCCTGCCCCTGTACTCAAATCTCCTCGCTATGAAGGCCAACATGCCATTTGCTTTCTTAACCGCCTGCTGTACCTGCATGCCAACCTTCAATGACTGATGTACCATGACACCCAGGTCTCGTTGCACCTCCTCTTTTCCTAATCTGTCACCATTCAGATAATAGTCTGTCTCTCTGTTTTTACCACCAAAGTGGATAACCTCACATATATCCACATTATACTTCATCTGCCATGCATTTGCCCACTCACCTAACCTATCCAAGTCACTCTGCAGCCTCATAGCATCCTCCTCGCTGCTCACACTGCCACCCAACTTAGTGTCATCCGCAAATTTGGAGATACTAAATTTAATCCCCTCGTCTAAATCATTAATGTACAATGTAAACAGCTGGGGCCCCAGCACAGAACCTTGCGATATCCCACTCGTCACTGCCTGCCATTCTGAAAAGTACCCATTTACTCCTACTCTTTGCTTCCTGTCTGACAACCAGTTCTCAATCCACAGCAGCACACTACCCCCAATCCCATGTGCTTTAAATTTGCACATTAATCTCTTGTGTGGGACCTTGTCGAAAGCCTTCTGAAAGTCCAAATATACCACATCAACTGGTTCTCCCTTGTCCACTTTACTGGAAACATCCTCAAAAAATTCCAGAAGGTTTGTCAAGCATGATTTCCCTTTCACAAATCCATGCTGACTTGGACCTATCATGTCACCATTTTCCAAATGCACTGCTATGACATCCTTAATAATTGATTCCATCATTTTACCCACTACTGAGGTCAGGCTGACCGGTCTATAATTCCCTGTTTTCTCTCTCCCTCCTTTTTTAAAAAGTGGGGTTACATTGGCTACCCTCCACTCGATAGGAACTGATCCAGAGTCAATGGAATGTTGGAAAATGACTGTCAATGCATCCACTATTTCCAAGGCCACCTCCTTAAATATTCTGGGATGCAGTCCATCAGGCCCTGGGGATTTATCGGCCTTCAATCCCATCAATTTCCCCAACACAATTTCCCGATTAAAAAAGATTTCCCTCAGTTCCTCCTCCTTACTAGACCCTCTGACCCCTTTTCTATCCAGAAGGTTGTTTGTGTCCTCTTTAGTGAATACCGAACCAAAGTACTTGTTCAATTGGTCTGCCATTTCTTTGTTCCCAGTTATGACTTCCCCTGATTCTGACTGCAGGGGACCTACGTTTGTCTTTACTAACCTTTTTCTCTTTACATGCCTATAGAAAATTTTGCAATCCGCCTTAATGTTCCCTGCAAGCTTCTTCTCGTACTCCATTTTCCCTGCCCTAATCAAACCCTTTGTCCTCCTCTGCTGAGTTCTAAATTTCTCCCAGTCCCCGGGTTCACTGCTATTGCTGGCCAATGTGTATGCCACTTCCTTGGCTTTAATACTATCCCTGATTTCCCTTGATAGCCACGGTTGAGCCACCTTCCCTTTTTTATTTTTACGCCAGACAGGAATGTACAATTGTTGTAGTTCATCCATGCAGTCTCTAAATGTCTGCCATTGTCCATCCACAGTCAACCCCTTAAGTATCATTCGCCAAACTATGCTAGCCAATTCACCCCTCATACCTTCAAAGTTACCCTTCTTTAAGTTCTGGACCATGGTCTCCGAATTAACTGTTTCATTCTCCATCCTAATGCAGAATTCCACCATATTATGGTCACTCTTCCCCAAGGGGCCTCGCACAATGAGATTGCTAATTAATCCTCTCTCATTACACAACACCCAGTCTAAGATGGCCTCCCCCATAGTTGGTTCCTCGACATATAGGAAAAATAAAAAAACATAATTATTTAAATGGGGAGAGATTACAAAATGCGGAGGTACAGAGAAACACAAAAAGTTAGCATACAGATACAGCAAGTAATTAGGAAAGCAAATGGAATGTTGACCTTTCTTACAAGGGGGTGGAGTATAAAAGTAGAGAATTCCTGCTACAACTGTACAGGGTGTTGATAAGACCACACCTGGAGTACTGTGTACAGTTTTGGTCTCCTACTTGCATTGGAGGCAGTATAGAGAAGGTTCATGAGGTTGATTCCTGAGATAAAGGGGTTGTCTTTTGAAGAATGGTTGGGCCTATATTCATTGGAGTTTAGAAGAATAAGAGGGGGTCTTATTGAAACATATAAGATACTGAGGAGACCCGACAAGGTAGATGCAGAGAGGATATTTCCCCTCGTGGGGGAATCTAGAACCAGGGGGCATAATTTCAGAATAAGGGGTTGCCTGTTTAAAATGGAAATGAGGAGGAAATTCTTCTCTGAGGGTCATGAATCTTTGGAATTCTCTTTCCCAGAGAGCTGTGGAGGCTGAGTCATTGAGTATATTTAAGGTGGAGATAGACATATTTTTGAATGGTAAGGGAGTCAAAGGTTATGGGGAGTGGGCAGGGTAGTGGAGTTGAGGCCAGGATCAGATCAGCCATGATCTTATTGAATGGCGGAGCAGGCTCGAGGGGCCAAATGGCTTAGTCCTGCTCCTATTTCTTATGTTCTTATGTTCTTATAATTGGGGAAAATTGAACC
Source organism: Pristiophorus japonicus (assembly GCF_044704955.1). Taxonomy (NCBI): domain Eukaryota; kingdom Metazoa; phylum Chordata; class Chondrichthyes; family Pristiophoridae; genus Pristiophorus; species Pristiophorus japonicus. The sequence continues at coordinate 238,127,793 of NC_091983.1, forward strand.
CTATGTGAGTACCTTCATCACACGGACTGCAGCGGTTCAAGAAGGCGGCTCACCATTACCTTCTCAAGGGCAATTAGGGAGGGCAATAAATGCCGGCCTTGTCAGCGATGTTCACATCCCAGCAACAAAACAAAAAGCCATTATGTTGGTATTTATAAAACTAAGGACCCCATATGCATCCTAAACACGTTTATCATTTTTTTCTGTCACCGTCAATGCTTTGTGCCTATGAGCACCCTATATATCTGGAGAGTATAGAAACATAAAAACATAGGAAATAGGTGCAGGAGTAGGCCATTTGGCCCTTCAAGCCTGCACCACCATTCAATATGATCATGGCTGATCATGCAACTTTTGTACCCCATTTCTGCTTTCTCTCCATACCCCTTGATCCCTGAAACTGTAAGGGACACATCTAACTCCCTTTTAAATATTTCTAACGAGATGGCCTCAATAAATTTCTATGTTAGAGAATTCCACAGGTTCACACTTCTCTGAGTGTGTGTGAATGTGTTCTGGGAAATACATGGATGTGTTCTGGGAAATTCATGGATGTGTTCTGGGAAGTACAGGAATGTGTGCTGGATATATAAATGTGTTCTGAATATATAAATGTGTGCTGGTTATATAAATGTGTGCTGGATATATAAATGTGTTTTGGGAAGTATATGAATGTGTTCTGAGAACATAACATAGAAGGCCCTGGGATTCTAGGGCCAGCGGCAGTGTGGATATAAAATTGTTTAAGGTACAGAAAGCAGAGACCAGTGGTGAACGGGTGTTGATGTCCCAATGATGTCCCCAGGGGTCGGTATTCAGACCACTGTTCATTTTGATCGATATCAAAGTCCTGGAATTGGATATCCAGGGCATAATTTCATATTGTGCAGATGACACGAAACTCAAGTTTAGTGAGGAGGACAGTAGCAGAGTTCAGGCGGACTTAGACAGACTGGTAAAATGGGCCGACACACGGCAGATGAAATTTACTGCTGAGAAGTGCGGAGTGATACATTTTGGAAGGATGAAGCAGGAGAGGCAATATAAATTAATGGTACAATTTTAAAGGGAGTTCAGGCATAGACAGACCAGGTGGTTAATGGAATCTTTACTGATGGGCGGGGCCTCCCCGAAGTGGGTAATGGGGTTCCGGCGTGATGATAATAACCATCCGGTAAATCCTGTGGTAATTAATGGAGGCCAGCGACAGATAATGCTTGTGGACACTGGTTGGGCTATTACACACCCCATGCCCTCAACACCACCTCTGGCCACAGGGAAGATTATTTCTTTGACTGCCTTTGTCGGATCGATGCAAAAGGCACCCGAGACAAAGGAGGGATGGTTTATATTTAGACTGGTGGAAGTCATTCTAGAGAGGCCGGTTGTGATACACTTAATGAATGGGGAAGGTATTGTGGGTCTGATTTCCTGGATAAATGTGGTGTAATTGTGGATTATGTGAATGATCTACTGTGGTTTGGGAAAGGAAATTCTCACGGCAGAGCGATATCGGACATTCATGTTGTTTCTGCGATTGAGGAGCCCGAGACATATGAGGTAGTTACACACAAACACACAGACCCGAACACACAAGCTCTGTTAACTCAATATCGGGCCTACAGCATGGTTGAAAAAGAGGCTCTGGCTTGCGTTTACAGGGTAAAAAAATGCACCAGTACTTATTTGGCCTCAAGTTTGAACTTAAAACTGACCACAAACTACACATATCACTATTCTCAGAGAGCAAAGGGATTAATACCAATGCCTCTGCCCGCATCCAAAGATGGGCGCTCACGCTGTTGGCATACAACTATGTAATCTGCCACAGACTGGGCACAGAAAACTGCGCAGATGCTCTCAGTTGGCTACCATTGCCCACCGCCGGGGTGGAAATGGCACAGCTAGCAGACTTGCTTATGGTCAAGGAGGTATTTGAGAATGAGAAATCCTTCGTTATGGCCCGCCAGATCAGGACCTGGCCCAGCCAGGATCCTTTACTGTCCCTGGTAAAAAACTGTGTCCTCCATGGGAGCTGGTCCAGTGTCCCAGTGGAGATGCAGGAAGCGATTAAGACATTCCACAGACGCAAAGATGAGCTGTCCCTGCAGGCGGTCTGTCTTTTGTGGGGCAATCGCATAGTTTGCCCAAGAAAGGCAGAGACACATTCATTTGCGAACTGCACAGCACCCACCCAGGCATCGTGATGCTGAAAGCCATAGCCAGATCCCACGTGTGGTAGCCTGGCATCGACGCAGATTTAGTCATGTGTGCGCCAGTGCAACACTTGCTCTCAATGCACCCAGAGAGGCACGGCTAAGTTTGTGGTCCAGGCCATCCAAACCGTGGTCGAGGATCCATGTAGACTATGTGGGCCCATTCCTAGGCAAAATGTTTTTAGTTGTCGTGGACGCTTACTCAAAGTGGATTGAATGTGCAATAATGTCTGTAAGCACATCCACGGCCACCATTGAAAGTCTACGAGCCATGTTTACCATGTACAGACTGCCTGATGTCCTAGTCAGCGGCAATGGGTCGTGTTTCACCAGTGCGGAATTCAAAGAATTCATGACCCGCAATGGGATCAAACTTGTCACATCTGCCCCATTCAAGCTCGCATCCAACGGCCAAGCAGAACAGGCAGTCCAGACCGTCAAGCAAAGCTTGAAACGCATGTCGGAAGGCTCCCTGCAGACCCTGCTCAGCTACCGCATCAGACCCCACTCACTCACCAGGATTCCCCCAGTTGAGCTGCTCATGAAAATGACGCTTAAAGCAAGGCTATCTCTGGTCCATCCTGATCTACATGATCACGTGGAGGACAAGCGGCATCAAAAAAGTGTGTACCATGACCCCACAAACTTGTCACGCGATATTGAGATCAATGATCCTGTGTTTGTGTTCAATTATGGACATGGTCCCAAATGGCTTGCTGGCACAGTCACAGCCAAAGAGGGTATTTCAAGTCAAACTGATCAGTGGGCAAACACACAGAAAACATTTGGACCAAATTAACTTGTGGTTCACCAACAGCTACGCACAACCTGAAGAGGACACCACCAACTTTGACCTTCTAAAACACACACACAAGTGATAACTGACATCACAGTTGACAACGAAACAGAACTCATCATCACCAGCAGCCGGGCAAGACTGGCTGCCCAACAGCCCAATAAAGAACTGACCAACCCACCTACACCAGCATTTGTACCGAGACGATCGACAAGGGAGTGCAAAGCCCCAGGTCGTCTCACCTTGTAAATAAGTGTATTATTGACTTCACGGAGGAGTGATGTTATGTATTTAACCCCTCGTAACCTGCATCACACCTGACCACCAGAGGGCCTACCTGTTGGAGTCCCAAGGGATCCCAGCATCCTTTGGGAGCACAGTATATAAGCAGGCCACCCATGAGGTACCTGCACTCTAGAACCTTAATAAAGGAGCGAAGGTCACACTTGCTCATTACACATAGTACTCAGTCTGACCATTTATTATGAGTGTATCAGTAACACCGGCATGCGCCTACGTAGTGCGAGAAGTGCCCACATTACTGTCCCAAATTTCAGGTTTTGGCGTAGTTGAAGAGTTACGTCAGATTTTTTTATGTCCGAATATGCCCAAAAAAAGTTGCAAGTTTCCCGTTTTAACTTGTGAATATGGCCCGGCATAGTCCGTAAGCTCCAAAAGAGCGGGTTGCCAGGTGTAAGAATAAAAGTGTTTAGTAATGACAAAATTGATTCTGTGTATATATATATATAAAAATGTTAACAAATGAGATTATACGAAAAGACAGTTTTGAAAGAGACAAAATCTTCCAGCATGTTCTGTTTGTATATTGTCTTCTGGCTGGACAGAGCTTAAAGGAACAAAGGAAATGTCTTTGAAACCCATCGAAACTTAAAGGTGTTAATTGGAAAACCATTAACCTAATCAAGGAATGGCACTGGTCCCCCAGACAGACACATGTATGAAGAGAAGCCAATCAGAAACGGCCCTGGAATCAAGAGCTAATCCTGGGGCTTTCTGAGAAACAATGTATTTAAGGACTATAAAGACCCAAACACAGATTGCTGGGTTTCTCTTCTTCTCTCCTGAGCACAAGGCAAAACAGGAAAACTGTCATCTCAAGACCAGCCCAAACAGCAGGCCGTGTGTACAGCCAGCCAGCCAGAGGAAAGTGAAGTATACCCTTTTATAATCTGTTGTAACTAAATAGATCCGTAAGCTAACTGATGACTGCTGTTTCTGTGATAAGACGTGTTTTTGTGTGTGATAATAAACTATTTGGAATTGTTTTAAACATAAGAACATAAGAAATAGGAGCAGGAGTAGGCCATAAGGCCCCTCGAGCCTGCTCCACCATTCAATAAGATCATGGCTGATCTGATCATGGACTCAGCTCCACTTCCCTGCCCGTTTCCCTATCCCCTTATCGTTTAAGAAACTGTCTATCTATGTCTTAAATTTATTTAATGTCCCAGTTTCCACAGCTCTCTGAGGTAGCGAATTCCACAGATTCACAACCCTCAGAGAGAAGAAATTTCTCCTCATCTCAGTTCTAAATGGGTAGCCCCTTATTCTAGTCTCTCCCACCAGTGGAAACATCCTCTCCTCATCCATGTTGTCAAGCCCCTTCATAATCTTATACATTTCTATAAGATCACCTCTCATTCTTCTGAATTCCAATGAGTCGAGGCCCAACCTACTCAACCTTTCCTCATAAATCAACCCCCTCATCCCCAGGATCAACCTAGTGAACTTTCTCTGAACTGCCTCCACAGCAAGTATATCCTTTCGTAAATATGGAAACCAAAACTGCATGCAGTATTCCAGGTGTGGCGTCACCAATAGCCTGTACAGCTGTAACAAGACTTCCCTGCTTTTATACTCCATCCCCTTTGCAATAAAGGCCAAGATTCCATTGGCCTTCCTTATCACTTGCTGCACCTGCATACTATCCTTTTGTGTTTCATACACAAGTACACCGGTACGCTCGCGGCCTTCCGCGAGAGGTGGGCACCGGAGGGACTGGAGTGCATCATCACGCCCGGCAACCAAATTTTAATTTGATTTTACGTTTTTTAAGTTTAATTTGTTTTAATTGCCGGTGCTTTTAGTGTCCCCCTTCCCTTTTATAGGGGGCACTGGGGAAAATTGTGATTTTAGTGCCCAAAAAAAAAACCAAAAAAAGAAAAACACAAAAAAAAACAAAAAAAAGGGGGAAAAAAAAGGGCCTTGTAAATGTCTGGAGTGTCACCCAGGTCGGGTGGCACCGTTTAATGTTTTATGTTTTTGCAGGTGAACTCCAAAAAGAGTTTCATACACAAGTACCCCCAGGTCCCGCTGTATTGCAGCACTTACAAGAATCAGTCTTGCTGTCAATTTAATGCCAGAGATTTAAAAATCTTACAAAATTGGGGACTCGTCCGAGATCTGGCGGGACAGCTTTTAATTATTTCTTTGAACAATTGGAAATTTCGAGAGTTGCGATTCTAACCTGTGTTGCGAAGTGTGAACTATAAACTGTTAAACGGATCGGGAGAAGTTGCGTCTTAAGGAGCAGTTGTTTCGATAGTTGGAACTGGTTAAATGGACATCCACCAGTAGTTACATTCAAAAGACACAGGATGAAGGGATCGGTCATGAACAGAAAGCTAACAAAAAAAATGTTGAGAGAGTTTATCAGGAGTTGTCCAAAAAGGTATCCATAAAGGACATAAAGGACACTTTTGTACTTATTGCCCAAAAATGGGCGTTCTTTCCTGCATGGGCAGTAAAAAATGATTTTCAGATCGCTGGCTTCTCGCCCATTCTGAAAACACCTAGTTTACATTTTTGAAAATGTCCTTCACCATGAGCGATATCAAATGGGCGGTAGCGTTAAATTTTTTTGGCCTTCTGCCATAAAGTGTGGCCGTCCTTAGCAACGGCATGGCAACGCTCGATTCCCGTGATTCTGGAGGTCAGGGATCACCATGACATGGGCAGAAGAGAAGACAGAGAGAGAGGGAGCTCAGAGGGACTGAAGGTGTGGCTGGGTGTGGTGTGGCTGCTTTGGGAGAAAGGAGGGAGACTTTCGAGCTTCACAGCAATTAGGCAAACAAAAAGCCTCATATTTGACTGAATTTGCCCTATAATGGAGGGAGAAGAGGAGGCATCACAGCACGCTCTGGAGACTGACACTGGAGAGAGCAGTAAGGTGGGAGAGGAGCACATTGGAGGTCGCAAAATTGCCAGGAGGTTCTCGGACGAGGCAAATGCCTCCCTACTGCAGGAGGTCGACTCACGCTGGGGAGATTTAACACAGGGAGGGCGTGGGAAACCCACCCCAAAGGCCTACCAGAGGATATGGACTGAGATAGCAGAGGTGGTCTCGTCGGTGACCAACGAGGTGCATGAGGGCAACCAATGCCGCAAACGATGGAACGTTTGTGGGATCTGCAAGAGTAAGTATTACATTGATTTACATGTACTTATATATTTATATAACTTGATTTGTGACAGTCATGACTGACTATCAGCAGATGTGAGGTCTTGCACTTTTACCGGGAATGCTTTACTCAAAGCCTGTGGTCACGGTGTATGTCTTTAGGTAAAGAATGATAATATTCATATTAATGTTGATGAAATCTGTTTGTTATGTGTTGTATCAGTCTCTGTAACAGTACCTAGCAATGATATCACGCAATGATCTCATGCCATGTTGTCCTGTCACCTTTTACAGAAGAAGCTATTGACGATGAGGTCTGTGCTGAGGTGAAGGGGTGGGCGGCCACCAGTCCCCAGCGACATCACAGAGGTGGAGGAGTGAGTGCTAGCACTCGTGGGGAAGCACCCCCGGACAGCCATGGATGCATCTGCAGACACTGAAGTGATGCCACGTGAGTAAAGCTTACACCATTGCGTGATGTAAAGTCAATAGATACCACACCAACTCATATCCAAACAATCATATAAGAACATAAGAACAAAAGAACATAAGAAATAGGAGCAGGAGTAGGACATACGGCCTCTCGAGCCTGCTCCGCCATATGATAGATGTTTTCTAAAAGTGTCATAGAAATAATTCTGGCCGAATGAAAATCATTGCAATGCACAATGTGTTGATGGTCATGAAATGTGATGTCTGCGATGATTTTGAGAGCGGTGGTGCTTTTATCGTGCATATGTTGTGTGTAGCGCTGGACTCACCTTGTCACCCTAGTACCCCCTTCTCCTCTAATAACCTCATTTGTTTCTTGCAGCTCAGCCAGCAGCGCGGCCCCAAGCAAGGCCACAGAGGCCAGAAGGTGGGGGTGCGGGGCAGGAGTCGGCGGATGATCCCACTACATCTGGTGCTGAGGAGCTCCGATTGTCACCCGTCAACCCACTGGGTCTGTTCTCAACGGATATGAGTGCAAACTTCGAAGAACCTGCATCGCCACGCTCCAGAACCCATTCCATGCCATCTAGTGGTCCTCCAGTCATTCCCGCCTCCACTCTGGAGGTGCCGGCTCCAAGTACCACTCCACAGGGCATCCCATTCGTCCCCAGGACGGCGCTAAGCCTGCGGAGACCTCATGGACGTGGCAAGTTTGTTCCACCAGCGCAACATGACAGCAGAGAGATGATACAATTGTCCAGGAGGACTGTAGACATTGGTGACCTGCTCATCAAAGCATTGGGGGGCATATCCCGACACCTGGCCACCATGACTGAGTACATTCCATGCATGGCAGAGTCCCTGGATGCGATAGCCAGGAACGCTGCTCCCACAGGCCTCCCAGTGGTCCCCGAGCACAGCACTCCACCCCTAGGTTCCACACCACCACTGCGACCGACAGATGAGAGCAAGGACCAAGATCCTGCTTCTGCCTCAGAGAATTTTGGCCCCTCAGCACACCCTGCTCCTGTACCCATCCAACCAATGCATCTGCCTTCATCCGCTCCCCCCATTGAGGCACCACCTGAGGAGCTCCTCGGTCAGGCGCCATGGAGCAAGTAGGCGAAGGGGTAGAGATGGGGAGAAGAAGGACAGGGGGGAAGAAAAGTGAGGTGCATGTGCGCAGGTGATGGCTGTGTTATAGCTCCATCTGGGTGTATGCAATTTGTTGCAATGTATGGGGGCTGGGAACCACGCACCTGCTTTGCCTTTGTATTCTGTGTTGCTGGACAAGTTGAACATATGATTTATGTCAATGGTGGAAAAAATGGGGTGTGAGCGGCGGTTGGGTGTTATTGGCTGTGATACTTATGATTTCAGACCAATATTGGTATTAAACTTTTGTTGTTGAACATAACCTTGTTGTGCATTGTCTCAGATAGCTGGACCATTACACACTGGTGATTACTTACCCATGAAAGGGTTAAATATAAATTAACATCAATCAACGGAAACCTTAACTGGCACCAAGATGATGGGCACCATTGATGTCTGAGCTGCACACACACAGTAGTGTGTCAGCGTTGTCACTCACATCCGCGCTCTTTCAGTCAAATCTTTCAGACATCAGCTCCTCACGTAAGAGAGGAATTTAACAAATGCCAGTCACACCGGTTAGTTCCATTTTTTGTGAGCGGTTTTTGAGCGAGCGATATTGTGGGCGATATGTGTGCGAGGTGATGAAATTGAAGATGGGCGATCTGCATGGTCGCTAGTTTGGGTAAATATGCTCTTTATGACAAAAAACAGTGTGCGGGCGTCAATATTGAATCTCGATGTTAATTCCGTGCGGAAAGTAATGCTGGGCGATATTATGGGGTTTGAATTCGCCCATTCTGCTGATTCTGCCCCAAAAAAGTGGGTGGGCGGTGATCTTTTTCCCCGGCATTAAGCCCATTGGGAAATTAACGCTCAGCGATAAATCTCCTAAAAAAGCCTGTCAGTTTCCATTTTGTGCCAGAATGGGCGTTATACGTCATTTCAGCAGTAAAATGGACGTTAAGTGGGCGTTAAGCATACAAAAAAAGTGGAGGTTCTAGCCCATAGAAGAGTTACAGGCACAGGCACCATATTTCCGTAAGGACCAACATGCGTCCTTTGGGGAGCTCTTGACATTTATCGAGGAGAAAGTAGATCAAGGAGAGCCAAGGCCAAAACGGGCAAATGGTCTTTTGGCATTCACTGCATTTTATTGTACCCAGAGAGATGAGGAATTAATAAGGCAGGAGGTCAAAGTGATACAAGATTTAAAAGAACTCCAAGTAAAAGAGGTTCAAAGCGTGAAACAAAGGGCAAAAGAAATACAGGAAATCAAAAGAATTGTAAGTAAAAGAGATTCAACTAAAAGAAAAAGAGAATCAAGGTATAAAACAACAAAAGGAAGAAGGCCTCCAACTTATGAAGCAGTTAAAAGAGGGAGAAATACAGCATTTAAGACAAGAAATTTGTCAATTAAACCACAGTATTAGGCAATTAGAAACATAAAAACATAGAAACATAGAAAATAGGTGGAGGAGTAGGCCATTCGGCCCTTCGAGCCTGCACCGCCATTCAATAAGATCATGGCTGATCATTCCCTCAGTACCCCTTTCCTGCTTTCTCTCCAGACCCCTTGATCCCCTCGGCAGTAGGCGAGAGGCAGGAGCAGTGTGAGTGAGGCCTATAAAGGCCCAGCCGGTGTTCTTTTGGCGGCGGCAGTTGGCGAGAGGCAGGAGCAGTATGAGTGAGGCCTATAAAGGCCCAGCGGGTGTTCCTGAGGCAGCGGCAGTTGGCGAGAGGCAGGAGCAGTGTGAGTGAGGCCTATAAAGGCCCAGCCGGTGTTCTTTTGGCGGCGGCAGTTGGCGAGAGGCAGGAGCAGTATGAGTGAGGCCTATAAAGGCCCAGCGGGTGTTCCTGAGGCAGCGGCAGTTGGCGAGAGGCAGGAGCAGTGTGAGTGAGGCCTATAAAGGCCCAGCGGGTGTTCCTGAGGCAGCGGCAGTTGGCGAGAGGCAGGAGCAGCGTGAGTGAGGCCTATAAAGGCCCAGCAGGTGTTCCTGAGGCAGCGGCAGTCGGCGCGAGCCGGGAGCAGCGTGAGTGAGGCCTATAAAGGCCCAGCGGGTGTTCCTGAGGCAGTGGCAGTCGGCGAGAGGCGGGAGCAGCGTGAGTGAGGCCTATAAAGGCTCAGCGGGAGATCGAGAGGCAGCGGCAGTTGGCGAGAGGCGGGAGCAGTGTGAGTGAGGCCTATAAAGGCCCAGCGGGTGTTCCTGAGGCAGTGGCAGTCGGCGAGAGGGGGGAGCAGTGTGAGTGAGGCCTATAAAGGCTCAGCGGGTGTTCCTGAGGCAGTGGCAGTTGGCGAGAGGCGGGAGCAGTGTGAGTGAGGCCTATAAAGGCCCAGCGGGTGTTCCTGAGGCAGTGGCAGTTGGCGAGAGGCGGGAGCAGTGTGAGTGAGGCCTATAAAGGCCCAGCGGGTGTTCCTGAGGCAGTGGCAGTTGGCGAGAGGCAGGAGCAGTGTGAGTGAGGCCTATAAAGACTCAGCGGGAGATCGAGAGACAGCGGCAGTTGGCGAGAGGCGGGAGCAGTGTGAGTGAGGCCTATAAAGGCTCAGCGGGTGTTCCTGAGGCAGTGGCAGTTGGCGAGAGGCGGGAGCAGTGTGAGTGAGGCCTATAAAGGCTCAGCGGGTGTTCCTGAGGCAGTGGCAGTTGGCGAGAGGCGGGAGCAGTGTGAGTGAGGCCTATAAAGGCTCAGCGGGTGTTCCTGAGGCAGTGGCAGTTGGCGAGAGGCGGGAGCAGTGTGAGTGAGGCCTATAAAGGCTCAGCGGGTGTTCCTGAGGCAGTGGCAGTTGGCGAGAGGCGGGAGCAGTGTGAGTGAGGCCTATAAAGGCTCAGCGGGTGTTCCTGAGGCAGTGGCAGTTGGCGAGAGGCGGGAGCAGTGTGAGTGAGGCCTATAAAGGCCCAGCGGGTGTTCCTGAGGCAGCGGCAGTTGGCGAGAGGCGGGAGCAGTGTGAGTGAGGCCTATAAAGGCTCAGCTTGTGCAGCTTCAGCGGGGACAGAAGGCAAAAAAGAAGTAGAAAGAAATCGAAAGGTGACATCACAGCCAACGGGGTAAATGAATGGCTGGTGATTGGTAAGTAGCTTTTCTTTTTCTTTTCTAAATCAGGAAGGAATCTTTAGCATTGTTGTTGCCAAATTAAGTTAATCTAGGGGTTAAGTCATGGCAGCAGAGCTCAGACACGTGTTATGCTCCTCCTGTACCATGTGGGAAATCAGGGGCGCTTCCGGTGTCCCTGACGACTACGTGTGCGGGAAGTGTATTCGCCTCCAGCTCCTGACAAACCGCGTTGCGGAACTGGAGCTGCGGGTGTATTCACTCTGGAGCATGCACGATGCTGAGAATGATGTGAATAGTACATTTAGTGAGTGGATCTTACCGCAGGTCAAAGGTCCACAGCCAGATAGGGAATGGAAGACCAACAGGAAGAACAGTGCAAGGAAGGTAGTGCATGGGTCCACTGCGGTCATACCCCTGCAAAACAGATACACCGCTTTGGGTACTGTTGAGGGGGATGACTCATCAGGGGAGAGAATCAGCAGCCAGGTTCATGGCACCGTGGCTGGCTCTGCTGCACAGGAGGGCAGGAAAAAGTGTGGGAGAGCGATCGTGATAGGGGATTCAATTGTAAGGGGAATAGATAGGCGTTTCTGCGGCTGCAACCGAGACTCAAGGATGGTATGTTGCCTCCCTGGTGCAAGGGTCAAGGATGTCTCAGAGCAGGTGCAGGATCTTCTGAAAAGAGAGTGTGAACAGCCAGTTGTCGTGGTGCATATAGGTGCCAACGATATCGGTAAAAAACGGGATGAGGTCCTACGAGACGAATTTAGGGAGCTTGGAGCTAAATTAAAAAGTAGGACCTCAAAAGAAGTAATCTCAGGATTGCTACCAGTGCCATGTGCTAGTCAGAGTGGGAATTGCAGAATAGCTCAGATGAATACGTGGCTTGAGCAGTGGTGCAGAAGGGAGGGATTCAAATTCCTGGGACATTGGAACCGGTTCTGGGGGAGATGGGACCGGTACAAACCGGATGGTCTGCACCTGGGCAGGACCGGAACCAATGTCCTTGGGGGAGTGTTTGCTAGTGCTGTTTGGGAGGAGTTTAAATAATATGGCAGGGGGATGGGAACCTATGCAGGGGGACAGAGGGGAATAAAATGGAGACAGAAGCAAAATATAGAAACGTGAATAGTAAAAGTGGAGGGCAGAGAAACCCAAGGCAAAAAACAAAAAGGGTCAAAGTGTGTTAAAAAGACAAGCCTGACGGCTCTGTGGCTCAATGCGAGGTGTATTCGGAATAAGGTGGACGAATTAACTGCGCAGATAGCAGTTAACGGGTATGATGTGATTGGCATCACGGAGACCTGGCTCCAAGGGACCAAGGCTGGGAACTCAACATCCAGGGTTATTCTGCATTTAGGAAGGATAGACAGAAAGGAAAAGGAGGCGGGGTGGCGTTGCTGGTTAAAGAGGAAATTAAAGCAATTGTAAGGAAGGACATTAGCCTGGATGATGTGGAATCGGTATGGGTGGAGCTACAGAATACCCATGGGCAGAAAACGCTAGTGGGAGTTGTGTACAGGCCACCAAATAGTAGTAGTGAGGTTTGGGACAGCATCAAACAAAAAATAAGGGATGTGTGCAATAAAGGTACAGCTGTAATCATAGGCGACTTTAATCTACATATTGATTGGGCTAACCTAACTGGGAGCAATACGGTGGAGGAGGATTTCCTGGAGTGTATTCGGGATGGTTTTCTAGACCAATATGTCGAGGAACCAACCAGAGAGCTGGCCATCCTAGATGGGTGATGTGTAATGAGAAGCGACTAATTAGCAATATTGTTGTACGAGGCCCCTTGGGGAAGAGTGACCATAATATGGTAGAATTCTTTATTAAGATGGAGAGTGACAAGTTATTTCAGAAACCAGGGTCCTGAACTTAAGGAAAGATAACTTTGATGGTATGAGATGCGAATTGGCTAGATTAGACTGGCTAATGATACTTAAAGGGTTGACGGTAGATAGGCAATGGCAAACCTTTAAAGATCGTCAACAATTGTACATCCCTGTCTGGAGTAAAAATAAAATGGGGAAGGTGGCTCAACCGTGGCTAACCAGGCAAATTAAGGATAGTGTTAAATCCAAGAAAGAGGCATACAAATTAGCCAGAAAAAGTAGCAAGCCGGAGGACTGGGAGAAATTTAGAATACAGCAGAGGAGGACAAAGGATTTAATGAAAAGGGGGAAAATAGAGTACAAGAGGAAGCTTGCCGGAAACATAAAAAATGACTGCAAAAGCTTCTATACATATGAGAAGAGAAAAAGATTAGTGAAGACAAACATTGGTCCCTTGCAGTCGGATTCGGGTGAATTTATAATGGGGAACAAAGAAATGTCAGACCAATTGAACAAATACTTTGGTTCTGTCTTCACAAAGGAAGTACAAATAACCTTCCCGATTTACTAGGGGACCGAGGGTCTAGTGAGAAGGAGGAACTGAAGGATATCCTTATTAGGCGGGAAATTTTGTTAGGGAAATTGACGGGATTAAAGGCCGATAAATCCCCAGGGCCTGAGAGTCTACATCCCAGAGTACTTAAGGAAGTGGCCCGAGAAATAGTGGATGCATTGGTGATAATTTACCAATCGTCTATCGACTCTGGATCAGTTCCTATGGACTGGAGGATTGCTAATGTAACACCACTTTTTAAAAAAGGAGGGAGAGAAAAAACAGGTAATTATAGACCAGTTAGCCTGACATCACTAGTGGGGAAAATGTTGGAATCAATCATTAAGGATGAAATAGCAACACATTTGGAAATCAGTGATAGGATTGGTCCAAGTCAGCATGGATTTAAGAAGGGGAAATCAAACTTGACAAATCTTCTGGAATTTTTTGAGGATGTAACTAGTATAGTGGACAGGGGAGAACCTGTGGATGTGGTGTATTTGGACTTTCAAAAGGCTTTTGACAAGGTCCACACAAGACATTGGTGTGCAAAATCAAAGTACATGGTATTGGGGGTAATGTACTGACGTGGATAGAGAACTGGTTGGCAGACAGGAAGCAGAGAGTCGGGATTAACGGGTCCTTTTCAGAATGGCAGGCAGTGACCAGTGGAGTGCCACAGGGCTCAGTGCTGGGACCCCAGCTCTTTACAATATATATTAATGAATTGGATGATGGAATTGAGTGCAATATCTCCAAGTTTGCAGATGACGCTAAACTGGGTGGCGGTATGAGCGGAGAGGAGGACACTAAGAGGGTGACTTGGACAGGTTAGGCAAGTGGGCCAATACATGGCAGATGCAGAATAATGTGGATAAATGTGAGGTTATTCTTTTTGGCGGCAAAAACACAAAGGCAGAATATTATCTGAATGCTGGCAGATTAGGAAAAGGGGAGGTGCAACGAGACCTGGGTGTCATGGTACATCAGTCATTGAAGATTGGCATGCAGGTACAGGAGGTGGTGAAGAAGGCAAATGGTATGTTGGCCTTCATAGCAAGGGGCTTTGAGTATAGGAGCAGGGAGGTCTTACTGCAGTTGTACAGGGTCTTAGTGAGGCCTCACCTGGAATATTGTGTTCAGCTAACCCTAACCCTAACCCTAACCCTAACCCTATAATAAGCCAAGCCAAAGATTGATGGCTCTCTGCTTCTCTTTTCCTAAGCACGCGGCAAAAGCAGGACCTTCCTCCACAGACCAAGAAGCAGGCCGTGTGGTTGGCCACAGGGAAGTGACATATACCTTTTTATAAATCATTATTGTTACATTGTATCTGTTGTAACTAAGTCGATCGGTCGGAGAGCTGACACTGCTGATAAGACGTCCATGTGTGTGTTTAAGAAACTATTCCGAATTGTTTTCAAAGAATCCGTCTTGCTGTCAATTTAATGCCAGAGATTTAGAAATCTTACATCCCTCCCGTCCATCAGTTTTCCCCTCCTTCCCACTCAGACCCTTCCCTCACGATCATTGTCCCCTCTACTACCCACTCCCTTCCTCACGATCGTTGTCCCCACTCCTGCCCAACCCCTCCCTCACGATTATTGTCCCCTCTCCTGCCCAACCCCTCCCTCACGATTATTGTCCCCTCTCCTACCCACTCCCTTCCTCACGATCATTGCCCCCTCTCCTACCCACTCCCTCCCTCACGATCATTGTCCCCTCTCCTGCCCACTCCCTCCCTCACAATCATTGTCCCCACTCCTGCCCAACCCCTCCCTCACGATTATTGTCCCCTCTCCTACCCACTCCCTCCCTCATGATCATTGTCCCCACTCACTGGAGATTGGGCCGTGTAGGACTCATTTTTTAAATGGAGGCATCTGTGAAAAGAAGGGCAATAAGTTTACAGACCTCAAACCGTCCCACCCACCCCCACCCCCACTATACCCTCCCACACACCCCCCACCCCCACTATACCCTCCCACACACCCCCCACCCCCACTATACCCTCCCACACACTCCCCACCCCCACTATACCCTTCCACACACCCCCCACCCCCACTATACCCTCCCACACACCCCCCACCCCCCACTATACCCTCCCACACACCTCCCACACCCACTATACCCTCCCACACACCCCCCACCCCCACTATACCCTCCCACACACTCCCCACACCCACTATACCCTCCCACACACCCCCACCCCCACTATTCCCTCCCACACACCCCCCACTCCCACTATACCCTCCCACACACCCCCCACTCCCACTATACCCTCGCACACACCCCCCACCCCAACTATACACTCCCACACACACCCCACCCCCACTATACCCTCCCACACACACACCACCCCCACTATACCGTCCCAGCAATGTCAGCAATGCCATGTATGTAACCTTTATGGAACAACACTGCAATACTGTATATACGTAAGAAATGCACACCTTGACCACAGGGAGTGAACTTGTGGGAGACACTCCTCACCTAGTCATCCAGGTATATAAAGGGAGGTCCCACGCACGGTCATCACTTCTTGGTCCTGTGAATAAAGGTTCAGGTCATGGAGTGACCTTTTCCATAGAATGTGCCTCGTGTGGATTTGTGGTATTGTGTAAGGACTTTACAAGCAACACATCATTGGTGAAGACATCGGATAGGATGGGTGAGAACCTTGATTCATTTCTGAGAGATAAATTCAGGGAGTCTCCCATTTTACAGGGATTGAGGAGTTGCAGTTCATTCCCAAGATTTAATCTGCACTCCCATAGTTTCCAAGGCAACGGCTCCCTCTAGTGTTGAACTGTTGAATATAAAAATCAATCCAACAACCAGCTATTAACCACAGCTTGTATTAATTATACTCAGAAACCAGAAACCCCAATATACAGCAAGTCTATTCGTTTGTTAACCATGAATCAGCTAAGAGCACATGCCTGAGAAGTTTGATGGTGCGGTTCACCCAACCAATAACAACAGTAATAATAATAATCAAATATTGTTAAAAATTGCATGTTGTCATTGGGGCCTGCAAGCCCTGGCGATATAACATCCTCAAACATTTCCACATGACAGGATTGATGCTAAATGTCATTGTCAACGGGTCATCTCACACATATAGAATGCTGAACTATTTGGCCAAAACAACACAGTAAATCGGAGGATGTGGTGCTACACTGTTTCCGTGCTGGGGCCACACCATACCTTGAGCACTGGGCCCTGTTCTGGTCACCAAGACAACAAGGGAGATTTTCAGTACCATGATGCACTGCACGAGACTGATCCCTGGGTAAAGGGACTGAATTATGAGCAAAGACGGCAGAAACATGGGCTTTCTAGCTGGAAAAGGAAGCGTTTTGAGATCCTTAAGATAGTAAATGGTATAGAAAAGATAAATCTGGGTCGGGTCGGGTAAGTGGGAGAAATGGGGTCTCTGGGTCAAAGTGGCAAAGGGAAAATTAACTTTGATTTCAGGAAATTTGTCACCGAGTGCTCAACACTTGGAGTAGATTCCAGATAATGTGGTTGGGGTAAAAATCATAAGGAGTGGTGAGGGAGGGCATTTGTATCTCAGTTTGAAAAATGAACAAGGAGGCATGTCTGAAAATGCAGTGTCAGTTTCCACATGTACGCTGATGACACGCAGCTCTACCTCACTACCACTTCTGTCGACCCCTCCACGGTCTCTAAATTGTCAGACTGCTTCTCCGACATCCAGTTCTGGATGAGCAGACATTTTCTCCAATTGATTATTAGGAAGACCGAAGTCATTATTTTCAGTCCCTGCCACAAACTCCGTTCCCGAGCCACTGACTCCATCCCTCTCCCCAACTTCTGTCTGAGACTGAAGCAGACTGTTCACCTAGGTGTCATGTTTGACCCTGAAATGAGCTTTCGACCACGTATCTGCAACATAACTAAGAGCGCCCATTTCCATCTCTGTAACATCGCCCGTCTCAGCCCTTTCCTCAGTTCATCTGCTGCTGAAGCTCTCTTCCATGCCTTTGTTACCTCGAGTCTTGACGATTGCAATGCATTCCTGGCTGGCCTCCCCCACTCTACCCTATGTAAACTTGAGGTTATCCACAACTCGGCAGCCTGTGTCCTAACTCGCACCAAGTCCCGCTCACCCATCCCCCCTGTGCTCGCTGACCTACATTGGTTCCTGTTTAAGAACACCTCAATTTCAAAATTCTCATCCTTGTTTACAATTCCCTCCATGGCCTCGCCTCTCCCTATCTCTGTAATCTCCTTCAGCCTCACAACTCCCTAAGATATCTGCGCACCTCAAATTCTGCCCCCTTGAGCATCCCTGGTTATAACTGCTCACTGTCGGTGGCCGTGCCTTCAGCTGTTTGGGCCCTAAGCTCTGGAACTCCCTCCCTAAACCTCTCCACCTCTCGCCGTCTCTTTCCTCCTTCAAGCTCCTTAAAACCTACCTGTTTGACCAAACATGGTTATCTGCCGTAATTTCTTCTTATCTGGCTCGGTGTCAATTTTGTTTGTGTTTTATAACACCCATGTGAAGTGCCTTGTGATGTTTTACTGCGTGATATGTTGCCTGGATAGAAATACAAGTTGTTGTTGTTGTTGTTGCACTGAATGGCTCTCAGCACCTTCAGGTGGGTCTACAGTTTGAGCAGCGAGTTCAGATCTATTGATACGGCTTTCTGAAGATATTTTCAAATCCTTTAGGCAGGAACATTAAACGCTGAAGAAAAACAGCAGCTAATTGATCTTGGAATTGTTTCTTCCTTCCAATATTGTGATGGATTTAGAAACCATGAACTCTCTGAGTGTCGGCTCCAGGGAGGTCTGAACACCCGGGGCAGCCATTGTTTAATGATTCCAGCTCTCACACTGTAAGGCTGATAAATTCCCCAGTAATACAGTAATAACATTGGGGAAGTGTCAGGAGTGGCTTGTTCTGTATGTTACAATTCAGCCTCACTCCCAAAACTCTTTCCTTGTTCTCAGTGTAAAAGGCAGCCTCCATTAGCAGGCCCACACCTCGGGATCATTTTGACTTGGGCGAGATTATAAAATGGGCGATACCAGATCAGCCGCCCGTTATAGATCTCTCCAATAGAAATGAAAATCCGCTATCGCCCGTTTTATACTATCCACCAAAGTCAAAATTACTCTACTCATTTAAATATGGGTCTTTGTAAATCGAGCTTCTGCCCAGGACAGGTTTCACCCCGTGGTGTAATCTGCAGTCTGTGCTGAGTTATCGGATCTCAGACAGGTAAAACGGGCGGCCGATTCACCATCGCACGTTTTGTGCTACTGCCCAAGATGGATTTACACCCCTGGTGTAACCTGCAGTCTGTGCTGAGTTCTCCAATCTCAGCCAGGTGGCAGTAGGGGCACAACAGGTAGTCTCACCTCCCTTGTCTGGGAAGGGATAAAAATCAGCATTGTTCCTGCTGATAAATGTATGTATGTAGGTGTTGGGGGAGGACAGGAGTGGTTCAGCTGTGATACTCTCTGTGGTCAAAACACATGGTGAATTTCATGGGGTCATTACCATATTAGGGGTGGGTAACCCCCCCCCCCCCCCGGCCAGTGGTGGTGTTACAGGGGCACCCACCCTGATGACCAGGTGGAATATGAGAACAGCTCCTTGCTGGTCTATGAGGCATGTAACAGCCTGGTGTGGCTGAAGACCTTGGTCCGTCCATATCTTTCTGAATGTTGGTCGCTCAATGGTGGGCCCAGAATCAAATGACTTAATCAGTGGAGCCCAAAGGATGCCTAGAAAATCAACAATCCAGCTTTCCGCAGTATAAGTAAATACAACTATCTGATGGGGATTTCGGGCTGCCTGGTAAAAACTAACCTAATTTTTGAGGCGGAGGTGGAGGACGCACTCGAGCCCCCTCCACTGGAATTTGCGTTCCCGCATCCAATATCCTAGGGGGAGTGTTTGCTAGTGCTGTTGGGGAGGAGTTAAACTAATATGGCAGGGGGTTGAGAACATATGCAGGGAGACAGAGGGAAATAAAAAGGAGGCAGAAGCAAAATATAGAAAGGAGAACAGTAAAAGTGGAGCGCAGAGAAACCCAAGGCAAAAAACAAAAAGGGCCACATTACAGCAAAATTCTAAAGGGGCAAAGTGTGTTAAAGGCTCTGTGCCACAATGCAAGGAGTATTCGAAATAAGGTGGATGAATTAACTGCGCAGATAGCAGTTAACGGAAACGATGTGATTGGCATCACGGAGACATGGCTCCAGGTTGACCAAGGCTGGAAACTCAACATCCAGGGGTATTCAGCATTTAGGAAGGATAGACAGAAAGAAAAAGGAGGCGGGGTGGCGTTGCTGGTTAAAGGTGAAATCAATACAATTGTAAGGAAGGACATTAGCCTGGATGTTGTGGAATCAGTATGGGTGGAGCTGCAGAATTCCAAAGGGCAGAAAACGCTAGCGGGTGTTGTGTATAGACCACCAAATAGTAGTAGTGAGGTTGTGGACAGCATCAAACAAGAAATAAGGGATGTGTGCAATAAAGGTGCAGCAGTAATCATGGACGACTTTAATCTACACATTGATTGGGCTAACCTAACTGGTAGCAATGTGGTGGAGGAGGATTTCCTGGAGTGTATTAGGGATGGTTTTCTAGACCAATATGTCGAGGAACCAACCAGGGAGCTGGCCATCCTAGACTGGGTATTGTGTAATGAGAAGTGACGAATTAGCAATCTTGTTGTGCGAGACCCTTTGGGGAAAAGTGACCATAATATGGTAGAATTCCTTATTAAGATGGAGAATGACAAAGTTAATTCGGAAACTAGTGTCCTGAACTTAAGGAAAGGTAACTTTGACGGTATGAGGCGTGAATAGGCTAGAATAGGCTGGCAAACAATACTAAAAGGATTGACGGTGGATAAGCATTGGCAAACATTTAAAGATCACACGGATGAACTTCAGCAAATGTACATCCCTGTCTGGAGTAAAAATAAAACGGGAAAAGTGGCTCAACCATGGCTAACAAAGGAAATTAAGGATAGTGTTAAAGCCAAGGAAGAGGCATATAAATTGGCTAGAAAAAACAACAAACCTGAGGACTGGGAGAAATTTAGAATTCAACAGAGGAGGACTAAGGGTTTAATTAAGAGGGGGAAAATAGAGTACGAGAGGAAGCTTGCAGGGAATATAAAAACTTCTCTAAATATGTGAAGAGAAAAAGATTAGTAAAGACAAATGTAGGTTCCTTGCAGTTGGATTCAGGTGAAATTATAATGGGGAACAAAGAAATGGCAGACCAATTTAACCAATACTTCGGTTCTGTCTTCACGAAGGAAGATACAAATAACCTTCCAAAGCTACGAGGGGACGGTGGGTCAAGTGAGAAGGAGGAACTGAAGGATATCCTTATTAGGCGGGAAATTGTGTTCGGGAAATTGATGAGATTGAAGGCCGATAAATCCCCGGGGCCTGATAGTCTGCTTCCCAGAGTGTTCAAGGAAGTGGCCCGAGAAATAATGGATGCTTTGGTGATCATTTTCCAAGTATCTATCGATTCTGGATCAGTTCCCATGGACTGGAGGGTAGCTAATGTAACACCACTTTTTAAAAAAGGAGGGAGAGAGAAAACGGGTAATTATAGACCGGTTAGCTTGACATCAGTAGTGGGGTAAATGTTGGAATCGATCATGAAGGACGAAATAGCAGCGCATTTGGAAAGCGGTGACAGGAACGGATCAAGTCAGCGTTGATTTATGAAAGGGAAATCATGCTTGATGAATCTTCTGGAATTTTTTGAGGATGTAACGAGCAGAGTGGACAAGGGAGAACCAGTGGATGTGGTATATTTTGACTTTCAGAAGGCTTTTGACAAGGTCCCGCACAAGAGATTGTTGTGCAAAATCAAAGCACATGGTATTGGGGGTAATATACTGACGTGGATAGGGAGCTGATTGGCAGCCAGGAAGCAGAGTGTCGGGATAAACGGGTCCTTTTCAGAATGGCAGGCGGTGACTAGTGGAGTGCCGCAGGGCTCAGTGCTGGGACCCCAGCTCTTTACAATATACATTAACGATTTGGATGAAGGAATAGAGTGTAGTATCTCCAAGTTTGCAGATGACACTAAACTGGGTGGCGGTGTGAGCTGTGAAGGGGACGCTAAGAGGCTGCAAGGTGACTTGGACAGGTTAGGTGAGTGGGCAAATGCAGTATAATGTGGATAAATGTGAGGTTATCCATTTTGGGGACAAAAACATGAAGGCAGAATATTATCTGAATGGCGGCAGACTAGGAAAAGGGGAGGTGCAACGAGACCTGGGTGTCATGGTCCATCAGTCACTGAAAGTGGGCACGCAGGTCCACAGGCGGTAAAGAAGGCAAATGGTATGTTGGCCTTCATAGCTAGGGGATTTGAATATAGAAGCAGGGAGGTCTTACTGCAGTTGTACAGGGCCTTAGTGAGGCCTCACCTGGAATATTGTGTTCAGTTTTGGTCTCCTTGTCTGAGGAAGGACATTCTTGCTATTGAGGGAGTGCAGCGAAGGTTCACCAGACTGATTCCAGGGATGGCTGGGCTGTCATATGAGGAGAGACTGGATCAACTGGGCCTTTATTCACTGGAGATTAGAAGGATGAGAGGGGATCTCATCGAAACATATAAGATTCTGATGGGACTGGACAGGTTAAATGTGGGAAGAATGTTCCTGATGTTGGGGAAGTCCAGAACCAGGGAACATAGTCTTAGGATAAGGGGTAGCCATTTAGGACTGAGATGAGGAGAAACTTCTTCACTCAGAGAGTTGGTAACCTGTGGAATTACCTACTGCAGAGAGTTGTTGATGCCAGTTCACTGGATATATTCAAGAGGGAGTTAGATATGGCTCTTACGGTTAGGGGGATCAAGGGGTGTGGAATCAAGGGGTGTGGAGAGAAAGCAGGAAAGGAGTACTGATGGAATGATCTTTTTGAATGGTGGTGCAGGCTCGAAGGGCCGAATGGCCTACTCCTGCACCTATTTTTCTCTGTTTCTATGTTTCTATGCTTCCATGGGGCAGAGACAGGTTTTGCCCCAACTTATTGATCTCTTCGTCTAATGTCATGTCCACCAGAGCCTGGTCATGTGACCCTGTAATGCCTAGAGTGGGAGGGGCTTGGGCTGCTTTGGAACATGGGTCCTGGCTCCTTTGTGATGTCACCTGGAGACAGGTTTACGCCCCTTGCTACACCGCATCAGTGGGAGTCACTGCGGGAGGAGCTGGACTTGGCAGCTGACACTGCGAGTGAGTTGAGTCCATATAAATAGGGGAAAGGAAAGAACAATTTAATATTAAGGTAAACTGAACCAAATGTCAATAATTACCAATATATTCATGTTAAATATCATTATCGCCATAAAAATAGGCCCACTGTATTCCAATTACAGATTCTAGAATTAATATTAATGTTTATTAATGTTTTAGTGTTAATGTTTCTTCTGCATGAAAACTGGGCATCTAGCGAAGGCATGCCGACTGAAGAGTAAACCAACTTTCAAAGCTTTAAGTTGAAATCCCCAGAGAGTACATAGCATGGAAGAAAAGCAACAGGATGAAGAGATACACATCATCAGGAGCACAAGGGTATCTAACAGCGATTCCAAAATTATCATCATCCAAGTAGATGTTGCAGGAACCAGGATACCCATGGAAATCGACACTGGTGCATCCATGAGCGTAGTACTGGAATTGCAATATCTCAACAAATTGCTTGATTTCCCATTGGAGAAATCCAAGATAGAGCTACTCTGGAGAGAACATTCCTGTGGTAGGTTGTATCTCCGTACCGGTGAAGTACAAGAATCAATTTCAGGGTTTGCCTCTCTTAGTACTGGCAGGAGACAAGCCTGCCTTAGTAGAAAGAAATTGGTTGGGATCACTGAAGCTGAATTGGAGTGAGATTTCTCGTGTTTAAGGGAGATTTGCGTCGAAGGATGGTGTCATCAAGAAGTATCCGAAGGTGTTCTGCGAAACAGGCAGCCCGATCCAAGGCTTCAAGGCGAGTGTCTTCAGGGTACAGAAGGACACATGTACTCTCAGAGCCAGTGAGCGTAATTTTGTGCAAATCGAAAGGGACATTTTGGCACTAATTTTTGAGGTCAAGATGTTCCATAAATAATTGTATGGTCATAAATTTACCATTGTTATGGATCATAAGCCAATGACAGCAATCCTCCATCCAAAGTCCCCAGTTCCAACATTAGCAGCAACCTGAATGCAGAGATTGGCTTTGATCTTGTCAGCATATACATATGATATTGAGTACAGACGATCAGCTGATCACAGTAATGCTGATGCTATGTCTAGATTGCCTTCCCAATCACAAGTTACACCTGATACATTGATGAACTGACAGTCACAGCAGAAGAGATTGGTAGAACAACCAAACGTGACCCAGTTATGTCAAAGGTGTATGATTACATCACAAATGGCTGGCCAAACCAGGTATCAGATAAAGATATTAACCCATACTTCCTTTGCAGGAATGAATTGTCTGTGGATAAAGATTGTATCATGTGGGGTGCAAGAGTGGTTATACCAAAAAACTTTAGGTCCAGATTATTAGGAGATCTTCATGACCAGCACCTGGGAATGTGCTTAGAAACATAGAAACATAGAAAATAGATGCAGGAGCAGGCCATTCAGCCCTTCGAGCCTGCACCGCCATTCAATGAGTTCATGGCTGAACATGAAACTTCAGTACCCCCTTCCTGCTTTCTCGCCATACCCCTTGATCCCCCGAGTAGTAAGACTTCATCTAACTCCCTTTTGAATATATTTAGTGAATTGGCCCCAACCACTTTTTGTGGCAGAGAATTCCACAGGTTCACCACTCTCTGGGTGAAGAAGTCTCTCCTCATCTCGGTCCTAAATGGCTTAGCCCTTATCCTTAGACTGTGACCTCTGGTTCTGGACTTCCCCAATATTGGGAACATTCTTCCTGCATCTAACCTGTCTAAACCCATCAGAATTTTAAACGTTTCTATGAGGTCCCCTCTCATTCTTCTGAACTCCAGTGAATACAAGCCCAGTTGATCCATTCTTTCTTGATAGGTCAGTCCCACCATCCCGGGAATCAGTCTGGTGAATCTTCGCTGCACTCCCTCAATAGCATGAATGTCCTTCCTCAAGTTAGGAGACCAAAATTGTACACAATACTCCAGGTGTGGCCTCACCAAGGCCCTGTACAACTGTAGCAACATCTCCCTGCCCCTGTACTCAAATCCCCTCGCTATGAAGGCCAACATGCCATTTGCTTTCTTAACCGCCTGCTGTACCTGCATGCCAACCTTCAATGACTGATGTACCATGACACCCAGGTCTCGTTGCACCTTCCCTTTTCCTAATCTGTCACCATTCAGATAATAGTCTGTCTCTCTGTTTTTACCACCAAAGTGGATAACCACACATTTATCCACATTATACTTCATCTGCCATTCATTTGCCCACTCACCTAACCTATCCAAGTCACTCTGCAGCCTCACAGCATCCTCCTCGCAGCTCACACTGCCACCAAACTTAGTGTCATCCGCAAATTTGGAGATACTGCATTTAATCCCCTCGTCTAAATCATTAATGTACAATGTAAACAGCTGGGGCCCCAGCACAGAACCTTGCGGTACCCCACTAGTCACTGCCTGCCATTCTGAAAAGTACCCATTTACTCCTACTCTTTGCTTCCTGTCTGACAACCAGTTCTCAATCCACGTCCGCACACTACCCCCAATCCCATGTACTTTAACTTTGCACATTAATCTCTTGTGTGGGACCTTGTCGAAAGCCTTCTGAAAGTCCAAATATACCACATCAACTGGTTCTCCCTTGTCCACTTTACTGGAAACATCCTCAAAAAATTCCAGAAGATTTGTCAAACATGATTTCCCCTTCACAAATCCATGCTGACTTGGACCTATCATGTCACCATTTTCCAAATGCGCTGCTATGACATCCTTAATAATTGATTCCATCATTTTACCCACTACTGAGGCCAGGCTGACCGGTCTATAGTTCCCTGTTTTCTCTCTCCCTCCTATTTTAAAAAGTGGGGTTACATTGGCTACCCTCCACTCAATAGGAACTGATCCAGAGTCAATGGAATGTTGGAAAATGACTGTCAATGCATCCGCTATTTCCAAGGCCACCTCCTTAAGTACTCTGGGATGCAGTCCATCAGGCCCTGGGGATTTCTCGGCCTTCAATCCCATCAATTTCCCCAACACAATTTCCCGACTAATAAAGATTTCCCTCAGTTCCTCCTCCCTACTAGACCCTCTGACCCCTTTTATATCCGGAAGGTTGTTTGTGTCCTCCTTAGTGAATACTGAACCAAAGTACTTGTTCAATTGGTCTGCCATTTCTTTGTTCCCCGTTATGACTTCACCTGATTCTGACTGCAGGGGACCTACGTTTGTCTTTACTAACCTTTTTCTCTTTACATACCTATAGAAACTTTTGCAATCCGCCTTAATGTTCCCTGCAAGCTTCTTCTCGTACTCCATTTTCCCTGCCCTAATCAAACCCTTTGTCCTCCTCTGCTGAGTTCTAAATTTCTCCCAGTCCCCGGTTTCGCTGCTATTTCTGGCCAATTTGTATGCCACTTCCTTGGCTTTAATACTATCCCTGATTTCCCTAGATAGCCACGGTTGAGCCACCTTCCCTTTTTTATTTTTACGCCAGACAGGAATGTACAATTGTTGTAATTCATCCATGCGGTCTCTAAATGTCTGCCATTGCCCATCCACAGTCACCCCCTTAAGTATCATTCGCCAATCTATCCTAGCCAATTCACACCTCATACCTTCAAAGTTACCCTTCTTTAAATACTGGACCATGGTCTCTGAATTAACTGTATCATTCTCCATCCTAATGCAGAATTCCACCATATTATGGTCACTCTTCCCCAAGGGGCCTCGCACAATGAGATTGCTAATTAGTCCTCTCTCATTACACAACACCCAGTCTAAGATGGCCTCCCCCCTAGTTGGTTCCTCGACATATTGGTCTAGAAAACCATCTCTTATGTACTCCAGGAAATCCTCCTCCACCGTATTGCTTCCAGTTTGGCTAGCCCAATCTATGTTAAAGTCACCCATTATAACTGCTGCACCTTTATTGCATGCACCCCTAATTTCCTGTTTGATGCCCTCCCCAACATCACTACTACTGTTTGGAGGTCTGTACATAACTCCCACTAACGTTTTTTGCCCTTTGGTGTTCTGCAGCTCTACCCATATAGATTCCACATCATCCAAGCTAATGTCTTTCCTAACTATTGCATTAATCTCCTCTTTAACCAGCAATGCTACCCCACCTCCTTTTCCTTTTATTCTATCCTTCCTGAATGCTTGACCAGGAGTTTTGCATGCAGTAACTTATGGTGGCCAGGACTAGATAATGATATAGAGTAAATCGTTAGTCAGTGTACAATATGTCAATCGGTAAGCAAGCAATCACCATCAACACCATTACAGCATTGGAAATGGCCTCCAAGGTGTGGCAAAGGTGACATATCAATTTTGCTGAGCTAGAAGGACAGCAATTGTTCATTGTGATTGATAGCCATTCGAAGTGGGTTAAGGCGTTTCCAATATGGAAAATATCAACAAGTAAAACAATAGACATTTTCCGAAGATTGTTTTCTTCATTTGGCCTCCCAGAAGATTTTGGCTCTGACAATTGTTAAGAAGAATTTAACAGTTCACAAGCAAAAATGCTGCGAAACATAGCAAATCGAGGGCTGCAAAGAGATTTAGAGAGGCTGCAAAGAGATTTAGATAGGTTAAGCGAATGGGCTAAGGTTTGGCAGATGGAATACAATGTCGGAAAATGTGAGGTCATCCACCTTGGGAAAAAAACCAGTAAAAGGGAATATTATTTGAATGGAGAGAAATTACAACATGTTACAGTGCAGAGAGACCTGGGGGTCCTTGTGCATAAATCCCAAAAAGTTAGTTTGCAGGTGCAGCAGGTAATCAGGAAGGCGAATGGAATGTTGGCCTTCATTGCGAGAGGGATGGAGTACAAAAGCAGGGAGGTCCTGCTGCAACTGTACAGGGTATTGGTGAGGCCGCACCTGGAGTACTGCGTGCAGTTTTGGTCACCTTACTTAAGGAAGGATATACTAGCTTTGGAGGGGGTACAGAGACGATTTACTCAGCTGATTCCGGAGATGAGGGGGTTATCTGATGATGATAGATTGAGTGGACTGGGTCTTTACTCGTTGGAGTTCAGAAGGATGAGGGGTGATCTTATAGAAACATTTAAAATAATGAAAGGGATAGACAAGATAGAGGCAGAGAGGTTGTTTCCACTGTTCGGGAGACTAGAACTAGGGGGCACAGCCTCAAAATACGGGGGAGCCAATTTAAAACCGAGTTGAGAAGGAATTTCTTCTCCCAGAGGGTTGTGAATCTGCGGAATTCTCTGCCCAAGGAAGCAGTTGAGGCTACCTCATTAAATGTATTCAAATCACAGATAGATAGATTTTTAACCAATAATGGAATTAAGGGTTATGGGGAGCGGGCGGGTAAATGGAGCTGAGTCCACGGCCAGATCAGCCATGATCTTGTTGAATGGCGGAGCAGGCCTGAGGGGCTAGATGGCCTACTCCTGTTCCTAATTCTTATGTTCTTATGTTCTTATGTTCCACACGAAAAGTGAGTTCTTAGGTGACTGAACAGTCCACTGCAGGAATTACAATCTCTGTCAAAGGTGGGACTGACAGTCGTTGAAGGAAAAGGTGGGTGGGGATTATGGTTTGCGCAAACTCCTTCCGCTGTCTGCACTTGCTTTCTGCATGCTCTTGACGACAAGACTCGAGGTGCTCAGCGCCCTCTCAGATGCTCTTCCTCCACTTCAGGCGGTCTTTGGCAGGGACTCGCAGGTGTCGGTGAGGATGTTGCATTTTATCAAGGAGGCTTTGAGGGTGTCCTTGAAATGTTTCCTCTGCCCACTCGGGGCTCATTTGTCATGTAGGAATTCTGAGTAGAGCGCTTGCTTTGGGAGTCTTGTGTCAGGCATGTTCGAAGTATATAACAGAGATGTCAGAGTGTTTGAAGATCAGGCCCTCAAATCTGGAACCAAGCTCATGGTCTACAGGGCTGTAGTGATACCCGCCTTCCTGTATGGCTCAGAGACGTGGACCATATATAGTAGAGGTCATGTTTAGAATAACTCCACGAGGCTGGGTTGTAAACTTAAACCATTGTGACCTTGGTCTGGTTACTATAACTCCAAATTGAAGCAGCAACATGGTGACCTGCCTTTTATACCTGCTTGCACCAGGGTACACACAGGTGACCCATAGGTCTCCCATGGGTATGTCCTCTGGTGGCAAATCTTAAACACAGGTGAGGTGCACATACATAACATCACTTCCCCCCAAAGACTTGAGTGCAAGCTATTTATAGGTTGAGTTGATCTGGCGGCCTGCATTCCCTGGTCAATCGTCTGAGTTGACATCCTGGCATGGGTGAGTTGGTCGGGTCATCGCTGCACGGCAGCTGGGCTGGTCTGGTTGGACTGTCGGGCAAGGTGGGTTCATTCTTGTGGTTGACAGTGAGGTCACTTGCTGGTTGGGTGTGTGTTGGTGGATCAGAGATGGTGGGGTCTTCCTCAACCTGTTCTTGGTAGTCTGTGAATCGCAGTTTGGTCTGATCCAGGTGCTTTCTGCACGTTTGCCCATTCAACAATTTCACAACAAACACTCGATTCCCCTCCTTGGCTAAGACAGTGCCAGCAATCCACTTGGGACCATGACCGTAATTTAGAACAAACACCGGGTCATTGACACCAATGTCACACGAGGCCGCCGCGCGATCATTGCACACGTTATGCCAGTGCTGCCGGGTTTCTACGTGATCATTGAGGTCCAGGTGGACTAAGAAGAGCCTGGTTTTGAGTGCTCTCTTCATTAACAATTCTGCAGGGGGAACCCCGATGAGCGACTGGGGCGTGTCCGGTAGCTAAGCAGGAACCTGGATAACCGGGTCTGCAAGGAACCATCCGTTACGCATCTCAAGCATTGATCACTCACCGGGGTTCCGCTTGAAGCTTCTTCCCTAGAAAAGGGCCAGCGAAGTCTACGTGGACCCCGGACCATGGTTTGGAGGGCCATGACCACAGACTCAGTGGGGCCTCCCTGGGTGTGTTGCTCAGCTGTGAGTAAGTATCACATTGGTGTACAGATGACTCTAATTCGGAGTCGATGCCAGGCCACCAGACGTGCGTCCTGGCAATAGCCTTCATCATGACTATGCCTGGGTGGGTACTGTGTAGATCGCCTATAAATGTTTCCTTGCACTTTTTGGGCAAAATCATGCAATTCCCCCATAGGAGGCAATCTGACTGGACTGACAGTTCATCTTTGCGTCGGTGAAAAAGCTTAATTTGCTCTTGCATTTTCCCGGGAACGCCCAACCAGCTCCCATTGAGGATGCATCTTTTTACTAGTGATTTCAGGGGGTCTTGGCTGGTCCAGGACCTGATCTGGCGAGCCGTGATAGTCGACCCCTCACTCTCAAAGGCATCCATTACTAGAAGCAAGTCTGTGGGTTGTGCCATTTCCATCCCGGTGGTGGACAATGGCAACCGACTGAGGGCATCAGCGCAGTTCTCTGTGCCTTGTCTGTGGCGGATTACATCATCATATGCAGACAACGTTAGCACTCATCTTTGGATGTGGGATGAAGCATTGGTGTTGACACCTTTGCTTTCTCAGACCAGTGATGTGAGCGGTTTGTGGTCGGTTTCTAGCTCGAACCGGAGACCAAATAGATATTGGTGCATTTTCTTAACCCCATACGTACAAGCCAGCCCTTCTTTCTCAACCATACTATAGGCTCTTTCAGCCTTGGACAAACTTCTGGACACGTATGCAACTGCTTGCAGTTTTCCTGACACATTTGCTTTCTGTAACACACACCCGACCCCGTACGACGACGCATCACATGCTCGTACCAAACCGTTACATGGGTCATACAGAGCAAGTAATTTGTTGGAGCATAGCAAGTTTCTGGTCTTGTTTAAGGCTGTTTCTTGAGATTTACCCTAAACCTAATCATCACCCTCAATAAATCTCACAAGAATACCAACGGCAGCCATTTCCATGTGAAAGTATGTGATTTGTAACTCGTCGCCAGTTGCTATGTTTAGAATAACTCCACAAGGATGTGTTATAAACTTAAACCATTGTGACCTTGGTCTGTTTACTATAATTCCAAAGTGAGGCAGCAACATGGTGGCCTACCTTTTAAACCTGCTTGCACCAAGGTGCACACAGGTGACCCATAGGTCTCCCACGGGTTTGCCCTCTGGTGGGAAGTCTTACACACAGGTGAGGTTCACATACATAACAGTAGACACCTCAAATCACTGGAGAATTACCACCATTGATGTCTCCACAAGATCCTGCAAATCCCCTGGGAGAACAGATGCAACAACGTTAGTGTCCTCAATCAGGCCCACATCCCCAGCATTGAAGCACTGACCACACTCGACCAGCTCCGTTGGGTGGGCCACTTTGTTCCTCATACAACTACTGGTAGAGCACCAGCAGAGTTGTTTCTCAAACGACAGCCATGAACCAGGTTCTCATTGTTAAAACCAAACTTAGCACAGTCAGTTGTGGGATACGTTCCTCCCCCCCACAACAGTAAAAATTGGACTACTATAAAAACTCAGAAATGCATTCCGGCCTGCAAAAAGAGCTGGGCAGGAAAGGGACACAAGCTGCTATTCAAACATTGCAGCCAAACCATCAGACATCATGAGAGACAATGATACAGGATATCTGCCATCAATCTTAACCCACACAGACAATGACATCAAAAGAGACATCCACACCTTCAATGGTTTTCTGTCTGAAAAGATACAGGGACAGTCGCACATTCCTCAACTGTGGAGACCAAGGAAGGTTACGCAGCAGGAGAGCTGACCATGCCCCTGTCTGGGCCAGGGAGAGACAATCAACACAGACAATGCCATTCAAACATTCGATGGTCCTGGCCATTGCAGTGAAACTATGATTCATCGAGAGATTGGACATCATCAAAGCACCAGAAGAGGGATATACAACCTTCAATGGTTTTCTGTCTGAAAAGATACTGGGACATTCAAACATTCCTCAACCATCAATACCAAGGAAGGCTTTGCATTGTGTTGCACAGCAGGAGAGCTAATATCACAGGAGGGAACAGGAAATCTGTTTGGAGATCACAAGCTTGTTTTTGGAATAAAGAAGACCCATTTTCGAAGGCAAGAGAGCATTACAGGAACAGCATCGAAACAGCAACAGAAGCCAGCGCTGTGTCTTTGGGACATAAGCTGTAATGAAGAAAATGGCCCACAGTCAACCTCAGAAGATAGCCGAGGAATTGTTGATTGTATGTTTGTTCCAGCCAAATCATAGAAGGGTTTTGTGATTGGGTCTGGGTAACTTTATGTGCAACAGTCAAATCGCGGACGGGTTTAACTGTCATATTGTGCCGAGGCAAATGAGTCTTTCGTAGGGGTTTGTATTCTGGGGTTTATTAATCCAATATAAATTGTATGATTTATACAGGGGAGGTAATTGCGTGTATGGTCAACAAAACAAACAAATCTTGGTTGAGCCAAAACCCTGTGCCATGTGTATTTTGTTCTTTTCGATCCTGACCTCAAAGAACTGTGTGTAACGGGGGTTAGGTATTTAGAAACCTTTACCAATAGAAGAGAAACAATTAAGACAGAAGGAGAATCATGATAGAGGTAGAGTAAGCGAGAGAAGTGTGAAATTAAATCAGAAGGTGAGAGTGAAGAACCATCACCATAAATGGTTAAAGTGGTTACCAGGAAGAGTGGTGAAGATATGTGGTCCTTGGACAATTTTGGTCAAGATGTTTGATCATGGACAGTGTTAGGTTTGTTCACATTGATCATATTTCACCTACAGATGTGGAAGGAGTTGAAATTTGGAATGATTCAGAATCACGTCCAAGAGAAAGTGAGAATTTAAGTGTGAGTCCGAGTCAGGCAGACAAATAGTCTGAAGTTGTAGAGAATTCAAATGTAAATCAAGGTCATCCCTTGGAGGAAAACTTTCCTCAGGCTCAGCCTAGAATGAGTCTAAGTTCCACACCATGTTTGGAAAGTTCTGTTCGAAAACGAAGGTATCCTCTTCGAAACAGAAAACCAGTCGTTACGTTTGATTTGTAAAAATGGCAAAATAAGTCCATGGGCTAGACTTTCCTCTTCATTTTCGACAGTTTTCTCGGTGGTACATCTCTTTTTCAGCGGAAAATCACACAGTGAAAGTTTCCTCTTCATTTTTGAACCCGTTCCGCCGACATTTTCTAAATACCGCTGGGGAGCAGATGGCCCACGTGTATCTGTGTGCACCGCCGAGAAAACTGCCACGGTCCAAGTTTTACCTCAACGGTGTCCCACATCAACTCGAAAAAACCACCCACAAAAAGCTGCCGGAAACAGGACGGTCAGTAACTACCCTGAAAAGAAAGGTAAGTTAAAGATTTTTTGATAATTATTTTAAAATTCTTTCACGATGATTACGTTAAAAAGGGTCTTGAGAATGTTTTCTAATTTTTTATTTTTTGTTTCATTGAGAAACTATTTTTTGAGCTTTCCCTCCCCTCCCTAGGGCCAACCGTAGTTTGAGTACTTACCGTCTATTCTGGTAAGAACTGCCCATTTTGCCAAGTTTCAATTTAACCGCCGAGAAACCCTCGAGAATCTACATGTAAGATCCATTTTCTCGCCGGCCGGTATTTTTTCCCTTTTTTATGGAATTTTTCGCCAGTGGTATTTGAAGAATCTTTTTGGACGGCAATCCGGCGATGGGGGGCTTTAGGGAAAGTCTAGCCCCATATCTTTTGTTATGTATAACCATGCAAGTGATGTATGATGATTGTTTGTTATAATTACTTCTTCATTGAGGAGTGAGAAGTGTAATCTAGTTCCATATAGTGGACTACTGCTCCACCCAGTGGACAAATGTGGTAATGCAGCTATTGCTGTTATTGCAATAAAGATGCAGGTCACCTGACAAGTTCCTGAGTTAACAGCCATCTTGTGACGTCTTGTGTGTTTGCGAGGTCCTAAAGAATATATCACATATGCTGCATTTAGCACGTGCTGGATGTGAGTTGGCTGTGCTTGGTGAACCAATTTAGAGAGAGCTTCACTCTGTACCTAACTCGTGCTTAACCATTTCGGCCCATCGTATCTGTGCCGGTTGACAAAGAGCTATCCAGCCTAATCCCACTTTCCAGCTCTTGGCCCGTAGTCCTGTAGGTTACGGCACTTCAAGTGCACATCCAAGCAGTTTTTAAATGTGGTGAGGGTTTCTGCCTCTATCACCCTTTCAGGCAGTGAGTTCCAGACCCTCACCATCCTTTGTGTGAAGAAATGTTCCCTCAAATCCCCTCTAAACCTGCTACCAATTACTTTAAATCTATGCCCCCTGGTTGTTGACCTCTCTGCTAAGGGAAATAGGTCCTTCCTATCCATTCTCTCTAGGCCCCTCATAATTTTATACACCTCAATTTAAATCTCCCCTCAGCCTCCTCTGTTCCAAAGAAAATAAACTCAGCTGATCCAATCTTTCCTCATAGATAAAATTCTCCAGTCCAGGCAATATCCTCGTAAATCTCCTCTGTACCCTCTCTGGTGCAATCACATCTTTCCTGTAATGTGGTGACCAGAACTGCACGCAGTACTCTAGCTGTGCCCTAACTATTGTTTTATACTGTTCAAGCATAACCTCCCTGCTCTTATATTCTATGCCTTGACTAATAAAGGCAAGTATTCCGTATGCCTTTTTAACCACCTTATCTACCTAGCCTTCTACCATCAGGGATCTGTGAACTGTACCCCAAGGACCCTCTGTTCCTCTACACTTCTTAGTGTCCTACCATTTAATGTGTACTCTCTTGGCTTGTTAGCCCTCACCAAATGCATTACCTCATACTTCTCCAGATTGAATTCCATTTGCCACTGTTCTACCCACCTGACCAGTTCGTTGATAACTTCCTGCAGTCTACAGCTTTCTACTTCATGATCAAACACAAAGCAAAATTTATCTCCATCTGCAAACTTCTTAATCATACCCACTACATTCAAGTACAGAGGGAGCTGTACACCATTATTGCCCACGATGCACCTTCCAATTCATCATCATCATAGGCAGTCCCTCGGAATCGAGGAAGACTTGCTTCCACTCATACCATGAGTTCTTTGGTGGCTGTACAGTCCAATACGAGAACCACAGTCTCTGTCACAGGTGGGACTAATAGTCATTGAGGGAAAGGGTGGATAGGGAGCCTGGTTTGCCGCACGCTCCTTCCGCTGCTTGCGCTTGATTTCTGCGACGATACTCGAGGAGCTCAGTGCCCTCCCGAATGCACTTCCTCCACTTAGGACGGTCTATGGCCAGGGACTCCCAGGTGTCAGTGGGGATGTTGCACTTCATCAGGGAGGCTTTGAGGGTGTCCTTGTAAAGTTTCCTCAGCCCACCTTTGGCTTGTTTGCTTTGGACGAGTTCTGAGTAGCGCGGTTGCTTTGGGAGTCTCGTGTCTGGCATGCAAACTTCGTGGCCTGCCCAGCGGAGCTGATCAAGTGTGTTCAGTGCTTCAATGTTGGGGATGTTGGCCTGGACGAGGAGCTCGGATGATGTGGAATCGATATGGGTGGAGCTACAGAATACCAAGGGGCAGATTGGCCAGAAATAGCAGCGAACCCGGGGACTGGGAGAAATTTAGAACTCAGCAGAGGAGGACGATGGGTTTGATTAGGGCAGGGAAAATAGAGTACGAGAGGAAGCTTGCAGGGAACATTAAAATGGACTGCGAAAGCTTCTATAGATATGTAAAGAGAAAAAGGTTAGTAAAGACAAACGTAGGTCCCCTGCAGTCAGAATCAGGGGAAGTCATAACTGGGAACAAAGAAATGGCAGACCAATTGAACAAGTACTTTGGTTCGGTATTCACTAAAGAGGACACAAACAACCTTCTGGATATAAAAGGGGTCAGAGGGTCCAATGAGAAGGAGGAACTGAAGGAAATCCTTATTAGTCGGGAAATTGTGTTGGGAAATTGATGGGACTGAAGGCCGATGAATCCTCAGGGCCTGATGGTCTGCATCCCAGAGTATTAAGGAGGTGACCTTAGAAATAGCGGATGCATTGTCAGTCATTTTACAACATTCCATAGACTCTGGATCAGTTCCTATCAAGTGGAGGGTAGCCAATGTAACCCCACTTTTTAAAAAAGGAGGGAGAGAGAAACCAGAGAATTATAGACTGGTCAGCCTGACATCGGTAGTGGGTAAAATGATGGAATCAATTATTAAGGATGTCATAGCAGCGCATTTGGAAAGAGGTGACATGATAGGTCCAAGTCAGCATGGATTTGTGAAAGGGAAATCATACTTGACAAATCTTCTGGAATTTTTTGAGGATGTTTCCAGTAGAGTGGACAAGGGAGAACCCGTTGATGTGGTGTATTTGGACTTTCAGAAGGCTTTCGACAAGGTCCCACACAAGAGATTAATGTGCAAAGTTAAAGCACATGGGATGGGGGGGTAGTATGCTGACATGGATTGAGAACTGGTTGGCAGACAGGAAGCAAAGAATAGGAGTAAATGTGTACTTTTCAGAATGGCAGGCAGTGACTAGTGGGGTACTGCAAGGTTCTGTGCTGGGGCCCCAGCTGTTTACATTGTACATTAATGATTTAGATGAGGGGATTAAATGTAGTATCTCCAAATTTGCGGATGACACTAAGTTGGGTGGCAGTGTGAGCAGCGAGGAGGATGCTATGAGGCTGCAGAGTGACTTGGATCGGTTAGGTGAGTGGGAAAATGCATGGCAGATGAAGCATAATGTGGATAAATGTGAGGTTATCCACTTTGGTGGTAAAAACAAAGAGACAGTCTATTATCTGAATGGTGACAGATTAGGAAAAGGGGAGATGCAACGAGACCTGGATGTCATGGTACATCAGTCATTGAAGGTTGGCATGCAGGTACAGCAGGCGGTTAAGAAAGCAAATGGCACGTTGGCCTTCATAGTGAGGAGATTTCAGTACAGGGGCAGGGAAGTGTTACTACAGTTGCACAGGGACTTGGTAAGGCCACAACTGGAGTATTGTGTACAGTTCTCGTCACCTAACTTGAGAGAGGACATTCTTGCTGTTGAGGGAGTGCAGCAAAGGTTCACCAGACTGATTCCCGGGATGACGGGACTGACATATCAAGAAAGGCTAAATCAACTGGGCTTGTATTCACTGGAGTTCAGATGAATGGGAGGGGATCTCATAGAAACGTTTAAAATTCTGACGGGTTTAGACAGGGTAGATGCAGGAAGAATGTTCCCAATGTTGGGGAAGTCCAGAACCAGGGGTCACAGCCTAAGAATAAGGGGTAAGACATTTAGGACTGAGATGAGGAGAAACTTCTTCACCCAGAGAGTGGGGGTGAACCTGTGGAATTCTCTACCACAGAAAGTTGTTGAGGCCAATTCACTAAATATATTCAAGAAGGAATTAAATGTAGTCCTTACTACTAGGGGGATCAAGGGGTATGGCGAGAAAGCAGGAATGGGGTACTGAAGTTGCATGTTCAGCCATGAACTCATTGAATGGCGGTGCAGGCTCGAAGGGCCGAATGCCCTACTCCTGCACCCATTTTCTATGTTTCTAACGTTTGTGCATCTGTCCTCCCAGACCTTCCAATTAATGTTGTGATGTTCCAACTCTTTGATATCCCTGAAGATCCTTTCATTTATTGCCTCTGGCACCTTTCATTTTCAGAAAATAAAGTTGTTTCAGAGCACATAGGATGTTGTAATATCCTTGCCTTATCGCATATCCCATTCCCACGAACTGCCTCTCTGTCAGAGCAGGAGGAAGACACACTGGCTGATATAACGAGAGCAGAGACTTTCTGGTGTATAAAGCAAGAGGTAGACATGGGAACCATAGAAACATAGAAACATAGAAAATAGGTGCAGGAGCAGGCCATTCAGCCCTTCTAGCCTGCACCGCCATTCAATGAGTTCATGGCTGAACATGAAACTTCAGTACCCCCTTCCTGCTTTCTCGCCATAACCCTTGATCCCCCGAGTAGTAAGGACTTCATCTAACTCCCTTTTGAATATATTTAGTGAATTGGCCTCAACTACTTTCTGTGGTAGAGAATTCCACAGGTTCACCACTCTCTGGGTGAAGAAGTTTCTCCTCATCTCAGTCCTAAATGGCTTATCCCTTATCCTTAGACTGTGACCCCTGGTTCTGGACTTCCCCAACATTGGGAACATTCTTCCTGCATCTAACCTGTCTCAACCCGTCAGAATTTTAAACGTTTCCATGAGGTCCCCTCTCATTCTTCTGAACTCCAGTGAATACAAGCCCAGTTGATCCAGTCTTTCTTGATAGGTCAGTCCCGCCATCCCGGGATTCAGTCTGGTGAATCTTCGCTGCACTCCCTCAATAGCAAGAATGTCCTTCCTCAAGTTAGGAGACCAAAACTGTACACAATACTCCAGGTGTGGCCTCACCAAGGCCCTGTACAACTGTAGCAACACCTCCCTGCCCCTGTATTCAAATCCCCTCGCTATGAAGGCCAACATGCCATTTGCTTTCTTAACCGCCTGCTGTACCTGCATGCTAACCTTCAATGACTGGTGTACCATGACACCCAGGTCTCGTTGCACCTTCCCTTTTCCTAATCTGTCACCATTCAGATAATAGTCTGTCGCTCTGTTTTTACCACCAAAGTGGATAACCTCACATTTATCCACATTATACTTCATCTGCCATGCATTTGCCAACTCACCTAACCTATCCAAGTCACTCTGCAGCCTAATAGCATCCTCCTCGCTGCTCACACTGCCACCCAACTTAGTGTCATCCGCAAATTTGGAGATACTGCATTTAATCCCCTCGTCTAAATCATTAATGTACAATGTAAACAGCTGGGGCCCCAGCACAGAACCTTGCGGCACCCCACTAGTCACTGCCTGCCATTCTGAAAAGTACCCGTTTACTCCTACTCTTTGCTTCCTGTCTGACAACCAGTTCTCAATCCACAGCAGCACACTACCCCCAATCCCATGTGCTTTAACTTTGCACATTAATCTCTTGTGTGGGACCTTGTCAAAAGCCTTCTGAAAGTCCAAATATACCACATCAACTGGTTCTCCTTTGTCCACTTTACTGGAAACATCCTCAAAAAATTCCAGAAGATTTGTCAAGCATGATTTCCCTTTCACAAATCCATGCTGACTTGGACCTATCATGTCACCATTTTCCAGATGCACTGCTATGACATCCTTAATAATTGATTCCATCATTTTACCCACTACTGAGGTCAGGCTGACCGGTCTATAGTTCCCTGTTTTCTCTCTCCCTCCTTTTTTAAAAAGTGGGGTTACATTGGCTACCCTCCACTCCATAGGAACTGATCCAGAGTCAATGGAATGTTGGAAAATGACTGTCAATGCATCCGCTATTTCCAAGGCCACCTCCTTAAGTACTCTGGGATGCAGTCCATCAGGCCCTGGGGATTTATCGGCCTTCAATCCCATCAATTTCCCCAACACAATTTCCCAACTAATAAAGATTTCCCTCAGTTCCCCCTCCTTACTAGACTCTCTGACCCCTTTTATATCCGGAAGGTTGTTTGTATCCTCCTTAGTGAATAACGAACCAAAGTACTTGTTCAATTGGTCTGCCATTTCTTTGTTCCCCGTTATGACTTCCCCTGATTCTGACTGCAGGGGATCTACGTTTGTCTTTACTAACCTTTTTCCCTTTACATACCTATAGAAACTTTTGCATTCCGCCTTGATGTTCCCTGCAAGCTTCTTCTCGTACTCCATTTTCCCTGCCCTATTCAAACCCTTTGTCCTCCTCTGCTGAGTTCTAAATTTCTCCCAGTCCCCAGGTTTGCTGCTATTTCTGGCCAATTTGTATGCCACTTCCTTGGCTTTAATACTATCCCTGATTTCCCTAGATAGCCACGGTTGAGCCACCTTCCCTTTTTTATTTTTACGCCAGACAGGAATGTACAATTGTTGTAATTCATCCATGCGGTCTCTAAATGTCTGCCATTGCCCATCCACAGGCAACCCCCTAAGTATCATTCGCCAATCTATCCTAGCCAATTCACGCCTCATACCTTCAAAGTTACCCTTCTTTAAGTTCTGGACCATGGTCTCTGAATTTACTGTTTCATTCTCCATCCTAATGCAGAATTCCAACATATTATGGTCACTCTTCCCCAAGGGGCCTCGCACAATGAGATTGCTAATTAATCCTCTCTCATTACACAACACCCAGTCTAAGATGGCCTCCCCCCTAGTTGGTTCCTCAACATATTGGTCTAGAAAACCATCCCTTATGCACTCCAGGAAATCCTCCTCCACCGTATTGCTTCCAGTTTGGCTAGCCCAATCTATGTGCATATTAAAGTCACCCATTATAACTGCTACACCTTTATTGCATGCACCCCTAATTTCCTGTTTGATGCCCTCCCCAACATCCCTATTACTGTTTGGAGGTCAGTACACAACTCCCACTAACGTTTTTTGCTCTTTGGTGTTCTGCAGCTCTACCCATATAGATTCCACATCATCCAAGCTAATGTCTTTCCTAACTATTGCATTAATCTCCTCTTTAACCAGCAATGCTACCCCACCTCCTTTTCCTTTTATTCTATCCTTCCTGAATGTTGAATACCCCTGAATGTTGAGTTCCCAGCCCTGATCATCCTGGAGCCATGTCTCCGTAATCCCAATCACATCATATTTGTTAACATCTATTTGCACAATTAATTCATCCACCTTATTGCGGATACTCCTTGCATTAAGACACAAAGCCTTCAGGCTTGTTTTTTTTAACACCCTTTGTTCTTTTAGAATTTTGCTGTACAGTGGCCCTTTTTGTTCTTTGCCTTGGGTTTCTCTGCCCTCCACTTTTCCTCATCTCCTTTCTGTCTTTTGCTTTTGCCTCCTTTTTGTTTCCCTCTGTCTCCCTGCATTGGTTCCCATCCCCCTGCCATATTAGTTGAAATCCTCCCCAACAGCACTAGCAAACACTCCCCCTAGGACATTGGTTCCAGTCCTGCCCAGGTGCAGACCGTCCGGTTTGTACTGGTCCCACCTCCCCCAGAACCGGTCCCAATGCCCCAGGAATTTGAATCCCTCCCTGCTGCACCACTGCTCAAGCCACGTATTCATCTGCGCTATCCTGTGATTCCTACTCTGACTATCACGTGGCACTGGTAGCAATCCCGAGATTACTACTTTTGAGGTCCTACTTTTTAATTTAGCTCCTAGCTCCTTAAATTCATTTCGTAGGACCTCATCCCTTTTTTTACCTATGTTGTTAGTACCAATATGCACCACGACAACTGGATTTTCTCCCTCCCATTTCAGAATGTCCTGCACCATTGAATAGTGGGATGTCACATTTGTAGCATGGGAGTAATAATTTATAAGTGATAATTTTGGGAGTCAGTGCTCTCTGCCTGGAGTCTCACTATGTGGGAGCAGGGTTGGAGACGGGACTGAATGTCAAACCTGCATTCATGCCCAGTGAGACTACACACCAGGAGCAGAGCCTGGTCATGTGACCCTGTAGTACCTAGAGTGGGAGGGGCTTGGGTTCCTTTGTGATATCACCTGGAGACAGGTTTCCGCCCCTGGTTACATAGCATCAGTGGGAGTCACTGTGGGAGGAGCTTTACTTGGCAGCTGACACTGCGAGTGAGTTTCGTCCATGCAAATAGGGGAAAGGAAACAACAATTTAGTATTAAGGTAAGGTCAATTAAATGTTATTCATTACCAATATATTCACGTTAAATATAATCATAGTCACTAAAATAGTCTGACTGTATTCCAATTACAGATTCTATAATTAATATTAATTTTTATATTAAAATGTTCATGGAGTGAGCAGTTCTCAGGAAGGTGGAGAGAGAGGATTCAAATCATCATCACACTAACTGGGACTGGAGAAATGTCGCTGGATTCACAGAGCAGATCTGGTGGGACCAAGACCCTCAATGTCAAAGATGGGATGAAACAAGAATCCTCAACAATGATTGTAAAGGTGAGGAACTTTACTGAGGATCCCATCAGTCCAGGATATTGCTGAGGTGAAAGTCTAACCATCTATTGGGAGTTTCTTCGATAGATGCCATAAGGCTCGGCCTTTGATGTGACAACTTGACCCGAGCTTAACCTGTGTGTGAAGCCAGCCAATACTTCACCTGGGAATACTTGTCACTTGTATGTAGAAGGTGTTTTATTTTGTATTCTTACAATGCAGTACCTGAGCTGGTGGGCCCGAAATTCACCGTCCCCAAAGGGGAGTTTGGGCAGTCGATCGAGAAAATCGATGGGCCGCTGCAGTCGGGTAATTTTCCCTCCCCGAGCCATATTCAGCTCGGGGAGGATTTCAGCGGTGTTCACCTCCGCCGGGAAGGGCGCGGTGAAGCCGCTGTAAAGGGAAGTTTCCAGCGGAGAGGGAAGCAGCGTGCAGGCTGCTGAAAAGCCACCAGGACAGCGAACTTCACCGAGGAAACGGTCGGACTTTTCCCGGCAGTGCCCCCGCGAGGTTTTCGATGCGGTGCTCGAACGCGACATCGCTGGGGCCCTTTGGAAGGTAAATAGTTTTATTACTTACTATTGATTTTATTTCATTTTTCAGCATGCATCCGCAGTATTTATCTTTTGAAAACATTTTTATTATTATTATTGTTTTTACTTCATTTTCCATGGTCCGCAGTATTTATCTCTTGATATAGTTTTATTAATTGTTTTGGTTCCAGTAAACCTGCTGAGTGCTGCTCAGAGGTTTTCACATAACTCTGTACTTTTGTATAACTTTCAGGTCTGACTCTTTAGTGGGCTGCAGAGAGCTGCTTGGCAGGTTTCACCCTGAGGATGGGATGAGTGTTGGGAGGGCGACACCTGGTACACCTGCTCAGAAGTAGGGTGGCACGCAGGAGAAGGCATCGCCGTCAGCACCATGCAGACAGGCAGCGGGCAAGGGAGGGAGCAGCCATGATTCGTTCATTCTGTGCCACACCAGTGTGCCCGCTGTCTTCACCGGCCCGAATCAGGATTGTGGTTGGCTGCTTGGGGACAAGGGATATCCCCTGTGGCTGCTCACTCCTCTGCGGAACCCCAGGACAGTGCCAGAGCCTGCTTACAATGACGCTCATTGTGCCACCAGGTGTATCGTCGAGCAGTGCAGAGACATCCTTAAGCAGAGATTTCGGATCCTCTGGTGGCACCGTGCAGTACTCTCAACGAGTCTCCATAATCGTCATGGTCTGCTGTATACTGCACAACATGACCATCATGAGGGGACAGTCGCTGGAGGTCGAGCCAGCAGTACCACCTGAGGAGGAGGAGGATCCCTGTCGCCCCAGAGCTAGGAGGCATCGGCCCATCGCCACCCTGGAAGGGCCGGGTGCAGACTGGCCAGCACCCTCCTAGGAGGGTGCGTCCTCACATATATGGAGGTGC
The DNA here is from genome assembly GCF_044704955.1 of Pristiophorus japonicus. Classification (NCBI taxonomy): domain Eukaryota; kingdom Metazoa; phylum Chordata; class Chondrichthyes; family Pristiophoridae; genus Pristiophorus; species Pristiophorus japonicus. The sequence continues at coordinate 238,170,734 of NC_091983.1, forward strand.
CTGACACCTCCCCTGCAATCTCCCTCCATGCATTATGTACTGGCGGTCTGCCAGGTCTCCCCACATCAGGAAACAGTATTCTTCTTCTGTCCTCCACACCATCCATCAGTGTCTCTAGCTTCATATCAGTGAACCTGTTGGCTCTGTTACAACTCTTGCACCTCTTCCAACCTCCTTCCAACCTCCTTCCCCCCCTCAGGGCTTTGCTGCAAACCCTGGCCTTTAAAAAGACCAGGGAGCAGCTGGCATTAGAAACCCTTACCTGCATGCTGAATTTCTCAGTGGTGATAACACTCAGATTAAGACAGCCACACCGCTGAAAAATCCACTTTGGAAGGGTTCATTGGCATTGGAACCATTTGTTCACTTTTGGTGCTGAATATAGGGTGGCCCAGCCACGGAAAAATGTTGGTGCTCATGGCCACAAAAAGGTGGGGGGAGCACCAGCTTTCCAGTGGTACTGAATTTCAGGCCCGGTGTGCTTTAATACACAGTATCAGAGGAGCTGTATGCTGCATTTAATACAGGCTTGATCTGAGTTGGTATATTGTGTGAACCAATTTAGACAGAGATTCATTCAGCATCTAACCCGTGTTGTACATGCCCTGGGTGTGTTTGATGGGACACTGTAGAGGGAGCGTTACTCTATCGAACCCGTGCAGTACCTGCCCTGGGAGTGTTTGATGGGGCAGTGTACAGGGAGCGTTACTCTATCAAACCCGTGCTGTACTTGCCCTGGGCGTGTTTGATGGGACAGGGGAAATGGAGCTTTACAATGTATCTAACCCGTGCTGTAAATGCGCTGGGACTATTTGATTGGACAGGGTAGATGTAACTTTATCCTGTGTCTAACCCATGCTGTATCTGGCCTAGGAGTGTTTGATGGGATAGTACAGAGGGAGCTTTACTCCATTATTGCCCAGGATGCACCTTCCAATTAATGCTCCGATGATTCCACTCCTTGACACCCCTGAAGATTCCTCCACATATTGCCTCTAATGCCTTTCCTGTTTCAGTGATAGACTTCTTTCAGAGCATAAATGATGTTGTAATAACCTTGCCTCATCCCAAACACAATTTCCACAAATTGTCTCTCTCTGCCATTGCAGGAGAGAGACACAATTTAAAGAGAGTGGAGACATTGGTGCATAAGCAAGAGGTAGACATGGCGGACATTGAATAATAGGACGTCACATTTGGAAGATGCAAGGCATAATTTAGAAGTGGTAATTTGGGGAATCTCAGTATATGGCAGCAGGTTTGGAGACGGGACTGAATGTACAACCTGCGTTCATGCTCAGTGAGACTGCACACCAGGAGCAGAGCCTGGTCATGTGACCCTGGAGTACCTTGAGTGGGAGGCGGTTGGGCTCCTTTGTGATGTCACCTGGAGACGGGTTTCCGCCCCTGGTTACACAGCATCAGTGGGAGTCACTGTGGGAGGAGCTGCACTTGGCAGCTGACACTGCGAGTGATTTTAGTCCATATAAATAGGGGAAAGGAAAGAACAATTTAATATTGAGGTAAGTTCAACCAAATGTCATTAATTACCAATATATTCACGTTAAAAATAATCATAGTCACTAAAATAGTCCGACTGTATTCCAATTACAGATTCTAGAATGAATATTAATTTTACATTAAAATGTTCTTGGAGTGAACAGTATCTGAGGAATGTGGAGAGAGAGGATTCGAATCATCATCACACGAACTGGGACTGGAGAAATGTCACTGGATTCACAGAGCAGATCTGCTGGGACCAAGACCCTCAATGTCAATGATGGGATAAAACATGAAGCCTCAACAATGATTGTAAAGGTGAGGAACTTTACTGAGGATCCCATCAGTCCAGGATATTGCCAAGGTGAGAGTCTAACCATCTACTGGGAGCTTCTTCGATCGATGCCATAAGGGTCCGCCTTTGATGCAGCAAATCCAACAGAGCTTAACTCATATGTAAAGCTGGCCCATACCTGGGACTGCATGACATTTACATGTAGCTGGATTTTTATTCTCTATTGATCCCATGCTGTACCTGAGCTGGTGTGCTTCATTGGATAGTGTCAAGGGAGCTGTACGCTGAATTTAATAATTGCTGTGTATCTCAGTTGGCTGTGTTTGATGAACCAATTTAGGGAGAGCTTAACTCGTGCTGTACCTGGCCTGGGATTGTTAGATGGTCATGTGCAGTGGAAGGCTATACTCTGTATCTAACACACGCTATACCAGGTCTGGGAGTGTTTGATTGGACAGTGTAGAGGGAGCTTTACTCTGTTTCTAACCCATGCTCTACTTGGCCTGGGAGTGTTTGATAGGACAGTGTACAGGGAGCTTTACTCTGTACTTAACCTGTGCTCTATCTGTCCTGGGAGTGTTTGATAGGACAGTTAGAGGGAGCTTTACTCTGTATCTAACCTGTGCTGTACCTGTCCTGTGAGTGTTTGATGGGACAGTTTAGAGGGAGTTTTACTCTGCATTTAACTGAGACTGGCTGATACCTTCATTGACTATTTCTGTCATATACCCAGTACTGGCCTGAACTCAGATACATTCCGTATACACACAGAGATCAGCATGAGAGCAGAAAAGATCCCAGTCACAGGAGCTGACCCTGGGATGGTGCGACACTACCTCTACAGGTAAATCAGCAACCTCTAGAGAGGAACCCCTGTCCGCGCCCAGCCTAATTTATAATTTTCTTGTGGGTACAGTTGGAATATTGCAGGTGTGTGACATCAAGCCGAAGGAAATTATCATCTTTGACCTCTTCAATTATTTTATTTCAGCTATTCTTTGAAGACCAGGACTGTCCTTCAGATGTCACGCATTACCTGACAGTACATTCCCAGTACTGGTCAAGTGACAGGAGAGTGACACCAAAGAGGTAGGACTTGTACAGTGACACTCAGCAACATCCACCTTACCCAGACCTGGTGCTGGGCTGTAGCAGATCGAGAAATGCTGGAGATCCCCTGTGGAGGGAGGCAATGGCAGTTCTGGTGCAAAAGACTTTCAGTCACTCGACGCAAGAGATGGTGACGGAAAGAATCAGGAAATGTAAAGCTTTGAGCAACTGGATTCTGAGCAAATGAGGTTCACCAGAACATGTTGGAATATTCATTCCAGATACATGTGTCAGAAATATTTGTTGTCCACAATTCATCCTGAATGCTGCAGCTCAAGAGGAGTAACAGTCAATTCCAGACTAACACATATGAGGCCTGTTACACAGAAACATGGAAACATAGAAACATAGAAAATAGGTGCAGGAGCAGGCCATTCTGCCCTTCGAGCCTGCACCACCACTCAATAAGATCATGGCTGATCATTCACCTCAGTATCCCTTTCCTGCTTTCTCTCCATACCCCTTGATCCCTTCAGCCATAAGGGCAATATCCAACTCCCTCCTGAATATATGTCAAGAACTGGCATCAAAAACTCTCTGTGGAAGAGAATTCCACAGGTTAATAACTCCCTGAGTGAAGATGTTTCTCCTCATCTCGGTCCTAAATGGATTACCCCTTATCCTTAGACTGTGTCCCCTGGTTCTGGACTCCCCCAACATCGGGAACATTCTTCCTGCATCTAACCTTTCCAGTACCGTCAGAATTTTATATGTTTCTATGAGATCCCCTCTCATTCTTCTAAACTTCAATGAATACAGGCCCAGTCGATCCAGTCTCTCCTCATATGTCAGTCCTGCCATTCCGGGAATCAGTCTGGTGAACCTTCGCTGCACTCCCTCAATAGCAAGAACAACCTTCCTCAGATTAGGAGACCAAAACTGAACACAATATTCCAGGTGTGGCCTCACCAAGACTGCAGCAAGACCTCCCTACTCTGATACTCAAATCCTCCAGCTATGAAGGCCAACATGCCATTTGCCTTCTTCACCGCCTGCTGCACCTGCATGCCAACCTTCAATGACTGATGTCCCATGACACCCAGGTCTTGTTGCACCTCCCCTTTTCCTAATCTGATGCCATTCAGATAATATTCTGCCTTCATGTTTTTGCCACCAAAGTGGATAATCTCACATTTATCCACATCTGCCATGCATTTGCCCACTCAACTAACCTGTCCAAGTCACCCTGCAGCCTCTTAGCATCCTCCTCACTGCTCACATCATCACCCAGCTTAGTGTCTTCTGCAAACTTGGAGATATTATATCCAATTCCTTCATCTAAATCATTGATGTATAATGTAAATAGCTGGTGTTCCAGCACTGAGCCCTGCGGCACCGCACTAGTCACTGCCTGCCATTCTGAAAAGGACCCGTTCATCCAGACTCTCTGCTTCCTGTCTGCCAGCTAGTTCTCTATCCATGTCAATACATTACCCCCAATACCATGTGCTTTAATTTTGCACACTAATCTTTTGTATGGGATCTTGTCAAATGCCTTTTGAAAGTCCAAATACACCACATCCACTGGTTCTCCCTTGTCCACTCTACCAGTTACATCCTCAAAAAATTCTAGAAGATTGGTCAAGCATGATTTCCCTTTCATAAATCCATGCTGACTAGGACCGATCCTGTCACTGTTTTCCAAATGCGCTGCTATTTCATCTTTAATAATTGATTCCAACATTTTCCCCACTACTGATGTCAGGCTAACCGATCTATAATTTCCTGTTTTCTCTCCCTCCTTTTTTGAAAAGTGGTGTCACATTTGCTACCCTCCAGTCCATAGGAACTGATCCAGAGTTGATAGACTGTTGGAAAATGATCAGCAATGCATCCACTATTTCTAGGGCCAATTCCTTAAGAACATTGGGATGCAATCTATTAGGCCCTGGGGATTTATCGGCCTTCAGTCCCATCAATTTCGCGTACACAATTTCCTGACTAATAAGGATTTCCTTTCGTTCTTCCTTCTCGCTAGACGCTCAGTTTTTCCGGAACATTATTTTTGTCTTCCTTCGTGAAGACAGAACCAAAGTATTTGTTCAATTGGTCTGCCATTTTTTTGTTCCCCATTGTAAATTCCCTTGATTCTGACTGCAAGGAACCTACGTTTGTCTTCACTAATCTTTTTCTCTTCATATATCTATAGAAGCTTTTGCAGTCAGTTTTTATGTTCCCGGCAAGCTTTCTCTCATATTCTATTTTCCCCCTCTGCTGAATTCTATATTTCTCCCAGTCCTCAGGTTTGCTGCTTGTTCTGGCCAATTTATATGCCTCTTCCTTGGATTTAGCACTATCCTTAATTTCCCTTGTTAGCCACGGTTGAGCCACCTTCCCCATTTTATTTTTACTCCAGACAGGGATGTACAATTGTTGAAGTTCATCAATGTGATCTTTAAATGTTTGCCTATCCACCGGCAACTCTTTAAGTATCATTCGCCAGTCTATTTGAGCCCGAGCCAATTCACGTCTCATACTGTCGAAGTACCCTTTCTTTATGTTCAGGACTCTAGTCTCTGATTTAACTGTTTCACTCTCCATCTTAATAAAGAATTCGACCATATTATGGTCACTCTTCTCCAAGGGGCCTCGTACAACAAGATTGCTAATTAGGGCTTTCTCGTTAGATATCACCCAGTCTAGGATGGCCAGCCCTCTAGTTGGTTCCTCGAAATATTCGTCTAGAAAACCATCCATAATACACTCCAGGAAATCCTCCGCCACCGTACTACTATCAGTTTGGTCATCCCAATCTATATGTAGATTAAAGTTGCCCATGATAACTGCTGTACCTTTATTGCATGCATCCCTAATTTGTGGTTGATATTGTCCCCCACCTCACTACTACTGTTTGGTGGTCTGTACACAACTCCCACTCATGTTTTCTGCCCTTTGGTATTCCGCAGCACTACCCATACAGATTCCACATCATCCAAGCTAATGTCCTTCCTTACTATTGCGTTAATTTCCTCTTTAACCAGCAACACTACCCCATCTCCTTTTCTTTTTTGTCTATCCTTCCTGAATGTTGAATACCGCTGGATATTGAGTTCCCAGCCTTGGTCACCCTGGAGCCATGTCTCCGTAATCCAATTATATCATATTCGTTACTAGCTGCCTGTGCAGTTAATTCATCCACCTTATTACGAATACTCCTCGCATTGAGGCACAGAGCCTTCAGGCTTGTCTTTTTCACACACTTTGTCCCTTTAGACTTTTGCTGTAACATGGCCCTTTTTGATTTTTGCCTTGGGTTTCGCTGCCTTCCACTTTTACTTTTCTTCATTCTATCTTTTGCTTCTGCCCCATTTTACTTCCCTCTGTCTACCTGCATAGGTTCCCATTCCCCTGCCATATTAACTTAACCCCTCCCCAACAGCACTAGCAAGCACTCCCCCGAGGACATTGGTTCCGGTCCTGCCCAGGTGCAGACCGTCCGGTTTGTACTGGTCCCATCTCCTCCAGAACCGGTTTCAGTGTCCCAGGAATTTGAATCCCTCCCTCCTGCACCACTCCTCAAGCCACGAATTGATCTGAGCTATCCTGCAATTCCTACTCTGACTAGCACGTGGCACTGGTAGCAATCCTGAGATTACTACCTTTGAGGTCCTGCTTTTAAATTTAACTCCTAGCTTCCTAAATTCAGCTTTTCGGACCTCATCCTGCTTTTTACCTATATCATTGTTACCTATATGCACCACGACAACTGGCTGTTCACCTTCCCCTTCTAAAATGTCCTGCAGCCGCTCCGAGAAATCCTTGACCCTTGCACCAGGGAGGCAACATACCATCCTGGAGTCTCAATTGCGGCCACAGAAACATCTATCTATTCCCCTTACGATAGAATCCCCTACCACTTTAGCTGTCCCACTCATCTTCCTGCCCTCCTGTGTGCAGAGCCACCCATGGTGCCATGAACTTGGCTACTGCTGCCTTCCCCGGATGAGTCATTCCCCGCAACAGTACCCAAAACAGTGTATCTGTTTTGGAGGGAGATGAACGCAGGGGACCCCTGCACTACCTTCCTTCCATTGCTCTGCCTGATGGTCACCCATTCCCTATCTGCCTGAGTAACCTTTGCCTGTAGTGTGACCAACTCACTAAACGTGCTATTCACGACAACCTCAGCATTGCGGATGCCCCAGAGTGAATCCATGCACTGCTCCAGTGCCGCAATGTGGTCTGTCAGGACCTGCAGCAGGATACACTTCCTGCACATGTAGTCATCGGGGACACTGGAAGCGTCCCTGGCTTCCCACGTAGCACAGGAGGAGCATGACATGGGTCTGGGCTCTCCTGCCATGATTTAACCCTGAGATTAACTTAATTTGGCAACAATGTCAAAGGTTACCTACTGATAAGGAAATAAAGAGAAGAAAAAAAAGATTATATACTCACCAATCCACCAGTCAATCACTTACCAGCCTGGCTGTGACGTCACCCTTCGATTTCTTTCTACTTCTTTGTTTACCTTCTGCCCCTGCGTCTGCACCAGCTGGCCTCCTCAAACTCCCACTGCTCCCGAACTCCCAGGTATTGGAAACCAAACAGGACAAAGATAAATAGCACTGACGTATTGATCAATGGTAAGATCTGAATTATAGACAGATTAAATTTGACCCTGCAGGAAGGAAGGAAAAACAGAAGGAAGGAAAGTGCTAATTTGTGATAACGAGGACATTGCCTTCCAACAACCAC